>NW_009952694.1:4340719-4345505 GCF_000747805.2 Chaetura pelagica
CAGGAATGGAAATTACCAAGAGCCCTCTCCTTCAACAGTCTGTAGGAAAAAAAATAAGTATCAGTCTCTACACACATATTCTGCTTCTAGATGATTTACTGCACTTAATGGTGCAACTGCATCAAAGTGATTTGTTCTTTCAGATGAAATGTTTTTCCATTTCCCAAATGCAAAAGAGTTAAAATAGTTTGCTTTGGAGAATTTCTAGCTTTTACTTCATTTAGATAAAGTCTTCTCTGATGTGGCTTGACGGTCATTATCATTTATAGTCCCCCAAACCTCTGAAAAGCCCAAATGGTATCTGAACAGAAGCATCACCAAAGGGGAGCTCAGGGCAAAACCCCTTTATCCTAACATTTACACACGAGATGCTGTGGCAGAAAACAAGTGTTACTCAGAATCACAAATAATTTCATCTTGGGTTAAGAGGAGCTGCTGGGAGAGATCGGTGCACAGAGCAAAGGCATATCCTTCTAGCAGCATCCTTGCCCTCAGGAAAAGCCTGTACTGCACAAGAGGAACTGAACTGTAAGGTGCACCTGGGTTCTGCCTCTCAGTATTTTTCCTTACTGTCTTCATTTTGGTTTTCTGTTTTCTCCTGACACAGTTTTCATTTTCAGAATTACAAAAAAAAAGCAGCAAAACCTCACCACTCTCACACCTAGACCAGTTGCCCTGAACACTCATGTTGCTTACACAGGTTCTAAAAACAGCTTTAATAAGCCAAGGCCCCAGAGTTGTGTGAAAGGGCATCGGATATCAAGATACACCAACACCTCCTTAATGTTAACATGTATCTCTTTGCTAAGAGATTAGCCTAAGAAATGCTAATAAAAGAAAAATAAGGGCACAGAATGACAGCGTTCATTAGCTGCTCAGGTAAAAGGAGGGTAATATAGAGGTATCTGTTATTTGCAAGAAAAGAAAAGCAGAAAAGGGCATGTGACATGATCCCCACCTTATGCACTATCGCCTGCATTGACAAACACACAGAGCACTCAGCAGACAGGAGGAAACTGCTCCTTATCATGCTCCAGACACCCGGTAGCACACATCTGCCCACAGAGCTGAAGGTTCTGCTTCACAGCCTGTCCATCTGCTCTGCCTGAGACCCTTGCCCACCCCTAGCCCTCAACATCTGATTGTCTTTTAGCGATCTGCTCAGCCCCACTATGGTCATTCTCTGGAAATATCTATCTGCCATCTCTATCCTACATTTACTCATTCCTAGCCTAACCTCGGCTCCTTTCCTTTCTGTGTGAACCTGACATAGTCTCTATTTCCACACCCTTCTTATACAACCAAATAACTTGCTCACCTCCACTACCTTTTATCCCAGATTTAGCCCCTGTATGACTTTCATTGTTCTACCCTTCACCTTTGTCTGCAGTTACAGCAAACAGAGATTAATTTTTAGTCAATTGCAGTAAACAAGGTCACACTGGGTCATTTCTTGAGTGTCTCTAACTCGATCAAGCGTTCAGCTGTCTCCACAGCAAACAAAATGCAGAGTGCACTGCAGAAGGGTAACCTTGCCTGTCTTCTGTGACCTTTACTTGTATCCTCCCATTCCTAGCAAGTGCAGAGAGCTGCAGCAGCAGCACAAGCTCTTGATCCACTCTGCCTCAGAAGCACATGGAGAAGGGTAAGATGTGACTTTATTATTCATAAAGAGGCAATAGCCCTTGCTACTGTCCGACAGATCAACTCCAACTGCAGCAGTTTCTAAAGTATGCCCATTTTATGTGGAACTGAGTAAAAACTTAATTCTCACCTGTAACAACTTAGAAGTTCTGTTGTGAACAGAACTCATTTGGCAGCTTCATAGCTACAGGTTTGTACTAAGATGCAGCTGCGACCTTGAAGACCCAGCAGTTACAAAAACATTCCACTGTCTTATCACCCTTAGTTAGAACACACTGACTAGTTAAAAGAAACCTTACTGAAGGAAAAAAAAAAAAAATCAGTAAAAGGAAAATTGGCTTCATCCTGGCTCAAACCAGGACACCACGTTTGCTTCATCACAGCAAGGAGGGCTACTGAAAATCCAAGAAGCCGCATCATTTTAACAGAACATAAGCCAAATCATTGAGTACTGCTTTCCAACTGGTCAGGAAAAGTGGTGTTATTCTCATGCAATGTAAGGCTTTTGCTTACTGAACCATGACAAATACAAACCAAGCACCTGCCTTAAGAGCAAACTCGAGTCCTGTTACAAATGGCACGTGACACCTATGCAAGCCTCAGAATCCTTCATGATCCAAAAATATCTGAGCAACTGCCATCATTAACACATACTCTTCTTGCCAGATCTGCTAGTGAATGAGCCTTAGCCTCCCATGAAACACTTCCTCGCTGAACTTCTCTATCCCTTCTCAGACACCAACCACCACTCTACAGGAGTAGAGAACAGAACTTTCTGTTCTCTACTTCTGCCATGGCTTCTTTTTTTTTTTTTTCCCTTTCACCTTTATCCTCCTAAAGATGAAAACATAAAATTCAGAATTTTTTTTCTCCACCGTTATTAAAAAATGAAAAAAAACCAAACCCCACAGCCTCTTCAGTGAGCAGCTCAAACCATTTAACCAAGTGCACTAGCAAAGCAGCATCCACAAGAAGCAGGGTAAGAAGTCCACAGACGGCCAGCGTAAGAAGTCAGAGGGGAAATGAGCAGACCATAACAGAAACGGCAATGGAAAAGGAATTCGGAAAGACAGGTTCAGAAGAAAGGAGGAAAAAAATTAGGGTAGAGGTAGACAAGAGATTAGTTACTGAGAAGAAAAAATATTTTCAAAAGAGTTCCTCTCAAGCAACTTAATATCCTAGCTGCTATGACAATACAACAGGATGGATAAAATGAACAACCAAAAGGAGAAAACAGGGTAACAGTAATATGAGCACAAGTTAATTAATATAAGCAAGCAGCCTGGCAAGTAAAACACACAGATCACCATCACCAGGCTCCAGTTACTACCTTTAGAAATAAGCAGTAACAATTAACATCAATCATAAGCACATTAGGCACACACCTGAAGCAGGACGGCAGCAACAGCTATTCCACTCCAGAAATTCCTAAAGAAAACCACTTCGGAGCGCCGTGACAAGAGACTCTGCGCCTGCACTTCTACTCTTCACCTTTTATTCCAGCAAGTAGGAGTGGACCATGTATAAGGCAAATTGCAACATCAGGGAGGCACATAAAATATCAGTCAAGCTGCTTTTTTCACATTGGCGTTTATCACTGCGCAACACGAAGCATGCTCAGATAATTACATGGGATGAGTTTCAAGAAGGTGAAAGTTAACCAAGTTCAACAAGTTAGTAAAACATTTACTCAAACATTATAGTTGACCTCTAGGACACCAGTGACACAACAACAAACATTTATTTCCCAACACAGAGAAACACATGTAAATACCATCTGTATAAGGCAGATCTTAGATACTAAAACAAAAAGTTGAAGCACATCCAATAGAGAGATTTGGGAACTACAGAGACTGTACGATCCAAAAACACTGGGATGCTGCAGAGGGAGTGCGTGAACAGGAAGCAAATCAAGAAACAAAATACCCCCAGCTATACTCTCTTTTCAACAACAAAAGTAAAAAAAATGGCAGAATAAATAATAAGAAAACTTAAGACAGCAAAACACAACCTTACTTAGGGCTTGATGCACACAAATACATACACTGCTGATTTTCAAACAAGGAAGTCTCACACATACACTGGAATATCTCTGACAAAAGAACATGCAAAACCCAAGCCACAGTGACAGGAGCATCTCCCCGTAAAAACGAATGAGTTTGTCTGTTGTGAGTGGAAGTAAAAGCAGTGTACCTGAGAAACACAAGAATGCCCCTTCTGTTTCCTAAAACACCACTGGAAAATATTTACACATAAAGAAAAATATTAGAAAATAATTAGAAAGATTTAGGATGTATAAATACTTAGGCAAATATTTTAGGAAACAAAATAGACAAACTATGTCACTAATTTCATATTGTTATTTATTGCTCAGGCACACAAAAACTTATTCCGGAGGGAAGAGCTATTTTCTGCACTACAACACTTAACAAAATCTGTTTTCCAGATGAGGAGCTCCCAGGCTAACAAGATCCATTTCCCAGATGAGCAGCTTTTACACTTAACAATCACGACTAGACAAATATAATTTAACCTTTACTTTTTTTTTTTTTCCCCAGAAACAAAAATTAATTGCATTTTTTTGGGTTTACTTTAATCTATTAAGAAGAGTTTTCTTGGATTGTTTTGACAAAAATCTAAGTTTCTTGAAAGTACAGTTTAAAAATCCTAACAAACAGAAGAGATGAATTCGTTGGCAGAATCTCCCAGCATTTCCATGGAGATAATGACACAATATTCCTCGCACACATAAACTTGGGGTAAAATTCTGGATCAAGAGCTTTAAACCATAGGGGAAAAAAAAAAAAAAAAGAGAGAGAACCAACTCACAAACAGGCGTTATCAGCAGTTTTAATCTTTTTTTCCCGTCCTGAGGCTCCAAATACACGTTATTTATGTATTACCACTTCTGGCCAGGTGTGTTTTCCCTTCCCCACGCCATCAGGGCACCGCAGCGCTCCCCCCGCAGCCCGTGCCCCTCACAGCCCCGCGCCCCGTCCGGCACCGACCGGCATTCCCGGGCTGCGTTTGGGCCGGGGAGGCTCTTCCCCCAGTGGCAGCCCGGGAAAGCCCCGCTGCCCTCGCCCCGGGAGCTCCAGGGACCCCCGGGACCGTCGGGGCTGTCACCGCTGCCCCCGGCGCC
>NW_009952694.1:4346462-4361669 GCF_000747805.2 Chaetura pelagica
GGCTCCGGGCCGGGCGGCCTCCGCGGGCCCGCTCCCTGCGGCCCGGGAACAGCGGGCTTCCCGCACCGATCCCGGGGAATGCGCCCGGGCCTCCGCGCCGGGCGTGCGAGAGGAGCCTAAAGCGTTTTTTCGGCTTAAAAATAGAGAAACCTCAGCGGGAATCGCTCGTTTCGAGATACCTGGAAAAGGTTGTGGAGAAAATAGGGCCAAACTCTCCTCGGAATACAATGAAGAAAACGGAGCCCTACGCTGTGGCTTCCATTTCCTCTATGACATATTGTTTCAGTTTAGACTTTTTCACGTTTTTCAGTTAGAAAAAGAAACAGAAAATGGAAATTAAAATATTTCTGACATCCTGTATATTGAATAAGAAGATACAAAGCTCTGGTGCCCTTGATGTCGGTGAAGTCAAATGGTAGGAGACAATTGTCTTGCTCGCGTCACATTCAGCCTATCCTGAAGATCTTGCTCAGATGTTTTCCCAGATTCCTGGTTTTGTCTTTTTTTTTCTCCCTTTCTAAACTGGTTTTTTTTTAACACTGCACTACTATCCAAAACACTAAGGAACAAGAACCTCTGTCTGTGTAGTTTTAATTTTTCAGTAGAGTCACAGATCTCTTTGTATCTAATAAGTCAGTTTTATAGTTTAAACTTACATTAATTTCTATGGTTAACACAAACGCTTTTAAACATAGTTTAATTGACCTGAACACTGCAAATGAGGGGCCTTTCCCCTCTTTTTTCATTAAATTTGAAGAGGAGAATTCTCATAGTTAGTTTCTTGATTCCTCTTTTCACAGATTGAGAAGCTGAAGCAGGAGCTGATTGATTTGAAACAAGTGCAAAAAGAGAAGAGGCAGCTGGTGAATTAACTTTTCTCTTTGTCCTTAGAACAGTAGGGTAATCTGAGTGGGCTGAAATGAGGAACAAGCTAGGGCAGTTACCTGTTGCAGGTTTTGATGCAAAACTATTGCATGGAGAAAGAATTAAAAAAAAAATGGTGGTGGTGTGGCAGTTACCTCATGACTCTCTAGTCTTACATCAGATAGGAGTAGGAATATTTTATAGCATCTGAGTATAGGAACTCAGGAACTGAGTTATCAGGAATTCAGTATTAGGAACCAGCTGGGTAGGGGCCAGGGGCACTGCAAAAACAAGTTTCAGTTTTATTGAGATAAATAGTGACTGCTTTGAATTCTTTCGTAGTTCCTCATTCATTACTGTTTAACCAAGAATTCTTAAAAAGAACTGAGAAAATAACTTGATAATCTGGCTTCAGTATAAAACATAGAACTATGTTCAACTGCACTGTGAGACAGTTGTCTCTCATCAAGCAGACTCCACAAGGGACTTCTGCTCTCAGATTATGAAGAGCAGAAAAGGCAGTAGATGATAGATATGTTGGGTTGGCCCTGGCTGGATAATGGGTGCCCACCGAAGCCACTCTATCACCCCGCTCCTTAGGTGAACAGGGGAAATTATTTTAATTATATTTAATCAAATCAGAGTATGGTAATAAGAAATAAACCCAAATCTGAGCTTCCCCTGTTAAAGGAGCTGGGCTTTTAACTCCAGATCAAGGGATTCCAAGAAACTCTGTTTCTAACATAAAAATCAAGCTGTGTTGCTTCTTGTGAGATACTTTAACCTTTTGGAAACAGTGATTTAGCAGTTTGAAAAAGTTTATACACTTACTATTTAGTAATTTTGGATGTGCACCAAACTATACCATTAGATCTTTTTGTGTCGGTATCAGAAGAGAAGCAAGTGGAAGTAAATTTTGGTAGTGCTGAGAAAGACAGAGAATTAACTTTGCTCAGTGCAGTGGCATTAATTTTGTTAAGTCAATACATCTCTATCAATCTTTACCAAACAAGTAGATAATGTATATTGTGACATATTTCCTTATAACAAGAGTGCCATAAAACAATTGTCCAGAATTTAAAAGTACAAATATCCACAACTATATTATTAAAAGTGTACTTTATGGCTCATTGGTGTCTGCTTAAGAAATGTGGTAGCATGACTTCAGAGGTGAGGCACATAGTGGTACGTTGGCTTGCCCAGATGGATGAAGAAATTGGAGAGATTGCCACTGACAGCAATGGTGAAGACGAGTGTGGCACATATCCAAAAGGGACCATAAAGGTCAGGATTGCTGCGGATATACAGCCTTACAAAGTTCTTCCCTGGTACTGGGAAGAGTCCCGAGGAATCCCGGAGCTGCTGTTGGAGAAAGCAGAGAGTTATGGGGGTCAGGAGAGATCAAGCCTGAGGATCGACGGTGATGGATGAGCAGAGTCCTCCCCGGATGCCGGCCATGGACGGAAGAAAAGGGAAGAAGAAGGAAGGAAGTTGTCTTCTGTGATCTCTGACCTTCCTCTGAGCTTATGTAGATATATGGAATGGAATATCTTTGGCCAATTTTGCTGTCTGTCTAACTCAGCCTCCTACGGGGGGGTCACAGATCTCCCCGTAGTGTCTGAGCTGGCAGGGTGCAGGTGCAGCCTTGAAGCCTCAGTAGTTAAAAAAACATTCCACTGTCTTATCAGCCTAGCAGAACACACTGTTGCTAGTTACAAGAAAGCTTACTGAAGGAAAAAAAAATCAGTAAAAAGAAAAATTGGCTTCATCCTGGCTCAAACCAGAACATTAATATATGGCTTTCACTGGACAAATAGCATCAAATATAAGCTGTGATCTAAGGCATAAGAGGGCTTACAGAGAAATCTAAAATGCTGTGATTTTTAATGTAGTTTGGGGAGACCTAATGTTTAGAGTAGATTATCTGCTTCTCTGTGTTAAAAAGTTGGGGTTTTTAAAATTATATTTAAATTTTGTTAGCAAAGTTTAATTCCACTAATGGAATTTTAGCAAATTTTGTTAAGGTTATTGCAGTGGAAATAAGAAATGTGTAACTAAATGATTGATCCATCAGCTTTTACAGTTCCAATTTGTGCATGTATTTAACTCCTTCTATGAGTATTTGCCAACATACAACAGGACACAGGTGTGGAGTATGAAAGCTGGTGGAATGGAATACAAACACTTCATTTAAAGTTGAGCTGCAATTAAACCTGTTTTAAAAACAACCACCATTTTTTTTTGTTTGTTTGTTTCTCCTTGTTCCCTTTTAATTGTAATGATTTTGTCACAAAACATGGAATTCCATATTGAACTGAATCATGTTTGATTCCTAATGTTGATTTTGGAAAGTGTACTGCAATAGCTCAGGTGCCCTGGCATTTCTTGTTTCTGTTGATTTTAGAAGACACAAGTTTGATGTGGGATTAGAAAACTGACTGAGCATAAATCACCATTAGATGAGGATTACTCTGCTCTTGTGTCTTCCTCACAGGAGACACACCACAGAGTTTTTGCTACTTCAGCTCCAGCTCCTGACAATACTAAAGAAGAAAGCAAAATTGGGTAAGATACTAAATTATACCAGGCTATCTAAGGTCTTTGCAGTCCTGTTATGTATAAATGACTTGTCTGAAGATGTATATTAGTGTTTAAACACACAAATAAATGTGCATGTGTGACAAGAGAGGGGAAAATTTTATTTATTTTGAAATTGTCTGGTCATGTTGTAGCAGCAGGCATTTAGACTCAGTTCTCATGAAAAAAAAATAAAGTTGATCCCATGCTCCCCTAAAGCCTCCTTTTACTGAAAAGCAACTTCATTATTTTTTGAGAAGTCTCTTGTGAAAGACCATAGTAATACAAGGCAGCTAGCACAGGGAGTTTTGATTAAAAGGCAAAAGCTATTAAGCTGATTTTGCATTGAGTATAGAATCACTTGGAGTGAATAGACTGGGATGAAGATTAATATCCCTAGTTTTCAGATACAACTATATAGATAATTATCAACTCTATAGTTAATTATAACACTCCAAGCCAGCCAATATCAACTTACCCTGGAGGAATAAGTAGGGAGGCGTTCTGGCATGTCATCATGGTGCAACAGGTCAGACATGAGGCAGTCAAGCACACAAACCAAAGTCTAAGACTTAGATATTAAATGACAACATAAAGTTCAGAAGCATCCCTGGTGGGATTTATATGTAAAGATAGGAAATAACTCCTTTAGAGAGGAAGACCACCTCTTCCAGAAATGGGAGTGGAAGTTAATTGTAGCCTTTTTTTTTTTTGCATAAACAGGGAAAAAAACAGAAGTGGAAGTTACAAGGCCTGATTCTCAAAGGTGGTTACCCATAATGTTTGTTATTTTAACGTTTTTGGACTTCGGAGTATCAAATAGCTTTGTGAATCTAGACTGCAGTGCCTGCTAGGCAAGAAACAATTTTTGATAGGAGACAAAGGGTTGACTATAAAATAGCATTTTAATAGATTATACTTTTGAGTAATATAGAAGATATATTATTTAGCTTATTTTTTTATAGTGAATGTTGAAATGAAATGCAAAATAAACAGGTAGATAGAGAGCAGTAGCAGCATGAGATGAGGCAGGTACGTCATGATCAGTCAGCATCTGCAGCTTCATCTTAAAAGGCATTTCATTTAATAAAAAAGGCAGATAAAAGACTTGTATTTCTAGTAAAATTATTTAAAATCATCTGTTCAAAAATGCTGTTAGAAAAATGCAGATAATCAGAAAAGTTGTTTGCACTCAAGTAGAAAGATTATACAAGTATCTAGAACAGGTCTGGAGGAAACACAAGGATAGTGTTGCAGTTTGTCAGGTCAACATCACACTTACATCGTGTCTTGCCAAGGAACAGTCATTCTGTAGAAATGTATTAGCGTGCTTTTAATTTGTAATCAAATTGCAAGGTGAGAGTTTCCCTCTAGTGTACAGCAGAGGAAAAAAAACAAGATACAAACATTTGTGAATGCACAGCAATTGCACTAATACCTAACCGTCAGTTACAAGGCATCTTTACCCGAAGGCAGGATACAAAGTGTTCACATTCAGGTTGTTTAATTAGGACAAGTAATGGTTACAATCATTAGAGTAATATTATTTTCCAAGGGTGCTTGAACGAGTTCCCCTGCAGATCCCTCATGGCTGCATTATCTTTCAGGAACTAGGAATAAAAATGCAGGCTCTCCAGCTCCAAATGCAGATTCTTAAAAATAAGGTGTCCTTCTCTCGTAACAGGACCTACAGTCCCTAGAGAACATGACTGTATCTATGCAAGTGTTAGTCATCACAAGAAATACAGCTATAGTCAGGGAAAGAAACCAACAAATCAGGCCTGGTTGCTTTGCGATTTAAAAATGTGTTCTTTCCTCCTGCTGACCCATCACCTTACTCTTCTGTCCACCCAGATGCACATGACAGTGTGACAGGAAGATAGACGTACAGGCTTATGTTTCTGCTTTCAGTTTCATGATGTTACAGGACCTGTAGGCCCATAGCTGTTAGCAGAGTAAAAAGGCACCAAACAACTTTCAGGTATGACAGAATTGACAGCGAGCTGGAGAACAGAAGCCACATGCACAACAGGAACAGAAGTTTTCAAGCTGTCAGAGGCTCGGTAAAGGTCACTGCACCATACAGGAGTTTCTTTCATCCTCAGACAAGCAATCAGACATGCTTACTTGAAAATTCCTTAGAAAGCTATTCTCCATGTGTTTTGGAAACAGTCAGAACAGATGAAAGACTGACATTTTCAACTCCCAAACTTGCTGTCTTCATTGTATGTAAAGTTACTTCTACGAGACAACCAAAATGTCCCAATCTTAACATGTAAGATTTGTAAAAAGGTAAATAAAACTGCTACAAGATGTAGCCAGGAGTGAATCACTAAGGCTAAAGATATTTAAGTAGAAACCAGAGTAATGTTCAAGTTCAGAGGGTTTGGAAAGAACCACAAATTAAGACCAAGGTCGTTGTCTGCCCTTTTCTATTAGATAAGGTTGTTTCCACTGTGATAGGTTATAGAAAAATACTTCTATTCAGCTAGCCAAAAACCAGCAACAGAAAACTCAGACTGTATGTTACATAAGCCTGCTGGACCTGCACAGCCACAGAAGTCCTTGAGAAAATGGAGCCTTCTAGTAATTCCCAAGGAAATTATAGTTGGAACAAAACTGGAAAGTGCAGCATAGAGGGAAAAGGACACCAAAAACAGCATCTGTAAAGGCTGATTTAGTTTCCCATAGTTGGCATAACCACAGCAGGCTTGCTAACGGTGGCATCTTCCTCTTTCCATTGAGAAATGATTGTTTTCAGCTGTGTGTAGAACTGCACTCCCTAGAAGAAAGGGAAGACAAGGATCAGATGTTTGGCCTTATGAATTCTTCAGGTCTGCACCAGTGGTATACCAAGCGGTTTTTGTTGTACCTACAGAGGGCTGAGTTTTCCTTTGGGGGAACAGGTTCTGTCATCTTGTTCCTTTTACCAGTTTCCCAAAGATTCTGTTTCTCTGAGAAAACTTGCTACTTAGATCTTCCTCCCTTCTCAAATTTCCTAAGACTTTTTTTTTTTTTTTTCTTTAATTAAAGAATAAAAAAATGAATTGGCTATTGTAACACTTATTATAATGGCTGTAATCACTGGCTGGTCTTCAGCTTCCTGGCTGAGATGGCTTCAAAGTCTCCTTGCTTATGAGGTCTGAGGACTGTCTCCCCATTGCCATTTATAATGTGATTTATTGCAACTCTATTAACCCAGCAGAATACTTTGAATTAGTTAAGTTACCTGCTTGCCATAGAAGTTAGTGTCTCCTCTGAAAGAAGCACGAGAGCCGGTGAAAGAGAACATGGGCAGAGGTACTGGGATTGGAACATTGACACCCACCTAAACAAAAGGAAAGCTGCCATATTAATCCCAAGAAGTAGTGGATTGCAGAACACTCTCCAAAAGTGACCTTATTTTCTTTCCTTAAATCTAAGGCTCAGTACTGTTGGTTGAGTAGTCAGGCACTAATCACTACAGCTGGATGGCTGTCCACTGTAAATGGTGAGTACTGATAGCAACAATTCTAGCTTGAACATACCTGACCCACATCTACTAAGTGAGAATATTTCCGAGCTGTGGCTCCATTGGTGGTGAAGATGGCAGTTCCATTTCCATAGGGATTATTGTTCACCATCTTAATGGCATCATCCAAAGTGTCTGCTTCCAGAACCACTAAGACCGGCCCAAAGATCTCCTCCTTGTAGCAAGTCATGTCTGGCTGCCAAGATGAATAGCACAAAAAGCCGCTTGTATATAGGATATATCGGACAGGATACAATGAAAGTATCCTAGGAAATAGTCTATAATAAACACACATGCTGCTGATGTTCAGGATATTCCCATCATACTGCATTGCCACAGGCCATCCTTCAGTCCTTCTTGCCTCTTCACCATTTCCCATGCCCTGCCATCTCTCCAGTCCACTACTGCTTTTCATCTCCAGAATGCTTTCTGCTTTTACTGCCTGCCTGACCTCACCTACAGATCTACTCTGACCAAGATGATTAAGACCAGGATTAATTCAGGATAGTTTACTTCAGTTCTTGTTGACAAAGCGACTAGAACATGTTATCCTTTCCAACTCAGTGTCCAGGATTTATGTCTGATAATTAGCAACAGCTGACAAACACAAAAACACCAACTGGAGAGTGCTTTAAATCCCTAATAACTAATACAGCAAAGTACAAAACATTCATTTGACAAGTTGTAAGTTTGACATGGCTTACTATATTACTAATCACTGTGTAAGAAAACTAAGAATCACAAAATCTCAGTGAAACTTACACTTTTGAATACCTAACAATATTCATGACACAACACAGGAAAGTTAAGTATTTTAAGATGTTTAATGAAACTAAAGTGAGAAAATTCTGAGATAGATTACAAACCTGAATTATATAAGAGCATAAAATCAATAGAATCCTAAAAATATGAAGTACAATAGCTGAATTACCAAGATTGGTTTGCTATAATGAAATCACTCATCAAAAGGCCCATGAAGAACTGAATCTTAAATATTGAGGAAATAATACCAGCTGATTGTATAAACATAAAAGAATGAATTTAGGTATGAAAACTCAGGTGCATCTGTACCTGGCAAAGAACAGTTCCCCATAATAGCATCCATCTGTTTTACACCATGCATTACATTTTGAAGCTGACTCAACAAAATTGTGAATATATTAAAAACCAAAGAGATTTTGTACCTTATCCTATACTATTCTTGTGAAGATTTCCACAAATAATTAACTTCTGTTTCTCCAAGTCCTTAAATTGCAAACTGCAGGAATGAAAATTGCAAGTTTGGTTGTTCATTATGCTCTTCCTTAGGCACCTGCTGCTAGCCATTACTACAGGTGGTACAATAGGCTTGACAGACATTCAGACTAACAAACTGCCCATATTATTGTTTTTATTGGCTGCATTCTGTTCAAGTTAAGATCATTAACCTCATTCACATTATGTTGTGCTACTGCAAATTCTTTTATCACCTCCACAAGAGCCCTACAATGAGCACTTCATTGGCATTTTGCAAGAGACATCTGAGACATTTAAGGCTTTCTACCTGGTGATTATTCATTACTGACTGATTTGGATAACCCATTTTTCAACCGACCCTGCAACATACAACATCAAGGACTGGCTTTGGTCATCTTACCTTGACCTTGGCAAGGATTGTTGGTCCAACAAAATTGCCATTTTCATAGCCCTTCACTTTGATATTACGTCCATCCAGAAGAAGGCTGGCACCTTCTTTTACTCCCTTCTCAATCAGACTGCAAACCCGTTCCTTAGCCTGAGGACTGATTAGAGGCCCTAGATCCGCTCCAGGCTGGTCTCCTGTGAAGAGACAGAGACAACAAGTTTTAAACCCTGACAGCTTCCTTTTCATAGGCATTATGGAGAGCTAACTACACTGGCAGGAAAAATCTCAAAACCCTCATGTGTCTGAGATGCAGAACACAGATTTGAGACATTAATAGACAGGAGTAATAGCCTGCAACTCTCATAATAAACAACTAAGGTGAAGAATAAGTATAACTTTAGGTGACCAGGAAGGAAGCCAAAATTCAACAACTGATTCTTCTCAGAAAGGAAACTTTTCCCCTTTGCAGGACTTTTTAACCAAAATGTAATTATCCTATAATTAATAATAGTCTCGTTTTTCCAAAGTACTTGTTTCCATTTTTCCTTTTTATTACATGCTTATTACAAATTGGGAGGATCTTTAACTGATGTTGCCATAAAAATAGTAGGTTTGAGTTAAACATAGGACATATCCTCAAAGCTCTGGTTAAAACAAGATCAACCCTGTAAACCTTGCATCACAGTCACACTGCCAAGCCTTCCTACATATTCCTAAATCCAAGTCTAGGGCTGTGTTTCCCAGTCCAAACAAAGGGACACACCATAGTATGGTAGACACACTGACCTAAAAAGCTACAATTGTACAGAAGTGCAGTACCTCATAAGAAATTATCACAGCCTGTACCTGCATTTACACGTAGATTTTTGGCTCTGTCCACAAGCTCTGGCAACCATTTCTGAGCTTCTCCCACTAGAATTGCTGTAGACAGGGCCATGCAGCGTTGACCAGCTGCTCCAAAAGCAGCTCCAACCAGCTGGTTCAAGGTATTCTCTTTATTGGCATCAGGCATCACCACACCATGGTTCTTGGCTCCCTGAAATACATCACATCCACAATCTCCCATTATTGACCACTCCATCCCACTTCTCTAGTTCTCTGGCAATATCTTCATATAGCATCTCTGACTCTGCTACCAACAGGCTGGCAAGAAGGGCAGCCTCATCACTTATCTACCAGTAGCAAAGTCAGCTTCTGCTGCTGAATGGCATGGTCTCTCAGCATTCACAGGAGACAGGCAGTCTCTGTGCTGAAGTATGCTCTACTCAGAGGCATTACCATGTTGGCCTGGACTCTCTTGCCGTTCCGGGATCCCCTCTCATAGATGTACTCGCCAGCCTGATTAGATCCCACAAAGCTGATTGCTCTGATATCCGGGTGGTCACAAATGAAATTCACAGCTTCAAACAGGAAATAATACATTATATACTGTAGTGCACAAATTATTCCCTCTTTCCCCATCCCCACAGTGCTAAATCTATGTATCTTATCAAAATTCCTGCCTGTTTCCTACATTTGAGTTTCCCTACTATCTGTCCATGCTTTTCTCCATTTATTTCTTAGCCTACCCTTCTGCTCATGCACCTGACTCTGTGCCGTCTCTTCATCCTCTGGGCATCTCCCAGGGCACCTGAACAATGCTGAAGTGAAGTTACTGTTGTCTATTTGTATCCTAATGTTCTGAAGGTAGCTGCACGAGGTGGAAAATACCACATTAGGAGCAAAAATACTGGCATCCACTCCACAGTAACTGGAGATTCTTGTTTAAGCTTCCTTGTGAAACCAAGATGATTTATCTATTTATTTCAGTTGGAGCTTAGGTTGCTAAACAGAATTTGAGCACTTAAAAGCCTTGGGAACTCTACCCCCAGCTCCCAGATAGTGTCCCCTGTATGTCATTGAAAATTTGGTGCAAGATGGCAGAGAATCTCTGTCATTTCCCCTCCATCAAGAGGACTGAAGCATCTGTGCAAACCTAATTAACAGCAATAGTGTCAGTCTCTCCAGCTTCTTTAGTACCTCCACTGAACATACACCACAACACTTGTACACTCCAGACATCTCTCAAGGGCTATTTTTACCTTCATGCTGTCCATGGATGATATTCAGGGTCCCATCAGGGGCACCAGCATCCTGAAACAGCTTGGCAAGAAACATGAGTGCTCCTGGTACACGCTCAGATGGTTTCATCAAGAAGGTGTTTCCACAAACCATAGCCATGGGGAACATCCAAAGAGGAATCATGGCGGGGAAATTGAACGGTGCAATTCCAGCACACACGCCGAGAGGCAGGCGGTAGGTGTAAGTGTCCATGTCTTTAGTGATGGAGGGCATGGTCTCTCCCAGTATGAGGGATGTCACACTGCAAGCATGTTCAACCACCTCTGCAGCAGAAAGAGCAATATGCCACTGGATGATCTGTCAACAGTGAGGCCCCAGAATCCCTTCTGACCATTTCCTTGACCTAAGTCTTTCTTGCAGCCTCTTTTACCACAACTTAAAACTCACTGTGCTCCAGAAAATATCTTTGCTCTGCCAAGCACTGTAAGCTCACTGCAAGAGGATTCTCTCGAGTGCATTTTATGTCACTGTGAGAGGAGCACAGAAACAACTGCCCCAGTAAAAGAAGCACAGGTATAGTATTAGTGTGCCACCTGGGACCCAACCTTGAGACATCTGAGCACAAGCAAGTTGTTCTTATCTCTTTACAGCAATTTGTAGTGACTCCTAGGAAAAGGAAGGATTTAACAACTTGAAAGTGAGTTAGAGTAACTCAATCTAAGGGAACTTTTCAGGTTAGAGTTCCAATTGCCACTTTTCTTTCAGGAGGCTGTGAGTGGAGCTACATATAAAGACACCCAGAGCAATCAGTTGCTCAGGAGACCTTCTCCCTTCCTATAGGTTATCAAAGCCCCTTTTTTAATAGGAGAAGCCAGCAGCTTACGGAGGCCTCGGAACACATCTCCCTCGGCATCAGCCAGGGTCTTCCCTTGCTCATAGGTAATGAGTTTTGAAATTTCTTTCTGAAATGGAAAAGATAGAAGTTTATGAATATTAGATAAGTGTCTGCTTGTGAAACAGGGTGCAGAGATAAGAGTTTAACAGAGAGTTGAACATCACTATGAAGACTGAATAGAACCTGGGAAAATCTACAGGGATTGATCTGCTCCTTGTAGTTTAGAAGCCAATAAGACACACAGATAACATTTTAGAAAAAAACAACTGTGTGTGGGGGTTATATTTTACAGCTTTTCATGTGCCACACCACAGATACACAGAAAAACCAATCTGAGGAATCCAAAGTCACAGTAACATTCTAGTTCCACCATTGTAATCTGGCACATTCTCCATCAAGGGTGAAAGTTCCTCTTGTGGTCTTTTAGTAAAGGATCAAATGCAGAATAAAATCCCCTAAGAAGCACTACCTCTCTGTCCCCATTTGCTTGGAGAGTGCTTTGCTGCTCCCCTCAATGACAGCATCTCCATTGGTTCCTCAATCATAGCAACCATGCCTCACCAAGAACACAGTAAACCCCAAATCTCTCAATTAATTCCTGAAGTTAGCTGCAATGCATTCAGCAGCAGCCATCACATACAGCCATGGTGTCTCACCAGATTGTCTTTGATGAGTTGTTGGTAACGCAGGAAGATTTGCTGGCGACTCAAAACAGATGTTTCTGACCAGCTCCAAAATGCCTTTTTGCAAGAAGCCACAGCTGCCTCCATCTCACTGGCTGTGGCTTTCGGTACACGGCCAACCACTTCATTTGTGGCCTGAATGAAAAAACAAGAACTGTTGTCCAAATGCTTAAAAGGGGAGTCAGAAGGGTCAGAATTCTGCACACGACCTCATTTCCTTTTGTCTTTGGTGGAGGACTCAGACAAGTGCAAGTGCTACTAATCTAAGATTATTTTCCAACACATAGCATCCGGCCTCAGAATTCACTGTGAATATCGTGGCTCGCAGACAGAAGCTCTCTGAAAGAACAAGAGCTGGAATTTTTACTTTGGTCTGAGAGTGAAATTAGCCTCTATCGGGATTTCAAATTCAGGTGGCATCAAATCACACCTGGTTGATTTCATGTACAGGGTGAGAGAAATGTTTCTGAAATGTGACATACATTAAGAAATTCAATAACAGAGCCTTTCTATGAGAAAAAAAAAAAAAAGTGAAGTGGGGTTTAAGCTTCCTTTCTGCAGATCAGTTTTACTATGCAGGGGAGGTAAAGGAAGTCATCACAGTCCTAAGACTGACATTTCATGTGGAAAGGAAACTGAGAAACAATTACAGTGCTAAATCCATCTTGATCTTCAAGTCTGAGCCCTTCTCCAGAAATATGTGTACTTTCCCCTTCTGTCAAATGCTGGTACAGAAACACAGACTTGAGTTGCATCGCGATCACTAATATATAAACTGGGGCCATTTCACTTACCGGGTTGTGGATATCAATCCATTCAGTAGCTTTGGACTCAACAAACTTCCCATCAATGAAGAGTTTGGTTGTTGGCTGTGGGGGAGAAAACACTGGCCAGTGAGTGAACTTTGTCTCAAGATGCCCAAATACCAGTGTGCTTTATTACAGGCAAGCCTTCATCATTTAATGCTATGCTGCTCATTAGAGTCTAGATTCAGTATTTCTAGTGAGAACCAGCTAACTGCTAAGGCTGAAATTTTTCATGCTCTCTGCCCCATTTTTCTCTCACTTTATATCAAAATGGCCAAAATGGTTTCTAAAAGCAGTTATAGAAAAAAATACATTGCTACAGTTGTGTTCAGAACTATTTTAATCTACTTAATCCCCCAATGTTTACTAAGTTAGAAAACTGAAAAACTGCAATTTATAAATCTTCAAAAGAAACAGTTAATAATTCACCTTTTAAGAATTCCGTGTACCCAGTGCACTGTACTATGTGTTTCCTTCCCATCAAGCCACCGGGTAGGTTTATCTCTTCAGCTCATGGCTACAGACACAGAACTGGACTTTCCCCATTCCCTGCAACTAAGAGGAAGGATCCTGCATCTTCTGAGTTTATAATGATTGTCCTGGCAAGAACAGAACTTTCCAATTCAGATGCAGAGAAGAGAAAAGGGAAGTCTGGAATAAGGAGGTAAATGTAGGACCAAAGGAAAAGCAGGGGTAGAAGCTGTAACTAGCACTAGGTAAGCAACAAAAGTGCAGCACAAAGGAGATCAGATTGGGACTGTATGGCTAAAGAGACTGGAAACTAGAAGTTGGTATTGGGAGGTAAGAGGAGAACCAGGAAAAAGCAAGAACTAGTTAATCATGCCACAAAACAGTGGGTTGGGGAGAACAAATAAGAAGGGGAAATGGATCTGCTGGATGGAAGACAGAAATAGGACATAACAGATCAAAATAATTGGGCCACAGAAAAAAATGTATCAGGTAACACCGTGAAGAAATTAGGATGAGGAATTCTGAGAGGGACATGAGGACTGAGATGGTATCCAAGGTGTAATGAAGGGAGAGAGATCAGAGGAAGAATAAAGAAAGCAAATGGGGATGGCTGAACGAGCAATGACAGTGAAAAAGTAGGCAGCAATGACAGCTGGGATGAAATGAAAAAGCAGGACTAGGATGAGAAGCATAAAGTAGGACTGCTAATGGTAAGTAAGATCTACTCATTTGGGAGGTAACATCAGGAGTGGTAAAAAAAAAAAAGTTGCATATGATTATGTAGCTCAAATTACATTTGGGAAAGACAGGCAGAAGTCTGCGCCTATGAAAACACAGTCCCCTCTAGAACCTGCAAGAAAGCACAGGAAATCTGAGTTTCTTGCCTGTCAGAAAAGGTCTTCTAGTGCCCCTCTAAAGAAAGACCAAGTCCTGCTGCTACCAGTCACTCCATCAGCACAAGTGCTATGTGTCTGCTGTGGACCTACAAGCTCCTTGTGGACTTGTTGCTCCTTGTGCAACAGAATTTATGCTGTTTTGTTGGTTGGTTTTTTTCAAATTGCTTAAAAGGGATATCTAGAAAATCACGCACATGAAGAAAAAATATTTTAACCAAGCCAGGAGAGACTGAATTAAGACTGATTGCACTTTATCAATAAGAACACCACCTATTTTCTGTGGAGATTGAGGCTGGTGGGGGAACAAGCCCTGTAGCAAAGCAGACCATCTGAAGAACCATGATTGAGCTGTTCAGAACTTAAGAGAGTGCACAGCCACGGGTACTGCAAGACAAAAAACCCCACTGTAACAGCTAAAGTTGTTTGATACTGCCCAAACAGATGATACAAAGCCAGCCCACAGAGCTGGAAACAGGTTTTTTTCCACACGTCGTCATCAGTCATATAGTCTGTATTAATTTTTGATTATGTTATTGAAGAGATCTCACATACGGTAAAAGACACCTAAAAACTGGACAAGAAAGAAAAAGGCTGGTGTATACGCAGCTCAGTGTGCGCTGCTTAAGGAGAAAGCAGATCAGGATGCAATTAACCGAACTCACGTTCTGCCCCCGGGCGCACCGGCTGGGCCAGGCTGGGCTGCCCGCAGGCAGCAAGGCGGGCTGCTCCCCGCGCCCCTTCTCAGCCCCGCACACCAACCAGCCTGACACTCCGCTTCTCTGCCTCCCTCCGGCCGAGCCCCGGGGCTCCCCGCACGGG
>NW_009952694.1:4362772-4390891 GCF_000747805.2 Chaetura pelagica
CGGCCCGGCCCGGCCCGGGTGCTGCCGCGCAGCCGCTCACCCCACTGCCCTTGGTTTTCTCTCCCCAGTGCCCGGGGTTGCGGAGTTCGCCGCCTCCTTCAAGAGCGTGAGTGATCGTTGTTGCCCCGCCGGTCGCGGTTACCCCTTCCTGTGCAGCGGGAGTTCCGCTCGTTCCCCTGGCGGGCTTTACTCCTTGGCTCTCTGAAAGACAGCTCAGTGGCCGCTGCAGGACCTGCTGGCACAAGCCTCTTGTTGTCAGTATCTCATGTATTTTGTGTCAGTGCTTGATGCAACTTGCTGTGAATGAAGATGGCACCCAAGGAGTCCTGCTTTCCATACCGACGGCACCTTGGGGGTGGTAGTGTGCCGGTTTTAACCCTAGACTAAAGCCCAGGGAAACCTAGGAGACAGTATTAAATGTACTAATAGCTTTACAGAGCACCTGGAGCTCTCATGTTTTTGCTGCCACTGTGACTAGTTTTCAATATGAGGTCAGGCTTCTCTGTATAATTCTAAAAATACCCTCATGCGAGTGTGAACTTCTGTGTTTTGTTTTTCTCCAAACAGCCTATTACAAGCTCTCCTCCCAAGTGGATGGCTGAATTAGAAAATGATGATATTGATATGTTAAAAGGTGAGTATGGACATTGTGGGTAGGAAGTAAGGTTGCCAGAGCAGACAGGAATTCAGTACTTAGTCAAGAGGCTTAAATCAGGAGCTCTAGCCCTCCCATTTGCAGAATCTCCAGCTCAGGAGTCTCTTTATCTCATTACAGATATATATTTTTTGTTAATCCAGTTATCTCCAAGAGAATATCCAGATGGCACTGGCATGCTGGTTTTTCAAAAGAAGCATGCAAGAACTAGTTGAAGCAGCATGATGTCGTTTCAGTCCCATGGTTTATCAGTCTCCCACTATGTAACTATAGTGGGCATCTCCTGTGGCTTGGGAAGTGGCATGAATTTTTTTGTGACCCTCATCAAACATGATGAGCAGTGTAGACTTTATTAAAACCAGGGATGGCATCAGCTTGAATTCTGAATATATTCTGTTCACTGGATAATGTCCGAAGTAGGATTTGAAAGTGCTCTGTGAAGTAAACAGGTAAACTGTCACTGCAGGGCTGTAGCTAAAATTCACACTTTTTCTCTCTTCTTAGAGCTGGGGAGCCTCACAACAGCTAACCTGATGGAAAAAGTTCGTGGTCTGCAGAACCTGGCTTATCAGCTGGGCCTGGATGAATGTAAGTGCTGTGTGTGGCTGGGACTGACTGCATTGCCAGTCTTCCCACTAAAACGTGCACTTGTGGTATGTTGCAGCTGGCAAGTGTCTTACAGTTAGTGACCTTCCAAACCAGGGGGAGAGAGAACAAGCCAGGGCTACCTGCATGGGGGAAACAGCAGAAATTGTAAGAGGCCACACGTCAGTCTGGTGTTGCCTAGTGGCACGTCAACTTTTGTTCCTGTCCTAACACTGAATTAGGTACATCAGGTCACTTTGCTTAGTTTCCCACTTGGATGCTGAAAGTAATTGTCAAAACACTTGTGGCAGTAGACCTGTCAAACACCATGTTTGCCTCCACAGTGAAATTTTCACTTGTGTGTAGGATTCTCCCATCACTTAATGCTCATACTGTTTTATGCTTCTGTAGCTGTTACTTTTTTCTACACTCCATTATGTCAGGAGGTGATGTCGTTAAGTACTAAAGTTGGCCTTCATCCCACTTACAGCCAATTTTTATGAGTTTTTTGAAGAAAGAGCTGCTTTCATAATCATGTTTTGGACTCTGTTGTTAACAGGTTGGTCCAGCTCTGAGGATTTAATGAGAATTGCATTTTCTTGAAAGCTACCTGTACATATTGACACATTTAATTTTTTTCTGATAACTTTACTCTAGCATAGACCTTGGCTGCAGTTGCTCTTGGGCTACACAAAGCACTAAATATTTTAAACTTGGAGTTCTTTCACCTTCCTTCCGGTGGATAACAAAAGCAGTAATAGACCTTAAGAGTCTTCCTTGCTGTAAGTCTAAGATGCTCTAATGCTTTCTTATTAACAGATCATTAAGCCTGTTTTAACACAGTCCCTGCAAATTTATTTCACTTCCAGTGCTAACATCTGTTAAGACTGATAAAGTGTTTAGTGGAGTAGGAGTTAAAGTATAACCATGTGAAGCCAATCAGATACAGAAATTGGCTGATGATTGATTTGCTTTCTCAGTCAAGCTGTAGGTTTAAATGTCAGGCAGTTTTGTCCTGCTAAATGGAATTTTAGCAGACTTCGAGTTATATTGAACCTAAAAGGTTGTTGTTTCCTTGGCAATATTTATTGCATGCATTTCCATTTTTTTTTTTAATCACAAACAAATATGCAAGGAAGACAAAGGGAGCAAACAGTGAAATAGCTGTGGTGCAACAGTTACAACCTTTAGTCTGTAGTAACTGGAGTCTTGAATTTTCAAGCTTTATGGAAGCTCTTCATGTTTGTAACTTCTTGTCACTGCAGTCTGTTTTACTTTAGCCTATAATACTTTGGATGCTTTGTGTGTCATATACTTTTAGGAAAACTTATGCAGAAAATTAGATGGCAGTTTTGAACAGGGATTCTCAGAGCTATTTTTCCTGACACTGCCTTTTAGGCTCTTTTCTCTTACAGGCTTAAGTAAATGAGAGAATAAGAGGAAAAATCCCAAAGATCTGTTTATTAGAGTGAAGGGACGTGTAGTTTTGGTCCAGAGGTATTTGGTTTGATTATATCTCTGCATACTGAAATTTAATTGTCCCCTTGTGACTTGGCTGTTAATTGAAACTGGCTGTCAACAGCAGTATTAAAACCACTGTCTCCTCTAGATGGCAGCGTGAAGCTTCCCATAGAGATCTTGCTGTTTTTAAAAAAATGGTACTGTTTCAGTCACGGCTTGAAGTTCCTTCTTCCCAGCATTGTGGGGTTTTTTGTGACCTGTTTCCTTTATGAATGTGCACCATCTGTTTTACAGTATTTTCAAGTGTTTTATCTGCATTGCATGTGAGAAACAATTTTGCTTTTTTGCGTTAGCAATTTAATTTTCATTCCAACTCTCCTCTTCCACACCCCATCTCAAATCCCTTATGTTTTCAAAGACTTCTGTTTTCATCCAAATTACTGAAAAAATGCTGAACAGAACTAAAGTGATTCCTGCAACACTCCACAACATGTATCTATTGAGTGACTTTGTAGTTATGATGTGAGGTCTGCTGTTGAACCAGTTCACAGCACACTTCATGTTAATTTTGCATTAGAGTTGATTAGGCGAAGTGACATGTGGGACTAGGTACCCTTTGAAAAGCTTATTCATCAAGGTACTATTGAAACACTAAAATTGAAATCTGAGCAATTGATTAGACATGATGTAGTCTGATAAGTTAAAAACTACTGAATTATGCTTTGTTTCTTAAATTTCTATGAGCTGTCTTACTCTTCTGTCTATATAAGTGGGCTTTGTTGACAAAGATGGAACAAATGTATTGAATACCTTGTCCATCTTCACTGCTTTCATCTAGGGAACAGTTGAATGCTTTTAGCTGGATTCTGCGTTCTTACTATTCATAATTCCTATTCTCCCTAGCTTTTTGGCCATGGATTTCTCTGTTCCTCTTTTGGCTGCCTGCTTCTCACAGGTTTCTGTTCTTTACAGCTGACTTTCCCCTCCTCTTTTTCCCAAAGGGCTGCCTTTACTTTCTGTAACCCTGGCTGTTTTGTTGAATGCCCCATGGCTTCTGTGAATCAAATCAAACTGTTAGCATATAACTTACGTTTTTTCACATCTCGTTTGATGTACAGTTGTCCCCCACTTTTAAAGGTAGCCACTTTTACACTCAATGCTGTTTCACTTAATTAGTGCAAAGTTCTGTGAAAGTTTTTCACTATCAGATGAAAATGAATCAACTTGCCCTGCTTGGAGTTTAACAGTATGTTCAAGAAGCTGTTGACTAGAAACTTCAGAGATTACTTTTACTGTCAGAGGTCTGAGATACAGTGAGTGTCATTCAGGCTGGAATAATGCTTCCTCTGGTATTTTGTATGGACACTTGAGGAGTCAGGCTTCTTACCCTCTGGTACAACATCTGTGCAGTCTAGTACCTGTTTAGACTGCAGTAGCTTTATCTGATAACACATCAGTCTCTGTGTGGGATGACAATGTCAAAGGAGACCTTGGACAACTGAAACAGTTGATGCCATTTTTGATAATGCTCGTTCCCTCCTTGGTTGTGGGTTTGGTTACTTCTTTCTGAATAAGGTGACTGTTGATCTCTCCAGCCATGTATGTGATTCTTTTAGCTTCAGTAGTACCTAGTACGTTTAGTTCCTACTCAGACATGGTAAGTTGCTTATTTTTGATGGGTTTTTGCCTTTGCAGTTTAAAAATACTTCTGTTTGGCAGATGTTTTGCAACATAGTAATTTATTTATTTTTTTTTAAAGCAAATGGATAAGTGGGCACCGTGCTTTGTTAAAAGAATATTACTGACTGCTGGCTGTGTGATCTCCTGTACTTTCATTTCCATTTTACTAAGATGCAGGGCATTAAACTGCCAATAAAAGATGTGCTATCTTCCATAAATCAGAATTTCTTATTTGTACCACTTAATTCACTGATAACTTAGATTGAAGGTCCCTCTTGTGAATCAGAAAGAATCTCCAAGAAGATCATGGGCGATCTCTTCTTCTGCTCTCCTCCTAGCATGCTCGTAGGTGGATTCTTGCTCACTCATATCTTTTCCTTGCACAATATTCTTCCCTTCTGTAGCATAGAATTCACCTGAAGGATAACCTTCCTTGACTGAAGCAGAATTCTTATAGCATGAATGAGTAATTTATACATTTACTCTCCTCTTAAATGGTAGGCTGTCCTTAGGCCTCTGGTTTATGTATTTATTCTATGTGACAAGTTGGTTCTGGAGTTCTGTAGCTCCAGGCTCAGGACCTGCTATCAATAACAATAAAATCTTGTAAATATCAATTGTTTTTCAACACCTCTTCTGAGGTATCCCAGCTTGTGTTTCCTTGTCTCCTTTTTAAGCTATGTGCAATGCTACCCTGTCCCCTTGCTTGTAATTGATTTTCTCTTTTTGCTTCAGCTTTCTTACTAGAGCTTCTATTTTATTTCTGTTAAAGAGTTAGAAGACTCTGAAACCATTTTTAGTATTGAAAATCCTGAGTTTTGTGGAGTTTATAGTCCTTTTTAATGTGGGTATTTTAAGGGTGGGGGGAGGAACAGTGCTCAATGAGCACTCCTACTTTTAATTGTTTGTGCAGTTAGAACTGGAGCACTTCTCTTATGAAGACAAGCTGAAGGGGTTGGGGTTGTTCAGCCTGAAAAAGAGAGGACTCTGGGAGGACCTTATAGCAACCTTCCAATACCTGAAAGTGGCCTATAAGAAGGCTGGGCAAGAGCTGTTCACGAGGGCATGTAACGATAGGACAAGGGGTAATGGTTTCAAGCTGGAGAAGGGTAGATTTAGTTGGACATTAGGAAGAAGCTCTTTAATATGAGGGTGGTGGATCACTGGAACAAGTTGCCTACAGAGGTGGTGGGGGCCCCATCCCTGCAGACATTCTGGGTCAGGCTTGATGGTGCTCTGAGCTGTTATAGTGTGAGATATCCCTGATTATTGTAGGGGACTGGACTAGATGACCTTTAGAGGTCCCTTCCAACCCAAGACATTCTATGATTCTATGACTTTGGGAGGCATAGAATCACTGCTGAACATGAGCTGCAGCTGGTCAGTGGGTCTCATCTTTGCTGCTGGAAGAAGTCTGGAGGAAAAAATATATGCATATAGGCATATTGCCTGATTATGGGCTTTTTTCCTTCCTCTGTGTTCATCCAGTTTTTCTTGGAGCAGGGTAGTGAACACTCCAGAATGAGGAGACCACAGCTGATGAGTTAAGCAAGAGGAAGATAGTTCTTATCTGGGAACGTAGTTACAGATTCTGACTCATTGTCTGTGGCCCACAAAGCAGCAGGTTTCAAAACAGTTTGTGTAAATAACTGCAGCTTTAGATACCTAGCTCTGTTTTTCCTCTGACCCATGACAGCTTTCAGAGCAACTACGCCAAAGTTGACTTTAGAAGATTTTCAAAGTCTTGTTTCATGAGCTAACAGCTCTGGGTAGTGCATACATTGCTAATAAGCAAACTTACCTTCATTTTAAGAAATGTTTACTATTTTTTATTGCAGTTATTTTTAAGATCTGCCCTGTCATCTTTTTTGAATGTATGTATACAGAGAGGGGTATCTGAGAACTGTATCTACTGTTTGAGAAAAAGACATTTTTCTTTAAAAAAAAAAAGCTAAATAAATTGGGTTTTTTTCCCAAACTTTGGAACACATTTATGTGTAAAAGTAACAGATAGATAGGATGGGAAAATAAGAAAAGCACCATCTCACTGAAGGAAGGTGCTTGTCCCGGGACTTTCGGAAGGCCCTGCTATTGCTTCCGTAGGAATCTATGATATTTTTCAGGTAACTCTTGCTGTACTGTCCCAAAGTCTGTGTGTCTATATATACACACTTGGTGTTAAAGCCATATTTGTAACCAGTGTGGCATCAGTGAGATTTTATCTGTTGGCCGTGCTATCATAGTACAGTTTCAGTGATACTGCAAGTGCAAGACTTTATGAAAAGGCTAATATTTTAAAGCCCTAATATGTTTGTGGAGTTAAGAGCATGTTTGGGCAGTAGATGCCTTAAATATTAGAAAATGTGAGATGACCTCACAGATGTGAATACTATTTATCATTTCCCTGTCAGTGATTTTTGCTAGTCTGCTCTCCTACATTAGTTTAACTTTAATTTATTTTGTAGTTGGAGCTATTTTGTGCTTTTTGTCTGGTAAAATTAGGAATGTAAGATGACCAGATTACTCAATGTCAAGTCCTCACAGTCTTTCATGAGCAATGAGACAGTTACTGAACATGTTCAACCAGGTCTCCCTGTTTGTAGTCCCCTGTGTTTTTTGTGTGCCCTGGCTTTCACAGGACTCTTGCAACTTTGCTCCTGTTTTCTTTGTAATGCTGGTTTATTTTCTGTAATGTTCCAGCAAATTAAATACCAAAGGTACAGCTATTTGGTGCTAGCTATCAAGATCTCAAGAATTAGACCTAGAAGGCCTGAGAGATGTCAGGTGGACAACAAAATGTTGGTGATCCTGTGGCGCCGCAGACTGAGAAAGTCGGCCAGGGTTTAGACAGTCAGTGATAGTTTTCCTGAATATAAAGAATGAGTAAATGGCTATGATTTTTTAGCCTGGAGAGACACAACTGGGGCATTACTTGAAAAAGGTCTGTAAAACTAATTATTGCAAAGAAAGTGTGCATGTGGAGTGACTTTTCACTGTTTCTCATGGTAGGGAACCAGACAGAATAAAAGTGCATCAGGAGAGACACGAGGAGGTACTTGCTCTGCACATTAAAGCTAGAACTCAGGCTGCTGGAAGTTGTGGGCAGGGAGTTTATCTCACTTAGTGAAAGACAAATTATTGGAAGATAAAACCATTGAGGGTGTTTGACCACAGAGAAATCACCAGCAGCTTGGAAATCTTGGAGATGGAGAAAGCAGAGAGATTAGAGAGATGGGCAGGTACAGCTAAGTGCTTTCCTGCTCTTACGCTCTGCAAAAGGCATTTGCTATTGACGTGTCAGAGTCAGGGTGGTGGGTTGAAAGTACCTTTCGTTTGTCAGTGGGTTTTTTTATATTTATTTTAGTATTCTGCTAGACTGCATGGTAGTTAAACAACTGCTAGAAGAAATCACTGAAGTGTCTCTATAATGCAGAGACCCTTCAAGAGACAGATGGGCACATGAATGAAATAAAAACAGGGCATGGTGCTTAATTTAGTGTTAAACTTGAATGTTGTGTGTTGTTGAATTAAAATCAAAGTCAAGAAAGGAGAGGTGACAATGTATGCTCTTACTGAAACATATCTTTCCTGCTCTCTAATAGACAGTCTTTTCTGGGAGGGTCTAAAAGTAGTGCCAACATGCAGCCTTTAGGCTCCATGTAAAATACCTACCCAAGCAGGCTTTTATCAGTGATGTAATTGATGAGATAAAAATATTTTCTGACCAGAAGTACATTTTCTTTAGTCCTGAATCAACCAACACCAAGTCTTTTTAATCTCAGAAGCTTTACTGTTATATTTCTGACCATGCCTCTGCTTCCTGAAGTATAGCTGTCTAGTATCTCTTCTAGTTGCTTCGTGCCTTTTCTAGTCTGTATGTAGGCTTGCTTTTAACAGAATGTTTCAGATTGTTACATTTGCAGGAAATGGGCATATAAAAATATAAGTGTAAGTAAAGACGGTTTTAATCTTCAGGGCATCAGTAGAGTGTCCGTCTCATGGTATCTTCTGAAATCTCCCATTGGTCCATTTTCGTAAAAGCTGCTTGGCTACTCTTTGCAGTCTGGGAAGTTGCATGACAAAGTGAACTGGATTCTTATAGTTTCTTGTTAGCCAAAAAGAGTTTTTGGAATCCATGTGGAAGAGCAGAATTGTTCCTGAACATTAGCTCTTTACTTATTAACTTGGAGAAATAGACTACCTATATTTTTTTATAGTGGAGCTGGAGAAGTGACTGTTGGAGAGGGGAGAAGGGAATAAAGTGAAAGGTGATCATCTGATGTGGATCCAAATGTAGATCCCAGGAATCTCAGTGGCAGTTACTGGAAAGGTTTAACAATGTTCTTAACATCTTGACTGCTGACAGAAGAGTAGGAAGGGTGCTCACTTCCTCTTTGTTAAAAGCTGGCACCTCCAGAAGTATAATGCTTCAAGCACTAGGGTGTCTATATATACTTCAGCTATTTCTGCTCTGCTTAGAATTTTCCTTGTAGCAACTGTGGGTTTTTTGTTTGGTTTTGGTTTTGTTTTAGTTTCTGTATTGCCTGCCTTGCTGAATGCATCTTCATTGTGTTTTAGTTTTGCATATTTCTCCCTTATTTTGTTATTTAGTGCTGTGTTTGCAAGGACTTTATGTGAAATAGTATGCTTCATGTGCTTCAAAGCCTGAAGGCAGTTTTATAGCTGGACAACAAAATTATGCTATTTGGACACTAGATTTCTGTAATAAGCAGTTAGCTTAAGGATTTACTTAGTAGAGATAGCAGACTTCTCTGGGAGAATGTCTTGCATTTGGAATGGTTCATTTGTGGAGTATGAAACAATCCCAGAGTTTTTCAGGAACTGCACCATCAGTTCAGATGGTTGTTTGTTTTCCTTACTAGGAAAGGAGGCTGTTTTCATTTTACATTCATAGTCATTCTCAGTCCTTATTTGATTGTTTCATAGAGGCGAGGAACACTTAAGTTGTCAGTTAGGGTGTTGATACTGCTCTGTCACTCCAATATCCAAGCTGCTATAATTTCCATGTGAAGCCTTGGCCCTTCTGGTTCTCTTTATCCCTTCCCCCCACACTGTAGATCTGCTGCTTCATTTTAATGCACAGCACTGTGGTAAGAGAGGCTTTGCATCCGCAGAGGGATGAGGAAATCACCTTCCCTTATACTACTCACTGGGTGGCTTATTTACAAGCAGGATTCTTCCGGGGCAGCTCCTGTTGGAACAGAGAGACATCAGAATGCTGCCTTGAAATTGCCGTTCGTACATGATCTGTGAATTGGCTAATTTTGACATGTAGGTAGTTAAGAAATTATTACAGTCAGAGGAGTCACGACCTCAACGTTTCATCATCTCCATTGGTTTGTGCCCCAGTTTGAAAGTGAAGAAGGCATAGGAAGTTTTAATTGTACCTGTGTGATTTATCCTCAGTCAGCTCTTTAATTTCTTCTGGCTGTCTGAGGTTTCCGACATGCTGTAAATTTCTCCAACTTTTTCATTATCTGCAATTTCTTTATGACTCATGAATCGGAGTGGAGAGAGAGTGTGGATTTACAGCAGAGATAAACATGTCCATAAAGTCTGTATCTGTGTCAGTAATTGTACTGCTGTCAGTGACTGTCCTGTTTTACAGGTCTCTCTTGGGAGTGGAACAGGCTTTGCTACCAGTGTCAGAGGAGTGTTCGTTTTGATTTGCATGAACTTGCCAGGAGATTAGGTTGCAATGGTGAGGATGGAGATTGAGTCTGGACCTTGGCTGGTATTGTTGGTTTTTTTTTTAAAATAAGTGGGTGTGTGGCTGAGTTGCCCTCCATGTGCAGAAAAAAAAAAAAAGCACCAGGTCCAGACTGTTCTTAAATACAAAATTAGGGAGGTACAGTCTGCTGATCATATCAAATGTGATACTGCCCATATGCATAGATTGTACATTCTTACCATAAAACAAATGCTGTATCTAGGTAACTGTCATATATGGGAAAAATACTACATGGATCCTTAGGGTGGTCTCTGTCTGCTGGTGAAGTAGGATAAGTATTTCTCTAAGCTTCAAGAAATTTCTGCATCTTTGCCTTCTTCTACCTCCCTTACTGTGAGAGGAAAGTGCTGTTGTGTGTTTTGATGGCAAATAGTAATCCTAGTCTTCGGGTATTGGTGACTCTGCTTGTTGCAGGAGGTTTATGCTGTTGGAGTTTGAGAAAAGGGGAAAAATCTCTGAAGCTTGCCTGAATGTGTCAAAAGTTCAAACTCCTGCAGTTTCTCTTTGCTTTTATTTTCTGTTTAATACCTATTTATATGTGTGTACATAGAATCTTCTTTTGTTCGATTTTATAGTTTGGTTTGGATTTTTTGTCTGACTCATTTTTTTTCACAGTAAGAAAGTAATTATTTTCTCTCAGAATTATTTTTAACTATTCAAAGTTACTATAAACCCCCCAAATTTCTATTGTGTCAGGTATGCTTTGAGACCTGGAGGTACAGCTGATGGAATTTCTCTAAGTCTGCTGGAATGTCTTTTACAGAAGGCAGATTATCATGAACAATGTAAATTCTGTGATTGCATAGATGGCTTTTAAATGCGCATAAATGTAGGAGCGTTAGAAAAGCTAAGATGACATCTGCCATTGCATGGTTGTTAATTCTGGAGCCTAATGTTGGAAATAGAGGAGGGAGCTTTTTGAGTGTTAAGACAGTGTCCATCTAGGTCTTCTAACTGAGTTTCCAAAACTATGTATAAGGATCACATGGTAAATGGCCCCATACCTGGCAGATAACTGTGGTCTTAAAACTGCTGTTGATCCCCATACCTAGTCTGGGGATCTGATTTTTTTAAAAGAAAGATCACCTCTGAAAGGTGCTTCAACCAGGAGATATTACTTGCTTTATTTAAGAAAATGAAAAAAAAAAAAAAAGGTAAAAACAAAACAACCCCGCCAAAACTTTTGTGTTATACCCCAAGATTCCTTTCTAAAAATGTCACTTCTGAAAGTCCCCTTTGGCTCCTGTAGTTTGTTCAGTAGTAGGAAGAAATAATGCAGTAGTTTCATCCTTTCTGGAAAAGAGTTGTTGAGATCCTGTTGATGAAGTGAAGGATGATTTGGGTAATCCCTGTGGTTAAGAGAAGGGAGTCTTTTCAGGGTTAGTGGGGAGGAAGAGGAACAGATCTGATTAATCTGGAGACTAACTGACCAAACTGCTCTGAAGACTGTGAAATCATTCATCTGATGCATCACCATTAGCTTTTGCAGAATATTTTGTATGCTGCTTAAAGCAGTAATTGTGCTTTGTGAGGACATCTGGAGTATTATCATTGGTGGTTATGCAACCACCAGGGTGGTGTGCAGGTTCTGTTCTTAGAGGTTTTCTCGACCTGATTGAACAAAACCCTAAGCAGCATGATCTGACCCCATAATCGACCCCACTTTGAGCAGGAGCCCTCCTGAGCCCTTGTAACCTGAATCATCCAGTGATTTGATAAATCTGTTATCTAAGATCCTTTCTAGAAATAAGATAATCCAAAGCCTACATTTCCCCAATCTCAGCTGCACTCAGCACTGGACCCTTGGTTCAGCTCATGAGCTCTGAGTAGGAGATTAAAGGTGCAACTCCGTTGTCTGCCTCCATGGGAGCAGCCTGATTGGGAGCAAGAAACCCAGGGATTCTTGTATCACAGCAATGGCTTTCATGCTTTTGGGGGATGATGAATGGACTTCTGCATGCTTTCATCCACAGAAATGATGATGAGTCCATGCAGCTTGGACTGGGGAACCTGTTTTTCTGTGTAGGGAGATCAAGACTGTTAAGAATCATTCTTAAAGCAGAAGAAGAGAGTGATCCTCAACATATACAGAGGTTCTTGTGTGTATTGGCTGAAATGAACAGTGAAGCCACTATCATCTGTCTAGACAAGCAGGGGGTCAATGGGGCTTGACTAAAGAGCTTTTAGCCACAAAAGTAAAGGAATGGGCTGTCACATTAAAGCATTTCTACCTGCCACATGCTTGGCACAGAAAGAAACATGACTACAAACAAAATGTTCTTACATTACACTGTCAGAAGCCTATTTTTTGCTACTCTCATTCTGACAGGATAAGTTGTAGACTACTGTCAGTGGAGGAATTGAGGATGGGGAAAAGTTTGATCAAGCATAAGGTTATGTGCATTTTTCCATTACAGTTTAAAAACACAAAAATGCCAAAGAAATCTCAGGAGATGTTCTGGCAGGGATTCTGAAACCTTTACAACTGAACTGTGTTATTTAAAATTCTTTTGCCATTCTATATCTTTATCTAATTAAAACTTTCCTAATTCTTCTGTGTTAATAAAACATTTCCTCTGTGTTCATAAATATTGAAAAGATTATCCCTGTATCACCTGTGGCTGAAATGTTTTCCTGCAGATTTTGGCTCCTGGCAGGAATGAAGAGAGAATTTTCTTCCTCAGTATGAGTAGCTGGACCTATTTGCAGAGCAGCAGCTGATCCTAGTGGAAATAGCACAGGAGCATGACTTTGGAGACCGTGTTTCAGTTTCTGGCACTACCACTGTTCTGCTCGGTTGGTTTATTTGCCTTCTCATGTGTCCCTCCCTATTTCCCCAGCTGTAAGGGAAGTTCATGGAAACTTTCCTTTGCAAGACATTGGAAAAACTTAAAGTTTTACATTAAAAACATTTTAAAATGCAGCATATAAAGCCTTTATCATTAAGTATCCTATCCTGGATGCTTTTTTATTGTTGTTCCCAGCTTGCTGCTGTTACATACCACAGGAAGGCATTGTTAGAATATTGTGTATGTCATCAGTAGAAGCAAAATGAGACTGTAGTGATGAAATAGGTCCTAGTATCAAATGCTTTTCAGCCTGGGACCCAAGCAAGGTAACTAAGAAAAGCAAGGTTATTCTCTGCCATTTGCAGAGATTATGTATAAAAATACTTCTATTTGCAAACAGAATAAAGGTTAAAATAATTTGCATGTATCCATACTAATACCAGGGTTTATTTACCTGTTGGGGGGGGGGCACATTTGCCCTGGTAGCTCAGAGGCAGTGCAGTTACTCATTACATAAGAATCAGTCTCACTGCTTTGTTCAGATAGCATTTGTCTTCAGAGAAAGGAAATAAGTATTTTTGTCAAAATAGACTGAAGATACGTCAATGGGGTATTGCTATATTCCTCTTCAGTTTTCTCTGTTTTGATCGGGTGATAACACATGTATGGCTGTGTGAAAATATCTAGCATTTTGTCACTTATATTGAGTGGTTTCAGTTGTTCTGAGCACGAGCTCTTCTGTAAGATCAATAATGGACTTGCCACCTTGTGCATCTCCAGGAAATGTAGCTCTGAACATCCTTTCCATATAATGTGGCTACGCTGAGTCTGATAGTATCTGTCTCTTATTGCCTCATTAACTTGTGAGCATTAGAACAAGATAAAAATGCCCTAAAGCCTCTTATCTGATGATTGTTGTAACCTTCTGAGTGCCATTAGTTTAAGTTTGCAATCAAATGCTTCCCTTGAGTATAAGGAGCACTGATTAAACCTGAAGTGTCCCCAGAGGCTTTTACAGCTGCTCCTCTCCGAAAGGAGAAGGGGGAGCTGGAGGTCCCAGTGGGGCAGCTACTCTGCAGACCTCCACGTGGCTGCCCCAGCTGTTCTGCTTTGCCTAATGAATTGTTTTACAAGGAGAGGCTGGATATTGTCATCACAAGCTGCTTTCCCCAGGGACTGGAGCCAGCCTCATAATGACTAATGTTAGTGATAGTAATTGAAGTGTGATGGCTCTCCAGGGGCTTGCACACGCGTAGAGCTGTCAGGCACTTGTGGCTGGTACAGTCCCATGAATACCTCAGAAATGCTTTTTAATTGCTTGACTTTCACAAGTAGTTCCCATATATCTCCTGCAGAAATACACATTTTATGGGGGGAGGGAAAAGAAGCCGAGGACACTGCTGTGACCCTTGGTTTACACATGTGGTTTACTAACATGACGTGTTTCTTACGAGGATGACTGTGTGCTCTTTCTTCCCTTTGCTCTCCATGTGGATCCGCTCAATGTCAGCACAGGCACATACCACTGATTTCACCTGAGCATACCTTTTGTCTAAGCCCTGTCTTCAAATATTCCAGTCCTTGATGCGTGGAGATTATAATTGATTGTGAATGAAGGCAATAACTTTATTTCAGAATATCAAAGGTTCACTGGTATTAATAACATGGAACTAATGATAACTATTTACATTTTGTTAGGCATTGAAAACTGATTGTAAGGTAGAAATAAAAATACGGTAAAGGCGTAGCAAGTTCATATGTCTCAACAGGGTGGAGTTTATGGTCATGACCTTTTGGGGCTTTAGGGCAGAGAAGTGACCAATTTTTATAAAAAACAGAGCGATTATAATTTTTTTCCACCTGCAACTTTTCTCCTTTAGAAGTGCATTGTTGAATGTAGCAGTGGGCTTGACATAAAAATAGGTGGAATGGGAAACTTTCAGGATATGCTTTTTATGTGGGGCATGTTTGTTTTGTTGTTAGGATTTACTTTGGTTTGGTTTTGTGTGGGGTTTTTTTAAGTGCTGTGTTGGAATTGACAGTTGAAATTTCTTGGATTAAATGAATGTTTTCTGCCAGTTATAGCATAGATCACAATGTTACATCAATTCAGGAAACAACTTTTAACAGGACCATGACATTTGCCATACTCAGAATGGTACTCTTGTAGTATCTTGCCCTCAACCTTGTGGACCTCTCAGCCGTAAGAGCTGTTCACTGTCCTAGAGGAGCAGGTAAAAGGAGTTTTCTTGCAGACCTTTCCCAACAGCTGTTGGTGTATTCCCTGAAATGTGAAGCTTCTGTAGCTTTATTTATTGAAAATTTTCCTATTTCTACATTTTTTTAGGTAATACTTTTTCAGGATCTTGTTAAATGTAACAATATAATGTCATGAAACCTTATATTTCCCACACACACACTATATCCATCAGCCTAATGCAAAAATGTAAAGCTTAATCTCCTTGCAAATTTTGCTTTACCTTTATTTCCTGTTACAGATTTCTTTAGACTCATTTCATTATTGTTCCTCTCTTTTAAAAATTAATTTCTATACAGTTTATTTTCATTAAGCAAATCTAATGGCTATGGAAGGGTTTCTCATGTATTAATCAGTTGTATCTCGTGTGATATTGTTGTACTGGACTGAGAGCTCTTGTGGCTTACTTTACTACTTATAAGGCTGGTATTTTCTGAGAATTGAGTAAAAATAATGGGTCTGCTCTGTCTCAGTGCTTGCTTGGACAGAGGAAGAATGAAGTTCATGTTGCTACTACTGAGGAAGCTGTGAGGAGAGACTGTGTTTATTCAGAAAGCTGAGCAACCAAGAGGAGGAGCTTGGAAAAGAGATAGGAAAGGGAAGAGCTTTGCAAATGGAAGACATTTTCTTAATCTCAATTGTTACGTGTGCTTGGAAGTATATATTTACCAGATATCTAACAATGGCATAATACTGAAAGATAAAAGGACTGGCTGAAGGTAGGGTTTTTAATACTAGGTCCATCATGAGACTGCTGAACAGATGTGCAAGGTCAGATGGTAAAACAGAAAAGAGCAGTTAGGGGAAGGGAATGAACCTAATTTCTTGGTACTAAATCTAACTTTTGTTTCACCTCTGGTTTTAGATCACTCAGGTCAGCCCACTCTGAAGTCAATGTGAAGTATCTTAGTAAAATCAGATGAGCTAAAATAAGTGATAATACTTCATTCCAGCCACTTTATGGATTTAAGTGTTGAAAACAGTGGTTTTTTGCTTTTACTTACATGTTACTCTGTAAGTGTAGGCCTGTTTGGTTTCAGGCTTAGAGGCAATCTTCTGTGAAGTCTAGAATTAGAGAGAGCACTTCTCCAGCTTTTCCAGCTCTTAGGACACTCTTTATTGTCCTAAAAGGCAAGTCTAGGAAATGGAGCCTGTAGAAGAGACCCAGCCTGAGGAAAGAGGTACAGTTTAGAAGGTCACAAGAAAATTTTGATCATGTGGGTAGGAGGCTTTCTTAAACCGATTTCTTACTTGAATTCCCTTGTCTTTTTTAGAGGAAAAGAAAATTTCCTGTGTCACTAAAAAAAATTAATTGTGATGGAGAATTTGCTACCTATTGAATATTTCACTATTAAAAATCCAACTATTGAACCTAATGTAAATTTGTCTGGGTGCTGAGACATTTTGAATTGTCTCCATCTGTACAAGAGGGTTTTTCTATGGCCTTTTGAGTTCTAGCTGGAGATAAAAAAAGAAAAAAAAGAAAAAGGGGATGCTTAATGCCATTGCCAGCAGAGTATACATACTACCTCTTCTCATCATATTCATTGCAAGTTTGTTCTTCACCTCCTCCCTCCAGTGAAGTGCGGGCTCTTAGAAATTTATTTTGGTAATAAAACATTACTTTATACTTGCCCATGAAACCATGTTTGAAGGCTGTTCGTGGATTCTTTAAAGTGTCCAAGTGATTGTTGCTCCCTGAGCACGCTGCAAACTCATATCATAATGAAGCCTGATGAATTCATACACAGAAAGTTAAGCTCATAACTTTCAGTGTTTAGCTTAGTCTCTTAAAATGTAGAACCAAAGCTGTTGTTGGAGTACTGTACTTCAGCTGTCAGTCCCAAAATATTCTGTGTTGATGGGTTTTGGTTCTGAGCAAATGGGTTTATTCATTCAGAAATTTTATTCTTGCAGAATTTTTTTGTCACAATGAGTAGAGAATAAAGTTGTGTTTACTGCTTTTCACAGTTCTAGGTCTTGACAGTAAAGGTAAAGGATATAGTTCAGCTATTTCCTGTGATTTATCTTATAACTTCAAAAGATATAGTTCAGTTTTTTTGCTGTGATTTATCTTACAATTTTTTACTGTAATTGGGGAGACGGGAATAGGAAACTGCATGCTGTGTAGGTAGAATTTTCAGTTTGTAATTTAATTTTGAGGATATATTTTCACTGATTTGTTGCTAAGACACAAGTACAAGAGTGGAGGTAATTGAAAGGAGTCTAATAACTGATTAAGGAGATTTTGCTCGTGTGTTGTTTTCAGCAGTGCTTTAGTGAAAGCTAGTGAAGCTTATCATAGTAAAGCTTAGCAGAAGATATTTTTTGTGTAGAAATTATCTCACATTTATAGGGCATTTCCATACAGAGAGCTTTCTGTGCTATGAGGCATATCTCTAAATATTGTTTAAACTACAGAAACTCCTAATTATTTTGATGCCAGCATACACTTGTTGTGTAAAATGTGGATTTCCAGATATTTGATGAAGTTTTACAAATATCTCTGTTATAAATAATACCTCTCTCTGAGTCCTTGCACAACGTCTCTGAAACCTAGTGTTAAATTTTAAAGCTTTCTCAGTTCAGTGGAAATTAAACAAATACTATCTCCCATTTTTTTCAATTTAAGATGTGACTTATGTTTTCTTACTCTAGGGTTTAATCTCTTCTACTGAACCAGGTAAAATCAGGTTTGGTTAGAAGCTGGAGGGGAATCCATGAAGAGCCCAGGTGTTGGAATAGCAGCATTGGTGCCCTTCTCCTGGAGGGTTGCTGAACTGTTATACTGTGGTAGCTCTAGAGGGCTCTCTGCTGTTGGAAATGTTACAATTCCAGTGAAGTATACAAAAAAGGCCTTAACCTGTTGGTCATTAAAGAACTCCAAACCCTTTTTTTTGCAAATGCAAAACTTCATTGTCATCAGCAAAATACAGCATATGCAATTATGATCTGATTTTCTCCAATGTCAATTAGAGGTTCTTGTTCTTATTCTGAACTGTGTTCTGATCTGTGTGCGAGTGGCTGTCACTTCAGTTACAGTGTAGTGTAGGAGATTTAAGTAGTGTAGGAGATACTTTTGTGTGTGCTTGTTTGTGTAGTTCCTTGGGTAAGTCACTAGAAGTAGGATGCTGTCAGCACCCGCTGTGTGTGCAAGAAAGAAAATAATTGTCCCAGCCTTTCTTGTAACCATGCAGTTCCTTACTGTAGTAACCTTAGTGTATGGGCATTGTTATGGGAGCATTACAAATAAGTGTGTAAGATGGATGACTAGGTGAGACAGGATGAAAGTATCAGCAGTATTTTTCAGCAGAGTAATAGCGTTTGTCATCAAGTTGTATCAAGTGACATTTAGAAAGGAAGGAATACCTATGTAATACTTCTTGGTTTTATTTCCAAACCCTTCCTTTCAGTGTTATACAGGGACATGAAACCGAGTTCTGCCTTGATGGATGTGCAATATCATGCTGGGTTCAACTGGGTATTCTATGTCAGACTTGGTTACATTGAAATGGACTTTAAAATGGGTTAGTTTGAAAATTAGTCAAGCAGGTAATGATTTCTGTGCTGTGTTCTCTGTTGTAATACTAAATTCTGTTCTCTTGTAGTTCTGTAGATTTGCTTTTCCACAGACATGGTTTTATGCTGACAGTGCATTGTGTAAGGGAAGCTGATGGCTTGGGAAGGTAGCTGGTGACATTTGAGGGGGTTGACATGCGGACAAGAATTCAAGACAGTTGGGTACATAGGCCCTTTTTTTGGGTGTATGCACTGACATGAGCAGTGGTGTGTAATAATTTCAATGCCAATGTCTTAAACATGGCTAAGGAAGAAATATTTATTGACATGAATGACAATTTGCTTCTCCTGGAGCAATTGTCTTTGGTTTCAGAAAGCCAGTGTTGCATTGCTTTCACACAGCTGTGTTTTGAAATCTGTGAAGATGAGAAAGAACTAGAAATGGTATCTGTGAAAACTGTAAAACTAGAAATAGCATCAGTGAAGACTAGAAATAACTGTGATGCCTTTACAGCTTATATTATGCAACATGTTTGGGCATCCATTATGGATGGTGCTGCAGTTTCTGTATGATAAGGAGCTTATTTACTGGGGTGTGAAAATAATGTTGGGTTTGATGCACAGTGAGCTTCCCACTAAGAACATGCACAAGTGTCCTACTTTTACCTGCTCTGTGATGATTCTGTCTTGTGTGCTCTGCAAAGCTCTTGCTTGAAATCACCTCTGTGAATTTACTACTGAAGGAGGAAAAGGTGACATATGGCTAGACTCAGGAAGGGAACAGATTGGTTTCTTTTTGTAGGTAGCGTTTTCAGTTCCCCAAGCAATGAGGGCTGAAGAACCTGGTTGTTGAGAGCCACATCTTGATTAGATGTTTGGGCTTGTTGCAGAATTCTGTTGTCTGGTGGTTGTGCAAGTGTGGAAATCCTCCTTGTACAGTGGAGGTAAAGGTATTGAGAAATCTTTCCCGTAAATTCTGGGTTTTACCCTTCCTTTAGGAACTACTTTTCATAGTAGGAAAAATATGCTGAATTACTGTTGTCTGCATAAAGCACAAACTAATAACAGTTAAGTTATTGTTTACTTTTTCTGGCAGTGAAAAGATGCTTCTTCCAGGATTTGTTTCCCTATGCCATTCTTGACTTCAGGCACTTGCAACACAAGTTCTGGTTGTAGATTAATTCACATGCTCATTCCTTCTAGCACTCTGGTGTATTTATTGCATGTACTACATCTTTTCATGTCTGACCACTGTAATTTGAGAGGAAATCAAATTATTATTATTTTTTTTTTATTTAAGGCTGTGAGTTGTACTAGTTTGGTCAAAGTGGGGACTATATATTGGTTTTAATACACTAGTGAAATTTGTACACAATGAGTTCTTAAGCAAATTAAAACCTTGCATGTTGCAGTATGCAACTATTGAGCTTGTGCTTGTACCTTTAGAGGATAACCATACTTGTAGCCAGTTTTAAACTACATAATATTTTGTATTGTTATTTGAAATATACGTTCAAGTAATTGTGATTGCACTGAAGGAATTTTCTTGAGACATAGTATGGTGGAGTGGCATCTGTATCCTCCATTATTTATGCTTTGACTTGTTAGTTTTGAACACTTTCCTAGTCAGTTAATAAGCAGATTAGGGTACTGAAATAACTGTAAAAAATGTTTGTTAACAGTGTCTCAGAATTAGTGTTACGGAAGTGCTCTCAATATGTTTAAACATGCTTCTGCCTGTATTGCAAATAACACTGTAAGTTAAGCCCTATCAGTGTTGAGATCTAAATAATTTAGGAAAAAATTAATTTTAAAATACCCTTTTGGTTATCGCATCTGCCTAAGGGACTTTCTATTTATTCAGAGGATTTAAAAAAGCAATCCCTGTGTTTACTTCCCAGTTGAGCTGTTCAGAAAAGTCACTAGATGCAGAGAGATACAGTGAGAGTTGCGTGGCACAAATTTGTATGGAAAAGAAAAAGATAATAAACGTTTTCTATAGTATCCCATTCCTAGTTGTTTTATGGTTAGGTAACTATGGTGGGTAAAATTCAGGTGAATATGGGTTTCAGCAATCACTACACAACTGAAAGGGATAAAGCCAGGTTTGTTTTCACCAGAGGCCTGTATATGAGCTTTATGTTACCTGAAGCTGTATCCTAATTCCCTTGTCTTAAGATATATTAAGTGCATGAATAAGTGTTTTCACTTGAAAGTCTGCTTTTTACCGAGTTCTCAATTTCTTTGTTGAAAATAATAGTTAACTGACCTGTTGTTGTTAGCTGTTTCCACTCTCTGGTAATCCAGCAGCATCACTGAGCTTCTGTGTCTTAGTTTGAAAGTACAGTGGTGGTGTCTGTTGTATTTTAAAACCACTTCAGTTGAAATATTATATCAAGAAGTAATGTAGAGGTTCTAACACTTCAGTTTTTAAAAAGCTGAACTTCATATGTAAATGTATATATTAGTGTTACCTGGTAGTTTTTTTCAGTGATATTCTAAATGCTTCTTGGAATTTTTAAAATGTTTCCATTCTTTATTATTATTTTGACCCAGTTTCACCACATCAGCTGCCCTTTTTAAGGAACTTTATTCAGCCAATCCACACCCCAGCCATCGGGATGGTAATTCTCTAGTTGCAATGGGTGCCAATGCCTGCGCTCTGAAGAGCTGGCTTGCAAATGCTTGTGTGAGGTTCTGGCCCTAAATCTATTGATCACGCCAGGGTCACTGTAGGGCACTTCCCAAGCTGAAGTTGCAAAGTCCCTGGTCTCTGGGTTGCCTGCTACTTCCCTGTTAGAATTCAGCATGCCAGACCCACAGCACCCCTGTCTTTCATGAATGGAATTCAAAAAGACACTTACATTTCCATAAATAAATTAGGAATTCACTGGCTTCTTCCGGCTAATCAGGGCAGGCTGATAAACCTTGCTAGCTGTTTAATAAATGAATTGTGACTGATTACCTATTAATATGGACGCCTCAGGAATTCACCCTGGGGGAAGCAGAGCAGTGAAATAGAGAGGGGCATGGCCCCCTGGGAAATCAGGGCTTCATGTTTGCAGCTTAAATATCTCTGTGAAGTATCAATAAGGAGGTAATTGAATTTTGAACACAAACATGAGCGCCGGATGGATGAAGGAGAGGGGGGCTCTGATCATCTCTTCATGCCCCTTCATACTCCCCTCCCTTTTCCCTTAGAGACCACTCTAGTGAAGATAGATGCTAAATCCATTAAATAAAGATTAGACTCTGTCGTGGTAGAAAATGGCAGCTTAGCTAGATCCCTGGGCAAATTGGGACCTTTAGCAATACAGAAAATTAAAATATACATTTTTAACAAGTGTGCTGTCGACAGAGTAATAATGACTGTATGGCTTGTGGGGTTTGCACACCTTTCAGATCTGCTTTTGTTTGGTTATATCACTTGCTCTTGTTTAGAAACCAGCCTGCTTCGTTCCTCTGAAGCAGAGAAGACTTAGGGGAAAAAGGTTGGGTTTTTTCCCCACCTTGCCTTATGTCTTAGGCACTTCTTGTTGGCTCTTACATTTGTAATAGTATAGAAGATCAGTACCCTTGTATTTGAATATGGAAATAATTAACTTTGGCTCCAGCATGCTCAGTCATCTGTCCTGAAAAATAGTTGTAAGTAGTCTGAAGGAAGCGTACAAGTGGTATTGGAGAGTGAAATGTAAATGTGATCAGGATTTTTCGTAATGGGTTTTATTCTCTAAGCACACGGCTTTGTGTTTTAGTTACTCCAGATCAATTTTTCTGAGTTCTGCCATTATAGGAAAGATTAGTATAGGGGTGTGCGTTGTAAAATGTCAATGTTCTTTCTTGTCATATGGTGAATTGTAGAAGCACAACTGAAGTGGCCTTTAATGAGTGACAATCTTCCTTTATAATGTTGCCCTAGATACAGAACGTGATAAGGCCTTTTTCACAACTTTGCATGCCCTTCCTTTCTGTATCCCAAATTAGAAAGGAGACTCTTCCTGGTTTGCTCCGTAACTACTTCTGAAAACAAGCATGTGCCAGGAACCTCACAAGCTTATGGCTTTCCACATATTAAGGCACTTAGTGATGCAGCATTTTAATTAAATTAACCAGAATTCATAAATTGTAGATAGACAGATTTTCCAGATCATCTCAATATGAGCTTTTAGAGTGATCAACACTCTGCTGGTGTTTAATCCATCAGACTGCCATATGGACTGTTGAAGAGCAGAGTATCTGTTTATTAACAATTGTTTTTTTCGTGTCAGCAAGTGTGATTTTTGTATTTGAGGACCTGGGAGTTCAATCTGTTGCTGCATCTCTTATATGAATTGTATCATACTCATGCCAGACTCCATTTCATGTCTCTTTTTTACTGAATTCAGGTGATCCAATAGGCTGTCTAAATTGCATGAATAAACTGAGAGAGTAATTCTACCCAAGTCTTCAGAAGTTCTTTGGTTACAGTATCCAAAGAGGAATGTGTCCATGTCCTTTATGAGAAATTACAGATATCTGTAATATCAGTGGTTTCTGCAAACAGTTGAGACAGATTTAATGAAGCTTTGCAGTTTGAACAACCAGAATATGTTGTCATTCAGCAATGTCAGAAAGTTGTTTCTCATCTTCAAGATAAAGCCAATCTTTTGTTCCTCTGAATTAATAAACACCTGTCCTCAAATTCTGTGATGTTTTCCATGTTGGACTTCCTTAGCAATAGAAGTTACCTGTCTCTTCACAGTAGTGATCTGTTCCAATTTATTGTAACATACCGGTCTGTTTCTACTCCTTTAGCTGTGTGAACACTGCCAGTTGTTGGGAAAAACATTTTTCAAGCAAGAGAACAAAACCTTCCTGTCTTGTGACTTTTTCATTGCTGTCTTCAGAAGGAAGTATTAGCTCTTCAGGGATGGGAAACGTGATTGGTCCAGCACAGAAATATGTTTTGCAAGCTAGGCATCTTCTTATAAAATCTAATGTAAGATATTTTCCACTGTCAGAACCCTCTGAGTTCTCAGCAGGAGTAATATTCAGTTGTTTTTACTTTTGGCTTATTTACTTTCTTGAGTGCATTGAAAGAGTGTGAGGAATAAGAAATGCTTATTAAGATAACTTCAATTTTGATCTCTGTTCAGGTAGTGTATGAAGAGGAGGGAACTGTGGGTACGTGTTGAAGATGACAGACGGAAAACAGTGGTTTCTCACCTTTACTACAGTTGTCCCTCTTATCTAGCAGATGACATTGAAAATGTACCTGCTGCTCTCTCTTCTAGCTAAGCAGTGCCTGAACTGAAATCTGAAATTCTACAGGCTGTACTCTTCTCTGGCATATAGCTGCAGATCACTTCCTGAGGAGGATTTTGAGCGCCCCCTGCCTGGTGGCCAGAACAAGAGCCAACACATTTTTGCATTGACAAGAAAGGAATTTAAGGCTGGTGTGCTGTACCCTGCAATAAAATCAATTTTTAGGATTTCAAAGTATACTTTAAACGTTTAGTGTTTGGGCCAGCCCTATTTAGGAGTCATCTCTTTCCTGACATTGTCTCTCTGTCCATCTGCTTGTCTGCCAGTCATCTTGGTCTTTGTGTCACATAGGCAAATAGGAGTGATCTTTCAGTAAGCTCAGCACTAAATGCAATGTTAAACACTCATCCTTTTGAGTAGTACTCACTCGCTTAGATCTGCTGCTGGATTCCCAGAGAGGGCACAGGTTGGTTCTTTAAGCCAGTGGCAGCATCTGTCCCAGTGTAGGGCATTTCTTAGGCTGGTGACAGTAGGAGTTTGTAGACCATTTGCATGTGGGTCATTGAGAGGAGGAGAGATTGTGGATATTGTTGATACTTAGAGTGGATATCACTTAACCTCTGATTAAATCATGAAGGCAGTGGGATGCAGATGTAGTGTAATGATTCAAATGGTAACTGGCTATGGCTGTGAAGCCAAGAAGTGAAAAACCTTTACTGTGCATGAAAAGAGTATCAGTTCTGTAGTAGGTAATCTTTGATTTCTGTTATTTCTGTATTATTTTATATTTAATCTTACTTTTGAGTAAATACTCTGTTTTATACAGGCATTACTGTACCTCATGCAAGGTAATATTACTTCTAAGCATCCAAATAATTTGGAAGAAATTATAAAATGTATGTACATGAAACACAGCTATCTTGTGGAGTTAGCATGAATGCCCACACAGAACTATGTAGCATGGCTTTGTCTGCCTTACATTGTTCAGGTGTTGTTCCATACTGTGACTGTAAGTTAGCAACATACCTATTTCAGAGTATTTAGACCACACTTGGAGCTAATGAGCATTGCTATCTTTCTAGAACCTATAGGATTAAAAATGTCTTCTACCACCCCCTTCATTTCCTTTATATCTGAGGACCTGAGTAGATGTGGAAATAGGAACTTTTACTGTCTCCTCCTCCGATTCTAAACAAATTGTCTGTGATTCCTCATTTGGCGACTGTGAACACTGCTGCTGTTCTGATCCTCATTTAGCTCTGTGACCAAGGATAATGCTTGATTCTCCAGGAAGTCCAGGCATCCACGCTATAGTGTAAATCCTCTTCCATTTTTCTGTATAACACCTGTGGAATGAAACCTTCCCTATCTATCCACACATCTCCTATCTAAGTTCTTATAATATTATACCTTTTGCAGAATCTTTTACTCTGCTCTTAACAAATCTAGTTCCAGTCACAAAGATGAGTTCAATTTTGACAGTGATCAAGATCTCCATACATTTCTCCACATAGTTTTGTATTGTGTTAAGCCACTTCTCTTCCTCTTAATGTTTTTTTATTTTTGGTGCTTTATCTAATACACTACATCCAGTAACAGAAATACAGCAGACACTTCCAGTCCATCAAGAATGCAAATTACTATGAGCCATTGCTGTGTTTTCTAAGAAACTGGTGTCCCTGCACACTTTTGAGACATACTCTGTAAACATCCAGGAAGCTAGCCCATCCTCCTTCCACCTGCTTTACAGTACGTGTAGAAATCTTGGTAACTGTTAAGACGATGTGTTTTAAGTGTGGTACTTTTCAGTGTTGCCTCATTTAACTGTGTACCTCTGTCTGTATTTATATATTGTCTCTCCTAAGCTGCTTAGGTACAGAACTAACTTATTCTGTGTTTGTACACAATGTAGCAAAGTGGGTACTTGATCAACAGCAAGAACTTGCATGCATCAAAATAGTTATTCGGGATATAAATCAGTACTGCTAGCTAGCTATATATGTTTATGGGTACTTGGCAAGCTAGTATGCTGGCTGTTCTCTTTTTGTTTACACTTTGTTGAACTTGTTGACTTCCTCTAGTTTGGCGTTACCTGTCCCAACAGCAGATACGTGTGAAAAGAACTTCGTAGAGTATTCTATGAAGGGCTTTGACATAAAAACATTATTCTGCAGGAGTCCTCAAAGCTGTTTTGATGGACTGCTTAAGAAAGCAGTTCTAGGAAATGCTATAAAAAGATATGCCTGACATTTGGGAACAGTGTCTGCTATTACCTTTTGACACCTGCCTTCACTCTCCAAATCAGAAGTAGACTCACTCTAAGCCGAACATGCAAACAGATCTTAAATAAGATGAACTGCTCTTTTGAAGAGCAGTTGCATCTTTCTGTAGATGTATATGAGTTCCTCATCTTAGACACCTTAGTCTTGGAATAACTTCATTAAGTTGGCATGGATCTAAACCTTGGATCCAAAACACTATTCATAAGATGAAAATGGGATTTCCTTGTTTCATAATAATTCTTTTACCTCAATCTTGGAACTTGACAGGGAAAGATACATACCAATTCATTGGTGGGGGAACCTAAGGGATGGATGGAGAAGTCACATAGCAGGAGTTACTGCATCAGGAATAGAAACCAGGTTACCATTTGGAGGCTAGGGTGCTGTCTGCTGGGTCATGCTGTTATTCTCATCCAATAATTGTATCTATGAAGGAAAACTTTAAGTAACACAACTCTTGTTGCATTTGAGATAATGCTTTTTGACACCAAAATAATGTAATTCAGAACTATTATCAGAAACAGAAGAGGACACACTTGAAGTTCAAATGTATCAACACTTAGTTATAGCCTTGATTTTTCTTCTGTTATAAAATTGAAAGGAGAGGGTGGAGTAAAATTTGTTTCCTGGACTTTCTGTATAAATTGCAGGTTGCTTGAAGGGCCATAATGTCTTTAAATGTCATGTACATAAATAGCAACATCTTTTTTTCAAAAAGTTGTAATTGTGATCATAATTTGCTGTTATTGCTGGTTAGGTAAATCTAAAAAGGTTAACAAATTAAGTATGATCTTCTTATGCATTTGTAATCATAAAGTTGTGGTTAAACTGCACTGGTGTAGGTTTTTTCCTAAACAAAGGTTTGGCACTTTGGTAGGCTTGTGAAGAATAAGTTTCAAAATGATTGCCATAAATTGAGTTGGATGGAATGTGGTGACACGAGGATCTGTACTTGGACCAACTTCATTTGATAGCTACTTATACTTGGACTGATAAGAATATTTACGCTAAGTTGTTACGATATTCAGTATGTTGAGGGTTTTCAAATAGTATTTTGATGTTGCTAAACTTAAAACTTGCTGTTTGATGGAATTTTCATGACAAATCTGTCTAGACTTGCAGGAGAATTTAGTTACACAATGTCATTTGAGCTTGTATGCAGCTGGTGAATGTGGCAGCACTTAACCAGGTACCCTTCAGCAGTTGCATGTACTCCCTCAAGCTTTCTGAGCTCGTAAGATGGTCCAGAGCAGCCAGGTGGAAGCACAGTGCCCAGCATGGGGAAACACAATGGATTGCTCTACCCTTGTATGTCTTCAGGCTTGAGTGGGTCTCCAAGTTGCAGCAAATCATTGTGCTGTTTCCCACCTCTTCTGCTTGATTTTAATTGTTTGCACTTTTCAACCCATATTCTGTGTAAGGTTTCATAATCTTTCCCTGGAAAGGGAGTAAGTCTCTTTCTTTTGTAACTTCAGGTATTCTGTCACTTCAGTCTTTTGGTAGGAATAATTTAGAGATAGTTTGAAATACACCACTTACTGCTGGAGAGCTGCTTATAAATCACGAGATTTGTTCATGAGAATGTGAAAAAAAAGTGGATCTCTTAGATTTTGAAGTGTAGAGCAGTTTTCTTTTGCATTTCTACAATTGAGATTATAAGTTATATTATTTTTTCAGACCAAATACTTAGCAGCTATTGAAAAGGAATCAGGCAATTAAATGGATGATGAGAACATTTCTAGTTATAGGGGAATAAAATATTAAATTAAGTAGGAAATATCAGCTGCTTCAGGATATAAAATAAGCACTTAGGAAGAGGAGGAGTCTTTCAGAGACAAGTATTCCATATGCCTTCATAATGGGATCCTTCCCCTTCCCCTTCCCCTTCCCCTTCC
>NW_009952694.1:4391770-4395499 GCF_000747805.2 Chaetura pelagica
GGCTGGTGTTACAGCCTATCTATTGATAGGTTTTTAGATACAAGATTTTAGTCAGTGACATAGAATGTAAATTCAGAGCATGCTCTGAGTTACATCTCTAGAGAGAACATTATTATTAAACCTTTTTGGGGGTGTCCCCAGTGACAGTTCCATAGAGCAGGTGGCCTGCATGGCACAAGCACCCAGGGAGTCAGGAGCCTGTGTCTTATCAGAGCATATAATCTAAAAATCACTCAGCCTGTTTCTCTCTCCTGGGGAGATGACAACGATGACACAGGACTCGTATGCTAAAAACCAATTGTTAACCTGCAGAAGACGTCATTCAACACAAATCCCAACTGAAAAGGGCCGGGTGATGGATGTTTCTGGGTAGCTGGCCAAGCTGTCATTCAGTTTTCAACAGATAGTTCTCTGAGTTGCCTCAGGATTTTCAGGCCTGGTACCTGGCTTACTTGAAAATATCAAGCAGATTAGATGAAAAAAAAACACAACAAACTTAGATTTTTTGTTTACTCATGTATGCGTATAAAACTTGAAGGAGAGAACGGTCCCTCCCTGTGTCAAGGCACGGAAGTGCACGCACTCATGAGTATGGTGCTCAGGTTTCCTAGAAGAATAAGCAAAGCAGTGACTGGGGGAAGGATTGGAGGCTAGGAAACAGGGTTGAATGGGAATATTAGCAGGTCAGTAATATTTGGGGAAGGAATGTAGGGTTGCATATACATCTGTTGATAGAAGCATGGGCAGTAGAAAAGAGGGAGGTGATTGTCCACCTCCACTCAGTCATTAATCTGCATCTGTAATGCCACATCCAGTGGTGTCCTCCATGCCCCCACATGAGGAAGACACTGGTAAACTGGAGTAAGGCCTTTGGTTGATGTGGAGGAAAGAATAAAATGAAGGCAATTGTGAAGGTTTTCTGCGGCTCACAAACTTTATGTTCTTGCTCTTCCTTAATTCTGGTTTAACTATGGTTAAGACTTTGGCCTTGCAACACTGAGATTTCAATCATTTACTTGGATTTGCTCATACAGACTTCTCATTTGGAGTTTTTGAAATTAGAGAAGTTCTCTGTGTAATATGTGTTGTGTCATTGTGCTAGTGGCAAAAGGAGTCTTGGTTTATTTCATATGTAAATCAAATGATATTGTTCATTGATAAAAAGCATGAATCTTGTTTTCATAGAAACCTTCAATATTGATAATTCATTCTTGTGTCAAGGGCTGTCAGCATCTACATGGAAAAATGTTTCAATAAGGAATCTTGGGATTAGAAAAAAAATATTAAAAACTATTCTGCTTTTTAAAATGAAGAAATATCTCTGGAGAAATAAATACAGAGTAACATAGTATGATCTTATTTCATCCAGATATCTTTTCCTGGATTAAGCTTGTTAATGGAAGTTAAATTAAAAAATTTAGACCTGCTTCACAGCTTAAGCCATTAGCTGACCTACTGACAGGGGCTTGTTTCTGCCTTTTGGAAGTCAAGGAAGGGGTATTGTTCTTGAACCAGAGCTGCAAGCCTCCCTGTAAACACGTCTTGATGTCTTCTGATTGGATTTGTGTGCCCAGGCTTGCATAACTGTACAGCTTGTATCCCAGCATTATTAGCCAAGAGCAGTATAGGGACTTACATAATCATTACACGATTATTTTTCAGTAACTGTACTGTAAATATGTAATTCTCTTGACTCCTAATAACTCTTAATCCCTTTGTTCCTATTGGCTCCTGGGCTCAGTTTTTGCCATGACCTCTATGCCCTGACCACTGATAAGACTTGAAAAAATGGTTAATTTTGAGGCTCACCTGCTTTGCTTCCAAAGGGTAGATACCTGCTCCCCAGTCTAGGCAGGGCCACTGCATCATGGTGCCCTGTTTGGTGGGAGCTTGGGCAGTGCTGTTGCCCATGTGCCTTCTGGCAAGGGTCTGTTCACATCCAGAAGCCTTTCACACCCAACTGTGTCTGTATATTCAGTGCAGACCTCTCTGCCTAGATTCTTCATAGGTTTTATGCTCAGGAGTTCTTGAGCAAACAGTTTTGATCTCCTTTCTTCACATTGCTCCATAAGGCTTCCTCTTTGAGATACTATGGTGAGAAAACTTGAATCTTTAAGAACTCTTGGTCCTTCACAAGGTTTGGGAGGCCAAGAAGATATTATTTTCCTTTTGGTACAAGCAGGTAGAAAAAATCCTTTAGAGTGCTTCTTGTTAAAGCACTTCCCATTTCTATTTAACTGCTTACCTCCAACATCCTTGGGACTTGGTGGTCAAAGCTGTCCCAGATTGTAGCTGTTCTAGCGATAACTTAAACTAATAAAGGTCTCTTTCAGGTATACTTGAAAATATCCTAATTTTTTTATATAAAATTGTCTTTCATACTGTTCTTAGTATTAGAAGCATAGCCTGACTTTCTCTCTGTAACACTTATAAAATACTTGAACATAGTTTTTCTGTTTTTAATTAGCTTCATGAGTCACTGCCTGGTCTGAGGTCTTGACATTTTTGGAGTGTGAAATTTTATTGTGTATTTGACCTTGGCTTTATTCCAGAATAAATATTTTAAGCTCCTAGTTGTGTGTGGTTTTTTGTCTTGGGTCTGAGACTAGGGGGCAGACATAAGCAGCACTGAGAGAAGTGAACTGTATAAACCACAATTAGAATTCCAGTGCACAGGTGTCTGAAGATCTTATACAATTGCCAAGCTATTTGTTTCTCAAATGAGAGGGGCTTTGGGAGTGTATTTTGGAGAATAAAGGGAGCAGAAGGCCTTCCATTTTGATGTTTGGGTTGTGGTTTTGATATGTGCGGTGTTTTGTTTGTTGTTTGTTCTTTTTCCAAATCCTACTTTGAATTCTTCCAGACTTGATACATGTGATACCTTAACAGAACCAGCATAACAAATGGTTGAAAATGATCTGCTGTAGTTGGTGATGGAATTTATAACTGCCTTCAGACAAACATTAGCATTCAGGAATAAACATTTCCTGCATGCTGTTTTTTGTTTGAGCACCAAGTTAGATCTTGAGGTTTAAAAATCTGAATGCCAACGTTCAAAGTAAAATTAATTGTAATGATGCTAAAGGAGAATGGCTTTAGCATCAAGGTTATGAGTGAGTTCTGGTTTAGATACTTGAGGATCTTTTTTGAAAGGTAGGCATCTTAAATCTCTATGCTAGTCATAGACAAAGTATTATTACAATGAAAAAATCGTGAATAAACAGCAGCTCACAGTACAAGGCACTCGATGCTTCTAGAGTCCCAGTGTTCACCGTATTTTGCCGTTTAATGCACAGTAATTTTTTAGGTTGTATTTCTGTATGCTCCACTGTGTCAGATCTGTATTCTTGGGACGTGAGGTTCCATTAAAAAATAAATAATAATTGCACCCCCCGCTCCCCCCACGTACACTCATTTTCTATAATATGGTAATGATATCACCGTAGCAGTAATTACGGGTCATCTTCATTTCTTTCATCTCTGCTGGTTCTGATGGCTTCATTCCTTTGACAGAGAAGATTTGGCTCTGGGTACTGTGATTATTTTGTTAAGCATTATTCGAATAGACAGGAGTGAGAGAAATTAATCAATCCAAATGCAATTAGCATCATGTTTAACCCAGTGATGGACGTCTCAAGGTGAAACAGCCAGGGGAGTTTCAGACATTATTATTCAATCCAGTGGCTCTTATCTAAATTATAATCAAGAGAGGTTTTTATTGGGTTTGCA
>NW_009952694.1:4395510-4420994 GCF_000747805.2 Chaetura pelagica
CTTTCCCTGCTTTGGGGGTCAAAGGGATCAGGTCTTTGGCCCCACAGATGTTGGCCTTGGGCAGCTTCTAGAAGTGGGAGGTACTGTAAGTGTTTCCTTTAGCATGGGGGTCACTCAGGACAAAGTAGCTGTATATACTAATACCTGTCACCTGGAACGTATGTTTAGTAGCTCCTTGGGCATTGGTAGGGATGTCATTGCCCCTTGTTTTGGGTGTTTTCCTTGGCTGATTTTGCTGTACAAATGTGAATGAATTCAGGGTTAGTTTTACACTTGAAGCTCTGTGAAAATTGTTTGCAACCAAGGGCAAACAGCATGGTCCTACCTTGCAAGGTAGGAAAACCTGATTAGGAGAACTAGGTAAATTACTCTGCAGCAAAGGAATCTTTTTTTAGAGCAGTTATAATGTTAGTGTTTATTGTTAGCAACAATAACATTTTTGAGGATATCTTAATCTGCAGCAGATCTGTTATCACGATGCTGGATAATCCTGAATGATCTCTGAGATCTCTTATCAGGTATATGGCAAAACATTACTGTGAGTGGAGAAAAATGAGGTGGAAAGGGGGTCACATGAGGATTTCATGATTCAGGAAAGCATTAGGTATTTGATTCCAATTCTTAAGTCTAACTAGCGCTAAACTGTTTTGGTGGTTTAAAAGGTTATCAGTCTCAGCTGTTTACCACTTCTCTGTCAGAGATGACATACTAGGACCATGTGCCTCACCTGCTCTGGTTCATAGACTGGCTTTGTACAGCCACCTTTGGTATTTCAGAACAAGTCATGCCAGGCTGTGAACTGCAGCTGAAGTAAGGGCAGAGTCTGCTGTCTCATTCACCAAAGGAAGGACAGTGATGTTTTGTACCAAGGGCAGTGTTAGTATTTTAAAATGTTGCAGCAAGTCTTGACAGAGCTCATCTTTCAGAGCCTGGATTCTAGCACAGTTGCTGACTCCTTTAGTATATGTCTGTACATCACTCCTTACTGAGGCTGTGACCCCATCTCAGAGATGGGAGTTAAATCACTGTATGTCTCAAGAATATTGTGAAGGTTGATAAACTTTGCAAGTGCTTTGATATTGATTATTGAAAGAAACCACGGTCATGCAAGCTTATTCCACCTGGAGGTTTCTGCTGATTCTATCGTCTTACCTGAAAAATGTGTTTCAGAAGTGTTTTATGATCACGCTGATCTTCAGTGTAAATGTAACATTTCCTGAAGCACGAGTGTAAGTAACTGTATGTGCCAGTTCTACCTTCAGTAAAGGCAACTGGAATTGCTTTTGCTAACCACTGCTCTCCTGAGAAGGCAGTTTATGAAGCTGGGTTTGGTGTAGCATTCACTGATAAGGATTTGTCAAAAGCCTGCAGTCATCAAGTAGCAGTTCATTTGACAACGTTAAGGAAGTACGCAGTTAGCAGCATAATTAGAGCTCTTTTTATGAAGGAAGAGGAGGGAGTTGGTGCCAGCAGGCATCCAGGTGGCAGCAGGATTTTGGGGGTCAGGTCTTGAGATAAAGTGGTCCATACAAATCTCTGTCTCTGATAGAAGTTCAGATTATGTTGGCTGGGCAATTATGTTCTGTTGTTCTAAGTGTTACACTACAAGACATTTCAAGGATAAAAATATTGTTTTCACAGGGCATTAGTTGTGTTCCCAGTTCTTTTTAGTAGCAAGTCTTTACATATTTCAGCACTGCTACATTTTCAGGTCAGAGGAGGACAGTCAGATTTGTCCTGTAAATTGTACAACTGGGAGAGAGGCAAAGAAGTGCTTCTCTAGTGAGTGGCTTTGTTTTAAAATATCTGTGATTTGAAGATGTTCACAAGCTTTTTTTTTTTTTTTGAGACTTTTAGAGAAGCCCAGAAGTAGTAAGCAGCAAAAGGTATAATGACCATGATAAATTTGTGATAAATAGTGTTTGCCACATATATCTTTTACATAGACTTTATCATCAAGTGTGTTGCGTTTTTGCAACACACATTACATTAAAAAAGTGTTCACATATGATGTTGCTTAGGGATTCTCCTGGATGGAAGTTGCTTATGTAAGTGTAAATTACTGTTTTTGTTGCCGATTTTATAGCAGTAAATCCTTCCATCATTTCCTGGCTGTCCAGACCTTACGACACAGTATGTCCTGAGCTGTCATATGTGTGAGAAGGCCTTTTATGGGGAGCAATCAGGCTGGACCCCAATCTTTAGTGCAGTGTTTTTTTCTAATTAAATTGTCACTGGAAGGAATATCTGGAACAGCGGTTTTCATTTGCAATAGAGGAAAAAACATTATGAGTCTTTGTCATTTGATTAAAAGTTACTTAACCTTTAAATTGCTACAGATGTAAAGATAGTTCTGAGTTTCCAATGTAATCGCCTCCAAGTTAAAATCAGGAAAATCTTTGTGTAATGAAACCCATATGTCATAGTGAAAGGATGCAAAGCACTGGCAGAGTGGGCTGCTCTAGCAGGAGATTCTGCACCCAATCTTGTTAACCAAGACTGCTTTTGGTAATCCCTCATCTCCGCACTTGTAGGAAATCAATCTGTACTACTGAATCTTTTCAACCAGCAACCACAAAATTTACTGCAGAGAGGCAGCTTGGGGACAATCGTAGTAGAAACGGAGCCCCAGGCAACAAGGCTAAATGTGGAATTGAGGGATTGAAGTTCTAAAGAGGAGATTATATTAAACCTTATTCTGCTCCCCTATCAAGTAGAAATCTCTCCCTTCTTTCAGCTCCAGCCTTTTCTACCCAATACCTGTTTGTGAGATCTGCTTGGTAGATCTTGCAGGCAGCAAACTTAATTAGTACTGTGCAGCATTCTCTGTTAATTTTAGTAGCCTGATATTATTTTTCAATACATCTATCTGAAAGAGTCTATTCAAGCACTCAACTTCCATTGTAACAAGACCTGATAACATCTTAAAGCATTTTTTCTATGGTCTTTCAGTATCCTCCTCCTCCTCCCTAGGAGGTGAGATTAATTTGTATCCAAGCTATTGTAATCCTATCCATTGTTGGTATTTCTGTTGTAGTAGATGCACAGCATTGGCAAGGTTGTAAATCGTGACTTGACATGGAGATTCATATTTCTGTTTCATGTTGCACAGCCTCTGTAGTGTCTGCTGGTACGATGAAACCTTGTGTTCAAACCGTCTTCGCTTGAAGACCATGGTTTAAGCAGCCATTTTAAAGAAATAATGTTTTCACTATGGTTTTGTGAAATCTTTTAATTAAAAAAATTCACCTCTGTCTACTCTCTTGGGTAATCGCTTATGGCAGATTTTACCATCTCTCTTAGATTGCAATCATATTTGGAATGTGGGTGATGGTTTCTTCACTCAGAAGCTCTTCCCCCACTCCAGCAAGCTCGAAAAGGCCCCACTGGAAATTATGTTCCCATTATTAAGAATTCATTTATCAGAAGCAGTACAGAGCAGAGGAGTCAGTCTAATATTAGAGGCTTTTCTGTGCAAAGTTCAAGCTCAAATCATACTCCAGTGCAAATTAAAGAGGAAAAAAGGGGAAGGAGTAGCCAAGATGTTTGAATGCAATACCATGTAATATGTATTTGGCCTGTGTTTACCAGGAATGCATTGAACTCGGGTTCTTGGGCAGATAAGAGAATCAGCTGAGGCAGGGAAAACACGATTGTTAATGTTTGTGGAAATTTGCCCTTAGTTTGGCTGTGATTTATTTATTTATTTTTTTGGGGGTGATATGAAGATGTTATTTCCTGGCCATTTTCATATGTATACAAAGATGTAAAGTCCTTTTTTTCAGTTTGGCATCATATCTTTAAAAATAGAGTCCCGATGCAAGCCTGAGTATGTGAGGAGAACAGGAATACAGAATAGCAGAAGGCTGCCTCCTGCTCCTAATGGGATTTTGTAGCAGCATGTGCGAGTTTGTTTCAGAAGTCAGAAATGAACAGATGTTGGTATAAATTACCTCTGTGTCTGATGTCTTGCAAATTAAAAGCGCGGTTGGCATCACTAAACAATTTCACCAGGTTGGGGGGGGAAGCGGGCGGTGATTATTGTAGCAGGTCGGTAAGAATCTTTTAAGCTGCAGCCGAACAGGATAGGAAGGATAAAGAAATGAAGAATAAAATGAGAGGTCTGTGAATTAATCAGAAATGTTAACATCTCCGATGACAAGTGAACAGGAGGGCACGTGCTCTGGAGCAACCCCCAACCTGCAGTAATTTCACTCAGGGCACAGAAGGAGTCTATGCTCTCTGCCTGATTTATAGGGTGCAGCCCTCTTTGGGGGAACAGAATTGTCATGCATTCGTATATCTCCTATATGGGACTTGCACCCTGGAAAACTTTGCAGTCTATCAGCTACAGTTTGGCTTTGTTAATGGTGTTTTAAAACCATGTGCTGTTGATGGTGCAAGGTGGGAAGGTGTCAAAGAACTCCTGCCGAAAATCTATCCTAGCTGAAATTTTTAAAAACTTGCATTTATATTTAATCATGTTCTTTGCACATAGCAGTTTATTTCTGTAACAATCCACTCTGCCCTTCTGCAGCACCTCCTGTCTGTGCGTGATTTCAGCAGCACTTAAAAATACAAGCTATCTTGCGGATGGGGAAGTAGAGGTACAAATGAGTACTTTTGTGGTAGTTCATGCTGTGAATCAGAAGCGGAACTGGGAATGGATCCCAGATGATATAACTCTCACAGCTGAAGGCATGAACCGAGTGAATAATGCAGTGATCTGGCTGAATCTACACCTAGTTTGAAGCATGTTCCACTCACAACAGTGGACTGTGCAGCCAGACAGTTCATGATACCACTAATAGTTTTACAGGAATCTTGTTGATGACAATACCATGTGGTACAATTTTGGGTAGACAAATTAGACTGTAATAATTTAAAGAAGAGGTTTTCAGGCACAAGTTCTAACTTTTAGGTAAAGAGTAACTGTATCTGGTTTAATTGCCAAACCAGAGTCAAACCATGTCTTTACTTGAGGGTGTGTCTTGAGTTATTTCAAGCTGAACATTTTTATTACATTTTAGTTCTAACAGATAATCAGTAGTGTCAACAGAAAACCTAACATCAGCAACAAACCCACCTCCAGTTGTTACGCTAATTGTCATTTCTGTTGTTCCTCTCAGCAGATAGGTCTGAATGGATAGAACAGAAAATGAATTCCCATCTCCTTCCAGAGTCTCACTAGGATAGGTGTGGGAAATGTGCGTGCTTTCATCAATCCTGTGAATAAAAACCTCTGTGTTTTGATGCCTGTCAGTCTAGCACAAAGCTTAAACCTTTATGTAAAGGAAGGGAAGCACTGGTGGGAATATTGTCTTTCTCCAGCACTCAATTGCTAATCGTGTTGTCTTTGATGTATTGTATTGTTATTGCAAGACAAAGATAGTATTAGGACTGCTCTGCCAGCTTGTGAGCTTATGGGCTCGCAAGTCAGAAACGTCTCATGCAGAAAAGTGGCTGTGTAAACCCTGCTGTAATGCAACTACCAGAGATTGATGGTGCCAAGAGTGAGAGAGAGACATATAAACCTTGCCTTGCTGTATTAAACATTGAAGGAATGACAATGCAGAGAGAGAGAGAAGACCAAAACTCTATAAACTTTACTTTATTACACCATCCATAGATGAACTGCATTGAAGGAATATAAACCCCATTATATTACAGCATCCAGGGACCAACACTACTGAGAGAGAAAATGCTGTCTAATTTCTGTTGAAGATCATAGCATCCAGGGACCAATAATCCTGAAATGGAGAAAGAGAGAGTTCCATAATCTCTGACGGATTATAACATCCAGGAACAATTGCTCGGAGACAGAGTGATGGAGATTTGGATTACATCATTCAGAGATGGATAGTACAGAGAAAAGGAGATGCCGTGGGAGCATAACACAGTAGGAATAGAAAGCATAAATTGTATGTAATGAGACAGCCTGTGGGAATTATTGCTGAGTTCAGGAGATTCCATGCCCTGCCTGCATTTCTAAAATGTCAGGAATTCACACTGGAATGCAGTAATATTTATTTTCCACTTTAAAAAAATAATAAAAGAACTGTTACTCAGTATTGGTATAAGGACAAATATAAATAAATGTCTTATCCTGTGATCCTGTGATTAAAATCTGTAAATTAAACAATTGTTTGGGTTTCTTTGTTTTTAAAAAAATAATAATCTCTTTTTCTCTCCTGTGATTTCAGCTCGAGAAATGACTCGAGGAAAATTCCTGAATATCCTGGAGAAACCCAAAAAATAGCTGCCACACCTGGAGTTTGGACAAAAATACCCCAACTAGATAATGTTATGTGCTGCAGATCCAGATGAACTCCAGAACTTCTAAGAAGTATAAAGCTCTTGCTCTACACTTTCAGAAGCAAACATGTCTTTTTGTTTCCAGAACTCTTCTTTTTACAGGGGAGGCTTATTGCATACACAGATCACAAGGACTGCATTTGGTTGCGTTGGAATTCAAACTTCAAGTGACCATAGGATGTCCAACAGGAGGAGTCAGTCCTGACTTGCTGTGACACGTTACCTCTTTTAATCAGCTGTTCAAAGTTTACAGCCATAGGGTCCTCATTCAGCTGCTGTCAGTGGCAGCACCTCTTGAAGTACACAGTAGATCTGAAACCAGCCAGTGCACATCACCAGGCATTGACCTCTTTGTGTGTCTTTTGTCTTACATGTATTGGTTTCTTACGTGCAACTTCTGTGCTGAAGGGCTTAAGCAGAGTTTGGGGTGCAGATAGACCAATAGCACTGGTTCAACAGGTGTGTATGCTTTTATTGTAGAAGCTGAGTGCAGTCTGAGCATTAGATTCCAGTTACTGTCTTCAGAGAAGCATGTCTGGTACTCTGAGGAGGACCTCCAGACGTTTGGAGTACCAGGATGTCCATCTCACTGCTAAAGAGTTCTCTAGTGAAATCAAGAGACTATAGGGATTAAGAGGTGTTACAGCTTCACAAAAGAAAATATCCTTACAGAAACATCAGACAGCGCACAAAGAAACAGCTTTATCAGTCCACTGCAATTCTCTCCTTACAGAGCTAGGAGCTGAAAAAGGTTATAAAGTTGAAAGGTTGTACTCCAAGAAGGGGCAACAGGATTGCTAGCCACATTGCAGGTATGGTCTGCTTGTACAGAATCTTAACACTTCTAAAAATAAACTTTTGTGGCATTTTTAATTACTCACAAAACAGCAAACTCAGAATTTGTTTTCTACAAACACAGTTTTTAAGACAGAATTTTCTGTGACCTGGTCTCAGCACATACTTTTGGGCTTTATTCATCTTACAGTTTAATGTCTTTTCCCTCTGTTAATGCACTTCTGTATGTTCACCCGTGAGAAGAGGTAAGGAGCATGTTCAGACTTCTTATTTTATTTAGAAGAAGAATTTTTTTCACTTCATCCTCCTTCCTTTTCCTAGAAAACAACATTTTAAGCATAGTAAATATATTCTTTCTAGGCTACAGTATAATACTGAAACATTGGAAAAAGAGCAGGGTTTTTTTTTCTCCATTTAGAACTGTTATTTTTAACATGCAGGCTTTTCAAAACTTGTAATTTCGCAGGCTGCAGTCACACGTGAGAGGAGAAATGATTTTTCTGTCGTTCTGTCTTCAGAAAGAAGAGACTCTTTTAAGGTGCATGTGCAATAAAGTGGAAGACATGTTTTAAAATAAAATTGACTTCTCTGAAATTTTACTAAAATGCTGGTGGCCTTCTGGTTTGCCATCCGTGGCCTTGGTTATTACTGATCAGAACTTGGCTTATTTTGGACAGCTCATGTTAACTAAGCTTAAGAAGTTAATATTTAGGAATGTCAAGAGTCTGATTTTAAGCATAACTATTTATTTCTGTGCTTCACAGTTTATGTAGGGCTGAGATTAACAGGAACTCCATCCCTTAAGAACACAAGGGTAAAAGGCAGGTGAATGTGAAGAGAAGTTAAAAGTGATCATTCAGAGACAGAAAAAATCCTGCTGGCGCAAGCCAGTGTTGATGTGGCTTTTAATACTTCTAAGTATTAAATTTATACATTTTGAATGCAATTTTAAGTTTGTATACTATATACATAATATATTTACACACATATATGACATAATGTGATAATTCATGTGTATCACTAATATGAGTATGTGCATTTTATAGAGTTTTGTTGATCCAACAAATTGAGAAATTGAGATCTGAAGGAAGGAGGGATGTAGGAGAAGATATGAAAGCCTGATGTGAAAGCATATACATATTTTCTGATACATTCAGGAAGAAATTTCAAATTTTAGGTATTTTTTAATAACATTGCATGTGTTTAAAAAACCAAGCAAAATACTATATGTAGGACTTCTGTAGGGCAGCCAGTAACATATGGTTTAGAATTGTGATATTTATTGGCTATGTACTTACCATCTGTAGAGATGAGTTAGTGATATAATTTTTTATTGGTAATATTTATACCTATTTTTGTGTGTTAGCCAGAAAATTGTAATTAGTCTGTTATTGTGTTGTGGTTTGATAACAAACAAATGCAAAGCTCAGACAATCATCTGGGTTTCCAAAATAGCCCTCTGAGATGCAAGAATTTTTGCTTAGCCACCTGGGTGATACTCTTCCTCTGGCATTTCTTCATACTTCTGCGTGCCACTGCCTCAGGATTTGGCCTGTGGGTGCTCTGTTCCCATCAGTAAATAAATATTTGGCAATATCCAAATGGCACTAAGGGTTTTCATACCCTTTTGAATCCTATGTTTTTCCTTCAGTGACATCCTTCCTGACATACCTGCAGTATCTATGTAGACAAGAACATCTGGGTGACTTTTTGTTGCTGACAACCTTCTGTATTTTGAAACAAAGAACGAAGTTTTGATAAATTAAATGATAGGAATGAAGACTATAAGAAGATAAAGATTTGGTAATATTAATTGAGGTAATGCATTGCTTTATAAAGTGTTTTCATGTGTTGGTATATTAAATGTTACTGTGAGGTTCTTGTAAATAAACCAAATATATATTTAGTTCCTCTTAAATGCCAGTGTTACATATATTCAGTTGTAAATGCTATTCACTTCAGTCTTGGAGTATCAAATTCTTTGTTGTTTAATTCAACTGAGAATAAATTCTTATTTTTTATATTAAGCATTATCAACATAGAAGTGTAAATGCACTGGCAATTGAAGAGCTTAATTCCATTTAACTCAGTGTTTTGCCATTGCAAAGTTAATAATTTTGGAACGATCTTGTAAGCCGCAGTTCTCAACTTTGCTTCATGTTTCCATCTACAAGCCACCTAGAAATAACAAATTGGTGAAAACTGACTAATCCAGCTCAGAGGTGATGTTTGAACCTTATTGTGATTTATCTTACTTATTTTTGTTACATTAAAATGTAAGGTTAAAGTTAAATCACAAGACCATCTTATCAGTAATCTTCTCTTTGATTATAAGCAGTTGCAGACTTACAGGGAAGGATATAAACCAAAGGCTTATGCAGAGTGATTTTGCTTTAGGGTAACTTACCCAGCATTCAGCAATCTGTTTTAGTTGAATCTGGTCCACAGTAGACCCTACCCACCATTAATTTGTCTTAGTCCTAATTTTTCTGGCCTCTAAAATGCCCCTCGTCAGTGAGTTTCATAATTCAGTTACGGAAAGAAATTTAAATAAAACAACAAAACAAACAAAAACTATGGGGGGGAGACCTTATTTGTTTTAAACCTGCTAACCCAATAGTTCCATTTTGAAGCTTTCATTTATTTTATTGTTGGAAATGGATACTTTTTTTATGCTTTGCTTTCTGTGCACTACTCATGATGTTTCAGCTCCTGTTATGTTTTTGGTTCCATAGTTAATGTTCACCTTCCTTATGTTCACAATCTTCAACTGTCTGTCTTCTGTTACAGCCTGTCATAGATGGCATAATCAAAATTGCAGAGTATTCAGAGTGTGAGCATACTGTGGAGGCATGTAAGTCCTAATTATGGCTGGTATTTTGTTCCTCTGCTGTTTTCTCCCACATCATCATGGGCTAAATCCTGGTTTGAATATCTGTAAGAACAGGATGGATTTGCAGTCTGCGAATACAGCTGATCTCATCCACTTCATCTTCACCTGCAATAACTTGTCTTAGGCCACACTTTTTCCAAATCATGACAACAGTTATGCCAACCACTTCATGTTGCAGAAGTGATACCAGGTAATTCCATCATTAACCTATGCAGTATGTTAAAAAGGTCGATTACATCTCTGCTACGGCATATGGAAAATGTGGACATGTTTGGTGGCAACTACTGTTGCTTCACCAAGGGCAAATTGTGCTGGACAATTTTGGTGGCCTTTTATGATGGGGTCACAGCATTGGTGGACAAGGGGAGAGCAACTGATGTCATTTAGCTGCACCTGTGCAAAGCATTCAACACTGTCCTGCATGACATCCTGGTCTCTAAATTGGAAAGGTATTGATTTAATGGATGAACCATGTCACAGTTTGACTCAGGTCCGACAACAATGCTCTCAATCCTCCCTCCCCCCAACCCAGGTAGGGAAGGAGAGAGAGAAAAAGAGAGAGACTTGGCTGGATTGAAAACTAAACTACACAGCTTTAATTAAAACACTAATGAATCATACAAGAAAATATATGCAATTATGTACAGATATATTCAGGTATGGGCAAAAGCCTCTCGCCTCCCCCCACCCCAGCAACTCCCACAGCACTTCCTGATCTGGGAAGAGTCCCAAGGAATCCCGGAGCTGCTGCTGGAGAAAGAGCAGAGAGTTATGGGGGTCAGGAGATCTCGAGCCTAAGGGTCGATGGTGATGGATGAACAGAGTCCTCCCCGGACACCGGCCATGGACGGAAGAGAAGGGGAGAAGAAGAAGGAAGGAAGTTGTCTTCTGTGATCTCTGACCTTCCTCTGAGCTTACGTAGATATATGGAATGGAATATCTTTGGCCAATTTTGCTGTCTGTCTAACTCAGCCTCCTACGGGGGGGTCACAGATCTCCCCGTAGTGTCTGAGCCGGCAGGGTGCAGGTGCAGCCTTGAAGCCTCAGTAGTTAGAAAAACATTCCACTGTCTTATCAGCCTAGCAGAACACACTGTTGCTAGTTACAAGAAAGCTTACTGAAGAAAAAAAAAATCAGTAAAAAGAAAAATTGGCTTTATCCTGGCTCAAACCAGGACAAACCACTTGGTGGATAAGGAAATGGCTGGGTGGTTGCACTCGGAAAGTTATGGTCAATGACTCAATGTCCAAGTGGAGACCAGTGAAAAGTGGAGTTCTTAAGGGTTTGTTTTGGAACCAGAGATGTTTAACATCTTTGGCAATGTGGACAGTGGCACTAAGTGCACCCTTAGCAAGTTTGCTCATGACACCAAGCTGTGTGGTGTGGTCGAAATGCTGGAGGGAAGGGAAGCCATCCAGAGGGACCTTGGGAGGTAAGCTTATGCCAACCTCATGAAGTTCAACAAAGCCAAGTGCAAGGTCCTCCACCTGTGCTGGGGCAATCCTAAGCACAACTGCAGCTTGGGTGGAGAATGGATTGAGAGTAGTCCTGAGGAAATGGACTTGGGCGTATTGGTTGATGAGAAGCTCAAATGAGCCAGCAATGTGAGCGTGCACCCCAGAAAGCCAACCACATCCTGGCCTGCATCAAAAGAAGCAGGGCCAGTAGGTCAAGAGAGGTGATTCTCCCCCTCTACTCTGCACTGGTGAGACCCCACCTGGAGTCCTCAATACAAGAAGGACATGGAACTTTTGGAGCAAGTCCAGAGCAGGGCCACGAAGATGATCAGAGGGCTGGAGGATCTCTCCTATGAAGACAGAGAGAGAAAGTTGGGGTTGTTCAGCCTGGAGAAGAGAAGGCTCCAGGGAGACCTTATAGCAGCCTTCCAGTACCTGAAGGGGCTACAGGAGATCTGGGGAGGGACTTTTTACAAGGGCATGTCGTGATATGTGACAAGGGGTAATGGCTTAAAATTGAGAGAGAGTAGATTTAGGTTAGACATCAGGAAGAAATTCTTTACCATGAGGGTGATGAGACACTGGAACAGGCTGGCCAGAGGAGCTGTGGATGCCCCCTCCCTGGAAGTGTTTAAGGCCAGGTTGGATGGGGCTTTGAGCAACCTGGTCTAGTGGGAGGTGTCCCTGCCCATGGCAGGGACGTTGGAACTGGATGATCTCTAAAGTCCCTTCCAAGCCAAACCTTCCTGTGATCTTCATCATATGGTCTGAAATCCTGGACTCCTATCCTACCAGAAGTTCCATAACATTTCACAATCATTTCTGTAATACTTCTTAACTAATAACCATTTTTAGGCATATGCAATCAGAAGAAAAAGACAACTCTTAACAGACAAGTGTGTCACATCTTTGAGCGAGCTATCTGAATGTGGCATGCAAACTTGATATAACATGAAAGTAATATTCACTCCTTAATGGTGTACCCCTGTGTTCATATACCAGTCTGTACTGATTTTTTTTTTTAAGTAAATAATAAGTCTATAGAAGAAAATAATTAATTGAAAGAAAATTTCGCAGAAGATCCTCTCTGTATCCTCAGCCCAGCAAAATCAGTTGGACAGAAACTTCCCAACAAACTCCGAACGCTAATTAAAGTGATTAGAACAAATGCAAATGTTGTAAGCACATTTCTATAATCACTGTAGTAAAAATGTGGTATTGCAGAAGTATCAGAACCCATGGTTCCTACATGAACATCCCAGCATATACATCTGCCAGTGTTCCAATTGCTTCCAAAGATCCTGTAGTGTGCGGTGCCAAATACGCATTGCCCTGATAAGAGACTAACCTTGTTACTTTTAAAAGACACAAAAAGGGGAAAGGAAAACAGGGAAAAGGAAAAGAGTATCCTTTTGTTTTCCTACTCTGATGGTTGGAATCAAAGCTATTCTAGAGATGTGTTGTCTCTGCAAGCCAGTCCTTACATCTGTGCAGGTTCTCTCAGGAAGAACTGAAATGCGAAATCCTGAACTCAATTGTGGCCAATCGTTTGAAATCCACATAAAGATACTTAAAAGGTCAAGTGGCCAGAGAAATACGGACTGATGCAGTTTCTAAAGAGTGTAATTCACATTCTGCATAGAATATGTGCAGCAATGCTTTTTTTATTTAGAATGTGCTAGATTTTTAGCATGACAGTATCTCTTTTGGTTTTATCATCCACTGAAACTGATGATGTTTAGACTTGACCTTTTCCATCATTTCCCTTTGAGCAGGATGACTGACTCCAGGCAGCTGATGCGTGTACAGAATAGGCGTTTTCTTGTTGGGTTTGTGTTGTTGACCTCTGGCTTGCCTGCTGACTCCTATAATACAGATCAGTGACCAGTGAAGCCAGAACACTCCCTGCCTGTCTCTGTTACAGACACCTCAGTAAGAAACAGAAAAGAGGAACGGGTGAGCTTGAAAGCCCTTACTTAATTGCTAGTAGAAAAAATGGGTAATAAGAATGACCTTGCACCTTATTTATTGACCAGATCTCTGGGGGGACAAAGTACTTGACTTGGTTCTGTATCGCTTGAAAGGCTGCTCTGTGGCCAACAGCTGATGAGCAGATGTAATAATATAGGGTAATTAAATTCTGTGCTTGTAAGCATTCGGATGCCAGGGAGAATTTCCCTCCCAAAAATATGGGGCACATCTAACAACTTTCCTCATAATCACATAATTTTAAAGCTAATCCTGAAGTATCAGAAATTTGCCATTTATCGATTATGCTAAATTGTGTTCCAAGGTCATCACCAGCACCTGTCTTTCTCTTGTACTCTGCATGGATCAGTTTATCACCTTGGTCCCCCCGTCTTAGGTTTCTCCCTCCTCTTAGCACACCAACGCCAAATGGCACACACAAAACCAGGGGACGAAACACTTCTGCTGAGGCCCATTGGTATTGTTTGCTTGAGTGATCAGTTTTTAATCAGCTGGATGGGAGGCAAAGGGATCTGTAGGCCCTGAGTATCCTTGACAGGATCAGCTGAGATACTTTCCTCAAAACGGGCGTGTTGACAAAAATTGTCATCGGGTTTTGGGGAAAATGTTTTGCTGAAAAATAAGTGGTTGATGATGGTTTGTCAACAAAGTGTTGGGCTGAAAATCAGAGGGAGTATGTGTCCTTCCTTTGCCTTGTTTTGATCAGGGAGTTTGAGCTGGGGTCTCCTACTCACCTCACAACGTCTTATGCAACTTCTGGTGTTTATAATAATTTTTTTCAGGATCTTTAGCAACCTGTCCTGTGAAACCCAGCCTTTGTTCCTTTCCACAGGAACTGACAATGCCTTGTTTACATCCATGCTCCTTCCCAGCCTGAACTCCAAGGCAGACCCACAGCATGGCCTCATTGGAGGCCAAGCTTGTGCCAAATGCTGCCTTTCTTTAAGGGCAGACCCCAGTGGGGCTTAGCAGAGACTTAAGGCAAATCTTTGCAATCAGATGTTTGGTGCTGGTGCACTTCTGTGTGGAAGCACAGGTACCCACTGGAGACCAGGAAGGAAAAGGTAGTCCAGAGAGTTGAACTCGGGCTTCCACTGTGCAGGTGGAGGGTGGTGATAGAGAGAAGGTGGAGATGGTCCATGTCCCCAGAGCTGGGCCCCAAGGCCGGGGCTGCTTTTCTGGCTGTTTCTCCTCATCCCCCTTCTGGCGGAGCCCGCGCGGCGGCTCCCCGTCCCTGCGCGGCGCAGGGAGCGCTGGCTGCCGCTCGTTAGAAGAATTCCCCCAAGTCAGACCTATGGTACGAGCTGTGTGAAGCGGAAGACAATTAGGGGCTTATTAGTGTCCTGGGGAGACGTGTAACTTGTGTTGCTGGGACTTACCAAAACAGCGAGAGTCTTACCGGCAAGCTCCAGCCGAGAAAAGACTGAGGGATTGTCTCACCTAATTACAGGGAATGGGCCTCTTTGTGTTTGTGATTCGGTACGGTTGTCCGATCGCTTTTCTCTGGCTGCTGGCTCAGGCCGAGCTGGAAGTGTGCTAATTAGAAGAGAAATGGACGTAGTGATCCTGTCAGCTCTCGTTACCGGCGTGGACAAAGCCGAATATTATTCTGAGGCAGTGTTTTGTGAGTGTCCCCCTTCCAGCTCTCATTAAGGGCAAGGTTGGTGGATGGGGAGGGGACTCGACCACATGCGTTGGCTAATGGAGCACAGTTACCGTTACTGTGCTAATTAACGGGCTCAGGAGGCAAATGTTTCCCCATCCAGCAGTCCCAGGAGCTGCACCTGGTGCTTCCAAAACCCAGCCATCTCACTGGGCAAGTCAGGCAAACTCTGTGTATACGAGGGGAAGGGGTTTACATATGGCATAACCATCAGGCATCCAAAAGGGCAGAAGAGCCATTAAAATGGTCAACAGAGAAAGGGAAAAGGTATAGTGCTGCAGGAGCAAGTGGGTTGAGCTCCAGCAATCCCTTCCTCCCAGGGCCCCTTCACAGAGTGCAAAGTGTCATCCTCTGCTCTGCAGAGGTGGGAAGTGGGCAGCAGGGAGACACCTGAGGCATCTCCAGCTGCCATCAAGAAGTATGTCTTCTCTGAGTTGTGATCATCACAGGTTCTGGTGTGGCCCCGAAGGGGAAAGCAGGCAAGAGGAGAGGTGTCATGGCAGTGATTCAGATTATCCCTCTCTATGCTGATGGTGGAACACTTAATGATCTGAGGTAAGAAGTAAGATGCATGTATGTATTGGAATGTTTCTCTTGCCCTAGAAAGGCAGTTAGGCAAGACTGAAATGATTTACATAGGCTAAGGCAGGTGAAGATGCTGACCAAAAGGAGCTATAAAAAACACTAAAGAAAATACATACACTTTCATTGCCATTAGTGTAAACCTTCTACAATGAGAGTGGAGGGTGACAGGAGAGATGGAAGACAAAACAGGAGCCAGAGCAATGTCACAGCGGCTGAGATAACCTCAGCAGAAGGGAAGGACTGGCTGCTGAGAGGGGTCAGTGGAAGTGAATAGTTTTATTTACTTGTCACGCAGACTTTTGTTTTAATGCACAGATATTTTTGTAAAGGAACATAGTAACTTGCACAAGTAATTGCTAGTTGATGTTTCCAAAGTTAAGGGAATGTACTAGTGGTTAAGTCTAATTTGGATGTTATAGTCCTTCTAAAGGTCCTTAATTAATTGCTGTCTTTGGGCTAGATGTAGTAAAACGTATCATCATGTCTTAAAGCTTTCAGTTTGCTTTCTCTTTTTTAACAATGCACTCATTGCATGCACTCATGCATGCTTGAGTACTGTTTTTTCGTTAAGTGTTAAAGCTACAAGAGGTTCTTGCTTTTATTTCTTGGGTTATTTGTCCCTCATGGTGAAGCTTCTCCAGTGAGAGGGGCAGCTGTGTCTTCCCTAGGCTCCAGCAGCAGTTGTCTTCATCTTGGATGGAGCTTGAACTCTGCTCTGTTCTTGTACCTCCTTATTTTTCTGTCTCCCAGAGCTGTGAACCCAGCAAGGGCACTTTCCCCATGACAGCATGTACACTGTGTTCTAGCCCTGCAGTCCTGCAGAGCTGTAAAAGCCTTTCCCTTTTAACTGGGGTTCATTTCCTACTGGCTGCTGTGATGGCTCAAATCTTAGGGGTCTTGATGCAGGGACTGATCTCCAAAGAGGGCTTGAGAAGTATCTTCCCTGCAAAGAGGTTTATTCTAGAAGGAGGAGATATGTAATCCTCTTACTGAAAGCCAGGGAGGAAAGGCAAAAAGCTTAGTTGCTCCTGCCTTACCCCACTGAACTGGCAGCTTTAATGCTGCCTCACAAAGATGCAGAGAGAGAAACATCTGAACGCAATTACTCCACTTGTCCTGAGGCTCTCAAGTGGATGGTCAGTGAAACCCACATCATCACTGCCTTCAAGTGTCCCAGCAAAACAGAACAGATCCATAACACCAGTTTCTGAAGAGGTGGAATAACTTATACTGCCTACAGATGGTCACCGAGTGGCCACTTACCTTGCCTTCCAAATGCTTCAGCCTTGGTCTAAGGATGAGTCCCAAATAAATGTCAGAAAACTAAAGATTATCATATCCACCTCCATTTTCATGCCTTGGAAGCTCAAGAGTTGAGTGACCTCCCTGAGTAAGCTTTGGTGACACTTCCTATGTCAAGCCTTTCTCTTGGGATGGGACTTCACTTGCAGATACCAGGAGAAAAGTCTCCAGGAAGACTCATTGCTGGTTTTCCCACTTTATCTCAATTTCTTTGCCCAAGGAAGTATTAAGGTCCTTGGCTGTTACACCCATTTTACTGGCCTGTCATCTTGCTGTGTAAATAATATGCCAAATTTCTGACTTCCAAATGCAGAAAAGGGTCAACTGGGTATAAAAAAATTGTTGGTCTTGTGTCCTTGTGAGGAGGATAGTAAAGAACATCCTTCATACAGATTAGCAGCACTCACAAATATTGTGAAGACAGGTGAAAAATATGCAGTTGGAGAGAAAAGGTGTGATGGCTTCTTGTGTCCTTCTGTAAGACCTTCTGGCATTCACGTACCACTTAATAATTGTGTGGTACCTGGCCTGTGGGCTGGAGTGGTGTTTGGAGAATATGTCTTTAGCAGTTTATCAGTTGCATTACAGTTGTCATTTAAGGCACAGCAAGGATCAAAACTTTATTGTGCTATGAATCATGGGAGATACATAATTAGGTAAAGGTTTGTGTCCTCAAGAGTTTGTGAGCAGATGAAGCAGTAAAAGAGGAGGAGCAGAAAGGATACACCAAGATGTAAAGAGACTTGTTAGAGGTTATCCAGCGAGCACAGCTCAAACCCTGTGACTTCTTAGCCACAGTCCAGTGGCCCTTCCACTGCTTGCCATCTGCCTTTTTGTTTCATTAAATAGATGTGACTTTAAAAAAAAATAAATGCAAGCATCTAAGTAACTGACAGGCATTAGTAATTTAAATAATAAATTACCGTGCAATACCAGACGTTTTAATCTTTTTTTAAAGGCCTGTAAGAACTATTCAGAGAATTAAATTTTTTTATAAGTCACTTTAATGCAGTGTTAAAGATTGAGAATTTAAAAACAGATCACTAAAAATGAAGGTTTCTCCCAGTGCTGTTAGCTACCACATTATGCAGGGTGTGCATATGATTTTTGGAGAGTTATAAGCATTACAGAGGTCCTAATAATAATTACAACATCTCCACTATGTAGAATGCTTATCCTCACCTTCCCAAGCCTTTCACATTCATGTGTGAAATTTCCAGATATTATTTTCCAGATTTCATGTAACTGTACACTTGGCTCAGTCCAAATGTTTGCCAACAGACTAGGGCAGGAAAAATGTAATTTTCCTAATTCTGCCACGTTGAAATCTGTGCTCTTGCTCTGAGGCTCTGTGGGTCTGATTCTGCCTTAACAGAGAATATTCTCAAAAGGATCACTGTGTCTCTCTAGGGAGCTATTTGCTCAAGCAAAAGAGAGATCACTCCTCTCATTTACTTCAAAAGTTTTGGAAAGGGAGGAAATCGCTACAATAAATATTAGTGTTCTCCATTAGTGTAAGTTGTCTGGGTAAGATTTATGGGAGTTCCACTAGCAAGTATCAAAATATTATTAATGAGCTGTTTTGGTGGGAGAGGACTGTGGAAATGGAGTGATATGGAAGTGTAAATGAAAAATACAGGAAAGTGAGAAGAATTTTAAAATACGGACTTAAAAACAGAGGAGAGGACACCAAGAGAGGTACGAAAGCACAGTTTGGAAGACAGTAAGGCATGGTCAGGAAATTGGGCAGAAGGCAAAAGAGCAAAGAAGGCAGACTTACAAATGCAGTTTAAGAAGAAAAATTGTGAAAACAGCAACATGGAAGGGGAGCAAACAGGAATAGGTAGTGGTTTTCAGCAAGAAGGAGGTCAGAGAAAAGCAGAAGTTTCATAAGCAGTGGAACAAGCCAGGGAAGCGTGGTTTTCCTTCTGGATGTGTCTCTCAAGATTTTATTATCTGTGGGTTCTCTGATGCCAAACAGAAGGTGTGGTCTCACTTCAGTGAGGGCAGTCATTGGATTTTTTTCTCTTATCAGCTACTTAATATAATAAAATGTACAGAAGTGTATCATCTGCCCTCCACCAAGTTGTCTGAAATTAGCTTACAGGTTCTAAAATTATTGAGACACCCACATGTGGATGAGTGGTAAGATAAAATAGTGAACAGCTGAAATTGCAAATGGATTGAGTTAGTGGTAGAGAAGGGGAAAACATTAGGAAAATGGGAATTTATGTCTGCTCTTAACGTATTTAATAGGTTTTATTGCCATTTTCTTTCCTGGTTTTACTTTAAAGAAATAAAATTAACAAGGATCTGATTAAAGCTGTCCTCCCAATTCAAGCAAACTTCACTATGAATGTCCACACGGGTTGTTTCTGAGGAGCAAAATCTCTTACAGCAGTTTTGTCTCCAGCACATACTAGGAGAGACTCCAGGAGCTCCTCTACTGGCTGTACCACCAAAACCTGCCTGAGACCTTGTTGACAGCGCATGTGGGACCCAGATACTGCAAAAGCCTTGTGGTCCTTCCATACCAGAGTGAATTGTGGCTCTTTTACTCAGATGCTCCAGCTATTTTTCTGCTCTCCTTCACTGCACATTCCCATCTCTTTGGTTTCTGCTGCAGTGATTCTCATGTGGTGTTTTCTATGGAATTCCTCATGGTTGGATACTGTGGTTTGGATAATATTTTAATTTTTACTGTGATCCCAATTTATCCCACATATTCTTTCTATCCCACATATTCTTTCACTCTTTTAACAAAACTCCCCAATTTCCAGGCAGAAGGTGTCACATCAAGAGGTGTTAAATAGGACAGAACTGACTGCTGATCTCTGGTAGGGAGGGAGACCTCTTCCTCTACCATGATACCTTTTTGTTCATCATTATCCTTTATTTGCAGGTCTCTAGCCAGTTTTTCATTCTGTGTGGTGATGTAGCCAAGCCAATCTCAATTAATTTTGACTAGGATTTATGTATCAAATCTTTACTAAAATCCAAATGTATCAAATCCATCATGTGCTCTTCATCCACTAATTTTATAATTCTATTTAAAAAAGCAATCAGGTTTTTCCAGCACAATTTGTTCTTTATAAATCCCTAGTGCTAATAATTGTTTTCTTGTCCTTATCCCTAGGTGGTTAGTGGGGTTTTTTTCCCCCTCCCAGGTTTTTATCCTGTTACTTTACTGGCAATAGATATTCCCAAGAAGTCTAAATTTGCCTTTTTTTTCTTTTTAATGACCAATGGCACAATTCCTTTAATCTCCAGGCAGCTTCCTAGTTTTTGTAACTTATCAAAATTATTGTCTGTGGTAAAAAAGTGAGTTTGTCATATTCCTTGTAGTGGGTGAATAGATGTCTCTTCATCACAAGCCCCAGTCCTGAAAACTTGAATGTACAGGCAGAGTGCTATATATTCAACGAGCCAAATGTGCTGTCAGTGAAACAAATGTGTAGAGATCATTAATTTCTTAAGTGAATCCAGTCAGGCTTTTTGCCTGGTAATGTCCATTCTGGGCAATTATTACTGGCTGAAGAAGCATCAGGAGCTTGTTTGTACATGTATTTTTATTATTATGTTCAAACTAAAATGAAACAAAAATATTCAAGTAAGCTACATAAATATTTATATACATAGGTAAGCTGTAAGTATTATTGAGGGAAGCTGACAAAAAGAACACTATCTTAGTAGTTCAGTTAATTAATTTAGTCTCAGCATTGGATTGGAGATCAGTCATCAAAGTAATGCCAAAATACTCAACCTCTATAAATTCTGAGAAGCTGTCCTGCTAAATGGCTTATAAATCCCAGCTCAGAGTTATACCAAAGTAAACAGAATCTGTACTTTGATGGGGTGGGAACCTGATGTCTTTTAATGTCTAGCACTTATACAATTTCAAAATACCTGTGTTTGGGAGGTGTGGATAGACACTCTGAATCAGCTCTCCCCTCACTCCTTTCCTCAGATTCACTTCTCCAGATCTGCAGGAGATACTGTCAGTGCATTAGTCAAAAGAGGGTGCACAGACAAACCTTCTACCACGTGCACCTGACTTCTGCTGTTGGATGGCAGATCATCTCATTCCTCCCTGTGCCAGTCCCACGTTTTACCAAAGTGCCCTCTTCACTCTGGACTTGTCCTTGCTTAGATGTCCAGAGAGGCTTTTGGTTCTCTCACCTCAAAATGTTAAAATACATGACATGGAAGAATAAAGTGGTTTGTTCTTATTTGGATCAAATGTCTTGAAAAATTTCAGCATTTTAGGAAAGATAGAATATAAAATTCCTACAGAAATAATGGGGAAGAAAATAGATCAAAGGTCAGTCATTCAGCATTGCTGCTTTTCAGGCACATTAAGTTAAGCATGTTTGTCAGTAATTTGCACACCATGTACTGCATTTGGTTTGAAATTGTAGTATTTCAATCCTGAGGTCTCATTTAATCTTAAAATATGGGCTGGTTTGCTGATGATTGGGAGCTATGTCACTTATGCAGGCAGCACCTGAAAAATATTTTTCTTTGAACTTCAAGACTGGGAAGTTGATTTGGTTGGTGTAACCATGAGATAATTTGTGGCAGTTTTTGAAGCTGCTTGCTGGAGTCTTGACCTAAAATTCAGTGATGTCACTTCCAGCCTTCTTATTGATCTGGGAGAGTTGTCATTCCAGCCTCTGCAGAGAGGATGCCAACATACTTGTGTACAAACATGGGCATGTATACGTATACAATAGTTATGAATCTGGACTATGAAGCAACATTTCCTCGGTGTCGCAGCCTTGTGTTAATTCTGTGTGTCTGGAAAAATGACTTCTGGAGTCAGAGTCAATAGAAAGTGCTTAATTTTGGTGGCTAATTCCTCCATATGCTACAGAATAAATTATCTTGGGTTAAAAAAAAGAGAAAATCAGACCTGAGAAACGTTCCCTCTAGACTTTCATACTTCGTGGGCTCAGCGCAGTCCTCTCGGTCTGTTGCATTATTTCATGCCACAGAGGTAACCAAATTAAATTACACTGAAGAATCAGTAGGTCACTTTTTAAAAAGTCACTGATTACAGATAGTGTTGTAAGTAGGTTCAGGCACAGCTTCAGCTGCAAATGAATTTATGAGGTAGGAATCTGTGGCTGGACAGGTGGACAGGGACATTAGTGCTGAACAACGACTCACATGTGCCAAACCGGAGAAGAGATGAAGATTTAAGAAAATGTTAGTATTTTAGATAAAAAGCTCCTCCTCTGGAAATGGCCTGAGCTATGGTCAAAGAAGGGGTATCCCAGAAGGAAAAAGCCATCTCACCAGTCCACGTCTGAGCACAGTTCTCATCCAGGCAACACAAGCGACTGCTTCACGCGATGCCTGACACAGCGTTTTACACCAGTATGGGTATCAGCAACTGCATCCATGCAACTGCTTAGGTAATGATGAGAAGCTGGAATATCTTACCATCTTCCTCAAAATCTGGAGTCTTTCTAAAACACTGCAACCTGCTGGAAGTCCAGATTACTTTTTCAAAAAATGGTAGTCTCCCATGGATACAGCAAATCTTCTAAGGCAAAGAAGATTTGTTCTCTGAGATCTTCTCTTCTTCTTTGGATTCCTGAGAGTCAGAGGATTCCACAGCTAAATATGCTGATATTAAAGGCAAATTAAATTCAAATGGGTTACCCTGTACCCTGTCTTTGATCTCAGCAGTATTTTCCATTCTGCTAACTTATTTAGAAAGCTTCTGTGTAGTTTATGTAGGGAATACCTGCGCTTCTACCACTGTAAAACAGACTCCTGGCATTATACACTTGTCTTTGAGTACTGGTGTCTTCCAGATTTTTTTCTCCAGCATCCACAGTCTTAGTACGGAAAGGAGATGGTCTAAATTAATTAAATTCTGGATGTCCAAGAGACCTGTATTAAAATACCAATAACTAGTAATGAAAATATAACAATAACCAGTCTCCCTGTCTGAAGTGACATCAGTTAAAGTAAAAATGTACTTCTGTAGGGTGGATTGTTCTCGAATGAAAGCTCCTACACTGTTCTGATCCATAGATCTGATGCAGCAAGGCTACTTGCCACTTCCTGGAGGATCGTATCTGTTGCTGCCTCCTCAGAGCTCTAGAGCTGTGTACAATTTCCTGCTAGTACAACTAACCCCCTAAGTCCAGACTCAGTAATTTCCTTCTAGACAGAAGGAGCTCTTGACTCAGTTGAGCAGGGCTTCTGTCTTCTAGTGATGACTTTGGAATTCAGGCAAATATTCAGTATTAAAAAGCTTAGTTTCCCTAAAGCTTGGGCCTTGGAACATTCAGAGTCCTCACAAAACATTCCTTTTTCAGAAAGGCACTCAGCATCAGTGCCATGCTTTAGTGGCTGAAGCTTTCTGTAGCAAGAGAGAGCTCTAGAAGTTCAGTGAGTCTGCCTCAGACATCCTGTTGAATGTGGGCAAACACTTAATCTACCTGAGTCCTAGTGTTCCACCTGTAAACTGATGGCAACATTAAGTGATCTCATAGAAAATGTATATGGTTAAATGTATCCCTGTTTATGAGACTCTAATGCACTATTGATGGAATATGTGTCAATACAGAAAAGAGAAAGAAATTCACTACTAGGTAGCCCAGCACTACACCTAATGTTAAAACTGCTGCACCAAGGTATAGTCTTTGTATTTACACAAGACAGCAACAGCCTTGTAATAGTCACAATGAGAAACGGTCAAGGTTTAGCCAATTTCAACAATGGGTCTAGAAAGAAAAAGAGGAAACTACCTGTCTGGGCTCTTCCAAATAACTCCTCTCCCAAATTCTAAGTGATAAATGCCATAGTAAAAGTTGTTAGGCTGTTCTCCTCTCAAATACAACTTAAATTATGGACACCTTCTCCTGAAAGAGACACACAGGAGAGGCTCTGAGCAGGTGAGCAAAATTTATTTGTCACATGGGTCCATTTGGCCTCTGTACCACGAATCATCACCAAGTCCAGATATTTTTAGGGTAGGAAGAAGGAACAACAAATGGCAGAAGGTATTAAATAATGATTGCCATAGAGACCGGTCAGCTTTATCCAACTCTTTGAAATTTAAAAAAAGAGAGCTTAGAAAGTGAAACTGGTACATTTCAAAGGAAAAAAGGGCAATGCATAGGTTAGCTGGGGAATGCAATAAAAGGACATTGAAGCAAGTTTAGTCAGGTTTCTAAAAGCCACTGTCAGCAATATGCAGATGAGACACCTCCAAATATTTTTCATCCCTTCTGATCACACCAAGAACGTGAGGACAGCAAGTGCTTTCAGAGGAGCCACAAGCAGAAGTAAGACCAAAGTAAGGCAGCGGAACGATGCTACGTGGTCAAAGGGAAGCATCTGAGAAAGCTGCAGTTCTGATGCTGGTTCCTTTGGCTGAAGGGCCCCAGCAGTGAGGTCAGGCTGTGGTTTATTATGATTTTGGGGACTCTTCACCAGATTTCCATACAAGCACTCCAAAAGAGCTGTCTGCAGTTTTCCAAGGAGATCCCATTCCTTCCACTCCAGTTATCCAAGCCCTCATTGCCAGGAGTGGTGCAAAGTACCTTGGTATGAAGCCTGTGGCTCTAGGACAGTCCAGCTGGTTATGGGGTCCTCTAGTCACTCTGCTCACAGGCTTGGCTCACTTTTAATCCAGCCTCTCTGCCACTTTCTGTACTGGTTCACCACTGAATCCTGAACCAAGCTTAGTAGTCAGTTGTTACATCGATGATATACCATGTCTGGTGCAAGACTTCCAAAAGATGAGATGGTGTCTAGGGGTCATGAGCACTCCCACAGCAACTAGAAGCCCTCATAAACCTTGGCCAGCCCTTTGTGACCTTTCAAGTACATTTCTCCAGCCACATCCTGCCTGTCAGATAGCAGCAAGGTATATAGTTTAAAAAGGACTCCTCAGCTCCTCTCTTCAGCATTGCCAGGAACATCCCACACCTGTCAGCACTCCACTGCAGGAGCCTGTTCCCCAGGAGAAGATTGCTCAAAAGGCCAGACCTCTGGCAGATGTTCAGGTAGCCTACCTGGTGTTAGAGGAATATGGTGAAGCTGGTTTTATGGTCAGGACCCTGGGTTTAGGGCTGGAAAAGCTGGATTCTACCCTTAGATTTTAAGTGCGACCTCAGTTACATCCTTTAGCCTCTATGTAAGGGTCCTGCCTGCTCGAGAAAGGTGAGATAAGGATAAACCTGTAAATCCAGAGGACATGCCCAGAATCTCCGGTGAAGTGAGATCATACAGGATGCCAGGTAAGCAGCCCTCTCTTTGCTGTCCCATGATTTGCACGTGGTAAAGAGCAACTGAGAAAAGTCTCTGAAAAAAAAAAAAAAAAAAAAAAGTCCCTGATTTCAGAAGCTGTTTTGCCTGAAGCAAACACGAAGCGACTAACAATGCCTTGCAGTGACGGGCCCATGGTGAGCACGGGTGTTTGCAGCCTGCCAGCAGCTGCTCTGAGGTGCTGGGGGGGAGGGGG
>NW_009952694.1:4422339-4442577 GCF_000747805.2 Chaetura pelagica
CGGGGCTCCGACGCCGGCCCGCCCTCCCCGTTTTCTCTCCCTGGTTTGCCGCGCTCTTCTGCTTTTGGGGTGCCCCTGAAAAGGGGGACTGAGACACTGACGCGGTTACGGGCACGTCTCCCTAACGGCGTGAGGATTCACGCAGGAGGAAAACGGAATTGCAACGAGTGTTAATTACTACCTATAAAAATAAAGTCATATTGCGATAATTTTCCTGTGGCCGCAGGAAACACAACGCCCAAAAGAACCCCATCCTGCAGAGCTGTGTTTGGCGGGGGGACAGACGTTCCCTGCCGGGACAGGGCTCCTGCCAACGCTGAGATGTCACCGGGGCGCAGGACGGGAACCGCAGCGCCGGGGCCGCATCCCGCGCCCCGGGTCCCGGGAAGCGGCTGAGGCAGAGCGCGGGGTCTTCCCGAGCCCCGCAGGGCTGAGAAATGCAGTCGTGTGCGCAGTATTAAAGGGAAAGGTTTTTGATTATGCTTTGGGGTTGGTTTTTTTTGTGGGTCCTTTTTGTTTGTTTGGGGCTTTTTTTTGCTGTTGTTTTTTTTTAAATGTAGCCAGATTATCACCCAGCGCGCTGGATTTGCGCTGCATTAGTGATCGGCAAGATTAGAGCAGAATCCCCCAGAGAACAAACAGGAACACAAGACATCGATTTGTGACATAATAGCAATATTAATGCAACAATTACGATATTTGATGGAAAAAGGATGCAGTGGAGGGTGGGTCAGATCCCTCAGCACTGAAGAGAGAAGCTGCCTGCACTGGAGTGGCTTTGAATAAAAACCCCTCTGTTGTGGCCAGAAGGATGATTTTGTACTTTATTCTGACAGAGAGAAAAAGCAACAGCACAGCATGAGTCTGGCGAAGTTGAGGCGTGAAACAACTGGCAACTAGAGGGGCAAGTTAGGAGATGCAATCTGCCCCAAGGACCCCGCAGGTCCCACGAGAACCCCGGACCTCTCAAGAGAGGGTGCACATCAGAAGCGGCATTTCAGTGCCTGCAGTTACTTGGAGCTCCAGCCCTGGGAAGGGAGGCAGACCCTGCCGGGCAAAGGGTGCCATGGGGCGATGAGAGGGGCTGGGGAGCGGGCCGGGTGCTGGCAGCTGGCCTGGCCCCGGGGGATTAGAGCCCCCCCCCCGGCCCCGGCTCACGCGGTGGCACCCGCTGCTGCCGGCCCCACGAGGCCCCTCTTTTTTTTTCCTGCCTGCCCTCTTCTCAGCCGAGTGCTTATTACCGCAGCAGGAGGTTTGGGCAGGGACTCCTCTGCACATATAATACAGGAGCCCATGAGATACTGGGGAACAGTGTCCCCTCTGTCCCCTTGGCAAAGCCACCACTTTCCGCAGCCTCTCCCACACCTGCCGTCTCAGGGTGATCTCTAGACCCTCCTGGGGAGACAGTTTTTTTGTTTTGGTTTGGTTTTGGGGTTTTTTGTGCAATCAGGAACCACCCCAGTATCCTCACTTACCTCAGTTTGTAAGTAGTTTTTCTTCCAGACCTCTCCTCTGTCACGTGTCTTCCTTTGGCTGAAGCTCTGGTCCTGCTCTTTGGGGTCCATCAGCACATTCCCAAGGACCAGCTTGGCAGGGAAGTGCTGTGAAATGGTGTCACAGATGGTGACATGAGCTGTGGGTGAGCACTGCTCTCCTCCTGCAACTCCCTGTTTATTTACAGGCATGCTGAAGACACACATTGATTTGACTGGTTCATTCCCATTTAGAGCTGGAGCACTCAAAATGACTTACACCGTGGTTGACTAAGCATTTCTATTATCAGCTCCCTTCTTAATCACTCATAACTCTTTTGGTCTGCAAGTGTGAAGTTCTCCAGATCTGATCTACACCCAAGGAAGCAGAGGTTGCTTTGACTGTGCTGTTTGAGCAAAAAAGGGCTCAGGTGCTTGTGAGGGTAAACACCCAGGCCACAGAACCCTTATCCCATTGTAAACCAAAACTCTCTCTTTGTGGAAATGAAAAAAATACCCAACCCAATCCAACAGAGAAGCAGGCAGTAGAAACCTGTTACAGCTAGACTGATGGAGCAGCTTTCAATGATCCACTGAAAATCAATTGCAACAGGGCTGAGTTGTTACAGGTCAAAAAATCGTGCTGAGAGAGGCAGTGTTGTTGCTGCTGAAGAGCTGCTGCTGCTGCCTGGACACCTCCCTGCTTGATGGGGCTGCATGGTGGGCAAAAGGGTGAGGGGCTGCACGGCCCAATGCTGCCTTGCTGGGGAAGCCAAGGGCCTGGCTGGGACCGCAAGTGGCCATCTCTTAGGGGAGGACCCCTGGAGCCCGGCCCCTGGCTGGGGGGTACCTCCTGGAGAGGATGAGAAAGGGTGCAGGGGCAATGCCAGAGTAGAGCAGAGGAAGCCAATAACTGTTCGGGGCCAAGACAGGGGAAAAAAGAAAAAGAAAAAAAAAGAAAGAAAGAAAAAAAAAGTTATTTATTGGAATCCCTGGCATTGTTTGAACCTTATTCCAGCTATACCAGACTGCTGTCCTGCAGGTAGTGCCCCAGCTGGGAAAGTGCTCTTCTGCCCCTTGGCACTGTCATAACAAATACCAGAAAAACATCTGGGTGAACAAAGAAGCTGTGCTATTTTCTAGGTCTGAGAAAATAAAAGTCGTAAGTATTTCATTGGTTGTTTTGGCCAATGAGTTAGAAACAACAGTAGGGAATTCACAAAAGCCTGTCTGTCATTCTGTCTGTATGCAATACTGGGTGCTTGTAAGGATTATGAACATCACCTTGTTTACCTTGTGTAATAGCAGTGGGGCTGGCCATGTTCTTGTTTGGATGTTCCTTGCTGCTTTGCCCTGGCAGGTAGTAGAAGTGGTTTGAGGGGAAGGCACTGCTGCTCTAAACAGCTGGTCCTACAAAAGCCACGAACTTCTCTGGGCCTGATGGCTAACTGGAGCAAGGTGGAGTGTGAGCTCTTCCTGACCAGCCCTCTGTGCAGCTCTACCCCAAGACAAAAATGAATAAAGCACTTGGGATAGAAAGTACTTATAATGTGCGTGATTCTCCTATGCCTGTTCATTGCAACGCAGCGTGCAATCACATATCTGCAGCGCTGCAGTTTCTCCCCAGTCATGCATGAAACTGGCTTCAGTTATAGCTGGGTAACCTCGCCAAAAACAACAGCCAGGCAGCCCAGGCCGGGGCCTTTGGGCTGGCTTAGAGCAGGCTGCCTGTCCTCAGCTCCTGCTGGCTCTGGGCCCCATGGAAAGGTGCACAGCACAACATGAGGCAGCTCAGAAAGCCACGGAAGGAGGTCACAAATCTCATGACCATTCAGTTTCATGTCATAGCACTTGGTGAACAGCCTCATCCTGCCACCAAGGGTACACACAGGCATGTGTCAGACAGGGTGCAAGTGCACTGCATTCCAGTGCAGCAGGGTCAGTCAGCAGTGTGTTGGCACAGTGTCATGCCTGAGCCTTGGGGGTGACCAAGACGTGGAGCTGGGTGTGGAGATGCTCCAGCACAGGTCCACAGTGCCAGGCTGGAGCCGGCTGCCAGTCAGCCAGCTCAGCAGGCAGGTGGGCAGAGCAAACCCACATCTGTCCCTGCTCATCTGTGTAGACACACACTTAATAACCGTTACTGCTTCCCAAAGCAAGTTTCTTGGCTTCATTATGTTTTTACATGTCTGGCAGGGGATAGAGCATGTGCTCTGATAAATTAGGAGAAAGGGCTGCTTGTTTTGTGGGGGATTTGTGATTTCCTCTCAGCCCAGGAAATCCTTCCTGCCTCATGGTTGCCATCCTCATGGCCAGCTGCAGGTGGGGTACACTGGGCCCAGGGAGCTGGGTGGGTGTGCCTCCGCTGTCCCTGCGCTCTCAACAGCAGCAGGTTGGCACAAAACCATATCCAAGCAGGCACTGGCTGGCCTTAGGCAACTTGAACTCCAGACGCAAAGAGGCAGAACAGCCCGGGAGTGGTGGTTCTTGGTGCTCTGCCACCTTGGAGGTGCTGAGGGCACCAGTGGCATTCGCCCAGGACCATGGCAGTTACCCAGCTGAATCTGAGTGCTACTTAAAGGCAGATGCTGTACCAGTTTATTCGCAATGTCACTCCAGTAATGGACTTTTCAGTAATGACCTTTCAAAACCAGGGTGTCTCCTGGAGAGCCTTGCATGAGGAGCCCCCTGTGCATCACCATCCATGCCTGTGAGTGCAGTCACTCCATGGCCCCTGTGCATCCCAACATTGCCACCACAGATACTGGAGGCTGCAGCAGCTGGTAGTGGGGGACACAGTGCTGGATGGGGAAGCCACCTCTAAAAGGACAGAGAGCATGGACAACCCCACGTGAGGGCCCACGCACACGAAGGCTGCAGGCAGTGCAGGGTGTGCTGCCCAGCATCCCAAGGCCGTGGCAGGGACAAGCAGGGACCATATGGAAGGTGCTGCCAAATGAGGCCGTTGGAGCGAAGGCTGCAAATGAGTTCAGTAGACAGCCAGACATTTTGAGGAGGGGGGAGTGGAGAAAAGCAGGAGAAAGGGAGATGCTGGCTCCATGGCCAAGAGGAACCCAGTGGGGCACACAGGCATGGTGAGCGCTACTTTCTTTCCCCTCACCTTGCACCTTCTCCCAGTGCCCTAACTTGAAGGCTTCACAAAAGGAAGAGGGGACAAAGGTGTCATGGCCCCTTCTTTGTTTTTAATTACTTCTCATTTTAATCTTGATTTGCACGATCTCTCAGAACTGGGCCAGGGACTCTACAAAGCCCTCGTCAGCAACTCCCCCAATAATAAACAGGAAAAGGCTTAAGGGGCAAATCACTTGCATGTTAATGAGACTGTTTGCTGGAGTCAAGAGAGAAAACAGCAAACAAACAAATGGACTGAATTCCAGCGGCAGCTGTTTGCTCCTTAATCTCGGCTCGTCAGAGCTGCCCTTTGATGGGACACAATCTACACAAACGATTGTGCTAAATCTTCTAATCTACGTCCTCATTATTACATCCCTTCTTACGCATGTAAATCAGGGACAAACTCATTTTAATATGTAGATAGATTATGGAAGGGAAGGGAAGGGAAGGGGATTGGAGGGGAAAGGAGCTGCTGGTGGTGTCTGCGCCTCCCGGTTTGGAGGAGTGTTAATGAGGAGGACAGGGAGGGGAGCTGTCTGTGCAGACCCCCAGGGTACCTAGAGGAGGAGGAGGAAGAGGAGGACCTGTTGTTAGGGCAAAAAGGAGGGTGTAAAGAGGCAAGGACACTGGTTCAGGGACACTGGAGCAGACACAGGGGTGGGCCAGCACTGGCAAGGAGATAGGATGGGGCTCTGAGGAGGACCTCACACTGGCATTCCTCCCTAGCCTTCTGCCCATGCACTCAGTCTCTGGCTTTGTTGAGGTGGGATGCTGGAGGAGGGTTTAGTGGTGCACAGAAGGGCTTGGTGGTGGCATAGTGAGAGGTGACAGGGCCACACTGTGGGGTGTGACAGGGCTCTGGCACTGTCCCTGAGGGCCTCACAGTGCAGAGCCTCCTTGCAGCACAGCACTGTGCCCTCCCACTACTACTCAACCCGCCCTCTCATGGAACTGTTAGTCAGTGGATTGATGATCAGACCAACCAGCCTCACTCAGGTTGGAGTAGCAGGCTAGAACCTCAGGCTGCCTTCAAAAAAATGTAATTAGAGCTAGGGCTGTGCTGTTTAGTAGTGTAAAAATAGTTGCTTTTACAACAAACACAACTGTGGGAAAAAGAGCTCTCCTGTGTTTCCCTGCATCTGGCATCTCCTGATCCAATTGCCAACCTGCACCCCACCCCTTAGCCTTCTCCTTCCACTGGAACAAGGTGGGAAAACAGCAAGGCTGTACAGCACCAGTCTTATTTATCTGAGCTAACTTGTTCTTCTCTGCTCCAGGAGGAGCAGCCCCCTGTTAAAAAAAGAAAAAAAAATAAAATTAAAAATAAAACCCTCATTAGTTCACAAGTTTCCCATTGAACTCCCACCTGTGAAGGAAGGATGCAGAAGATCAGCAGTAGATTGGAGCACAAAAGATGAGTATAGAAGAGCAGCAGAGGCATGGAAGAGCATAATCAAAAAGGCCAAGCATAAAATAAGTTTGCAAGTAGCAGGATAATCAAAGGGAGCAAGAAATCATTCTGTAAATTCATTAGCAGCAAAAGGAAGACTAAGCAAAGTATTGGATCACTGCTCATCTGGGAGTGAAAATCAGTGGTAGAGGATAATATTAGAGAAACTAATAACAGTGATAAAGAGGTAAGATCTTCACATAGAATAAGTAAAGAATATGGTAGAGGTAATGTTACTAAGTTAGATGCATTCAGATTTATTCGGTGTAATGAGCTGCATTGAAGGCATTTAGAGATTCAGCTACAGCAGTCTCAGTCTGTCGTGCCTGTCTTCCAGAACCTGTAAACATGTAGTGGAGTACAGGAAAACCACAGGCATTTCTCCTTAAAAAGTGAAGGAAAGGGCAGTGGGTAATTATAGACCGATCAGCTTAATTCCCATTCCTGTTAAAATTCTGGCATCAATCACCAAGTTATCTCTAAAGATCAAAGGCAAAATGAGACAATCACTTGTATTCACTATGGATTTGTCAAGGATCAGTCCCATCTACTAAATCTAATTTCCTGCTGTTGTAAGGCAACAGGTCTTATACATAAGTAAGGCACAGAAGACAATGTATATCTTTACTTCAATAAGTTTGCTTAGGCTGTGTTTAAAGAAGGTATCTGTATGAGGATAGGGAAATACACATTAGCAAAAACTGCTTTTAGATGGATTAAAAAACTAGTTGAAAAACTGTGCTCAGCAAGTAGTCCTCAATGCTTTACTATAAAAAAAAAAAAAAAAAAAAAAAAAAAAGATTTATGGAAAATAGCTCCACAAAGATCTATTCTGGGTTTGGTTCTGCTCACTGATTTAATTAACAACATGGATGACAGAAGAGAAAGTGTGCACATCAGGATGACACAGGCCTGGAAAGCACTTCAAGCAGACTGGAGGATGGGCTTAGCATTCAGAATCATCTTGGAAAATTGGGAAAGTGGTTGAAAAACCATAGATGAAAATCAGTAGAAAACCATGAAACATATATCAGTGATCAGAAAAAAAATGAAATGCATAAACAGGGATAGGGAAACATCTTGTTAGGCAGCAGTTCTTCCAAAAAAAGCACTAGAGGTTAGATTACATTCGGGTACACAAGGGGTTAGATTAGGATTACAAGACCTGTCAAAAATCGTATGCTGGTGCAAAAAAGCAAACATCATACTGTAAGGAATAAATAAGACTACACCTGTCAAGACCTCTGGAAATTGTCTTTCCTTCTAATCAGCATTGGTGAGAATTCACTTGGTGTTCTTGAGCCCAATTTTGGAGTTGCCGTTCAGTGTGGACCCACTGGAGGGTGTCTAAAGGAAGGCAATGGGAATGGTCACAAATCTGAGACATGTCCTGCAAGGAGAGACTGAAAGAAGTGGTGCTGTGTAACTTAAAGAAGGAAGACTGAGAGAGGGTAAGAGACGATCCCCATGCGCAGAAGTTGTAAAGGAAGAGGGAAAATCTGTCTTCTGTGCCCATGTCAGGCAGATAAGTCCACAGGAAATTGTAGCAAGAAATATCTGTGTTAGATATTGAGACAAAATTAGCAAAATTTTGCTAATAAAGATGGGGAGAGAGAGAGAGAGAGAAACAGGAAGGGAGACAATGGAAAGGATTACTTAGGTCCTTGTCCATTTGTCAGGAATGAGACATGTATAGCAAGTCAAATCACACAGCAGAGAAGATGAAAAGATGGACTCTCCGGATCCCTTATAGTCTTAGTTTTCTAGGAGTCCCTGCCCTCAGACACCTGAAAAGATGGACTCTCCGGATCCCTTCTAGTCCTAGTTTTCTAGGAGTCCCTGCCCTCAGACACCATCTAAACTTCTGCAATATTGGAGGTGGAAGTACACAGACAGGGATGGGGCATAGGGAAGTACCACTGGTTCGCTGAGCACATCACTGCTTTCCTCACTCACGCACCAGTGCCAATTTACTAACCAGGAATGATGACAGGATGGGGACCTGAGAGATGACTGAAACCTTGAGATGAACAAGGTGGTGGCCCCTACCATCTTCTGGGATCTTGCTCAAATAAAAGGCCAAGGGCATACCACCCAGATTGCTGCCATGCCCATCCGTGGCCATTTCTGTGAGAGTTAAAGCAGAGGTGTGAGCATCTGCCTCCCTGTCACCTCCTGGTAATCAACCTGAGTGCTGGTACTGCTCCTCCCTGCTTGGAAATCTAAATCAAGCAATGGCTTGAAGACTTACTATAACCTGTCTGTATACCTTAATAGAGGTATCTATTTCTGTAACATTTCCTTGGGGAAATCTTGGGAGGTTGGAAATGTATCAGGCTGGAATGAGTATCCACCTCAAATAATGTAGTTTCAAGTGAAGGTTGGAAATTTTTTCCTTGCCCTTTTCTCTCTATTCCCAGCTTCTTTCAGACTGTGTGTTTGTCCTCTGTCACCTTCTTTCCTTGATCCTATGAATTCCTGTTCCACATATCCTTGTCTATCTGAGGAGCAAAAAGTCTTTCATACCTTCTTTTCGTATATGAAATGTACCACAAGAAGGATCATGGTCTCTTGGCCAAATGGGTCTTGGACTTAAATTCACCAGATCTGAGATTAAAGGTGGAGACATTCCCAAGCTCCATATTTATTCAGGCCACTGTGAGCAGCTCACTGTTGTGTTCCAGTGCTGGTACCAGTTCTCACACTGCATTGTCTGCCAAGCCAGGATATTAGCTCTGGTCTTCAAAGCTCTCTCAGAGTCAATTATGTCTGAGTCTGCATTTTCATCAAAGCCCACTTGCTCCTTTGGGAAAAAGCAGTTGACTAAGTCCATGATGAAGTGAGTAAAACTGGAGATGAAATGGAGATAAATGTCAAGGAGGTTTGGCTACTGAATGAGTTTGCAGAGGAAGTGCCCTACTCCAAAGTAGATACATTTAGGACTTGCAGCAAATCTCCCTTTCTTAAGAAGCTTTTCCACTGTAACAGAAAACAGGGCTTAGAATTATAAAATACTATTAAAACAAACAAACAAAAATGCAATAGTTCCTTCTTAGCAGACTCTGTTAGCAGTTGCCAAAATAGTTTAATGGTCATACAGAAAAATGGTCTGAGATCCTAAGGCATTCAGCAGGCCCCAATATACAGTATCAGGAAAGATACATAGGGGACAGGAGATTGAAGGAAAACATGTCAAAGAGATTGGTTTGGGGAATGAGGAGGGTTGGGGCAGGATGTGGTACCTAGGGTAGCAGTTTTCTGCAATGCAGATGCCTTCACTAGAACCCATTTGAGCCATGTGTGCAGGATGCAAGGTGTCAGCAGCACAAAGCATCTTCTGTATCTGGCACTGGTGGCTGTTGTCAGTAAAAGGACAAGTGTGTGAGAATGAAAACATCTAATCTGTTAAATGTCTTTCATGACAGAGATCCCACAGTCCTCCTAGCTGCTCTGGGGAATTGTCCAGGGTCCAATGTAATCCCCTCTCTGTGCTCATCTTTATTCTGTGTGTAGATGATCTGCATTTCACCTGATGACCACCACTTCTGTCCCTGGTGCTAGCCCAAACCTGTTGTCTTCCTCATCACATTTTGTACCTTTCTGGTAGTTGAGGGATTACTACTCCTCTCCCCTTAGTTATCACTTACATAAGTCAGGCCTATGCATGGTTCACAGACTAAAACCACAAGTTCCCAGTAACCTTCTTTCCTCTTCTCTAGGCTCTGTTCACTTTGTCAGTATTTCCTTTCAAAAAAATGTGGAAAACATCACAGGAAATTTGAACCTTAACTCAACCTCAGAGCAACATAGTATTAGTGGGCTGCTCCACAGTGTCATGAATGTGGAGCTGTCTCAGTCCTTTCTAGATGTTTATTGTATTGCACATCTAAGGCTCTGGGGAGACCTCATAGCAGCCTTCCAGTACCTGAAGGGGGCCTACAGGAAAGCTGGGAGGGGGACTTTTTATAGGAGCATGTGGTGACAGGACAAAAGTTAATGAATTCAAACTGGAGGAGGGAAGAATTAGGTTAGACATTAGGAAGAAATTCTTTAGTGTGCGGGTGGTGAGACACTGGAACAGGTTGCCCAAGGAGTTGTGGATGCTCCCTCCCTGGAAGTGTTCAAGTGCAGGTTGGAAGGGGCACTGAGCAACCTGGACTAGCGGGAGGTGTTCCTGCCCATGCAGGGGGTTTGAACTAGATGATCTTTAAGGTCCCTTCCAACTCAAACCATTCTATGATTACACCAAAATATTATTTCCAGCCATTCTTGTTCCCTGTCTCTCATGCTTATTTTTGGCTCTGGGATTTCCCTCCCTGTGGCAGTTTTTTGAGTTGACTCCCACCTACATTGTCTTCCCTGTAGTGCTCTGGTTCTCTTCTACCAACGGACAGAAATTCTTCCAATTCAGTATCATCTGCAACCAGCACTAATACACATCTTGTGCTACTTTCTCCATCATTTACAAAGACTTGAAAAGGGCAGATTGGAACACTCCTGGCTGGAGAACTTCTGTCTCAGCTTGACAATTACACACAGAGCCAATTATTTACAGTCATCTGGCTGCATTCTCATTCTCATTGATAACTCCTATCTGAAAATTTACAATAATTTTCCCAGTGGCAATTTTGCATTTTGCTAATTAAAACCTTAAGAACAGACCTGAAAAGGGGCTTTTTTAATCAACAAAATGAACTACAGAACTGAACAAAGCCCAATGTGTTTCTGACACTGGGCAAGAAGGTCACTTGAACCAGTTTAATTTCATTTGGTTTGTGTCCTTGGCAATTCAACTTGAGTTTATTTTGACAAACAAATCTTGTGAGTACTTTTCCCACATGTTGAATGCATCTGTGGTATTCCTTTTCCTTAGCAGTTCCATAATGCCAAGACAATTCAGTATGCACAGCAAAATTCCTCCTGTTGTGATAGAGTGATGGAAATTAGATTTTTGCCATAGCAATTGAGCCTAGCATACTTTCCCCCTTTGGAAGATAAATTTAGTTATCATGCTTCTTTCTTCAGCACCTAGCTCTGTGACATCCAAATGTAGCAGAAAAAGAATACAACCACAGCCCAAAAAAAGAGCTTCTTTTAAATCATCTTTGCCCTTGTTCTGAGGCAGAGGAATATGCACTTGTGCTGTTCTACCACTGCAAAAGCAGAATAATTCCTTGTCTCCCTTACAGTGGGATCCATCTCACCTAACTTTACATGCCTACCTGGCATGGGCTGCTTTTGTAGTCAATATCAATCTTGCCAAAAAGAAGTCAATGCAGATACAATTCCTCTAATCCAGTGAGGACAATTATTTCAAGATAAGAGGAACTATGTCCTAAGCTCCACTGAGCCTATCACAGAGCCCTCTGGTTAGAATGAGCATGTGCTCAATGTAGACTCCCTGCTCTGTAGTGTTCACACTGGGTCTGGTGAATCCCATTGCCACATTGTGTTCTCTCTCTGGACATTATTTTACTCCAGATGTCCATTAACCCATTCTGATAGTTTCCATATAGATGACAATAAGCGGGAATTTTTGGGAAGCTTTTTCCTATTCCTGTTGACATGGTGTTTTAGTCCAGGTAACCAGTGGTGCTCTGCTAATGCCTTTGAGCAGGAAGGCTTTCTCTGAAGGCTACATACGTAAGCTTGTCTTGATTCATAAATTCAGGGTTTGGGACAAGCAATGAGGGATTGGACCACGCCTATCAAAGAGCAGAGAAACATGTTTGAGGAGTAAGAAATAGTGCCTGTGGTTAAGATTGAGCCTGCACAAAGTCCTGGGTTTGGCAGCTGGCTGGTGCTCATCCACCCAGCAGGACTGATGGCAGGTGGCTGGCTGCTGAGAGATTTTAGTTTTGCAAGATTGCAGCCCCCAGTCACAGGGAAATGACACTCAGTCACTTGTGAAGTCTGGTGTGTCTGTGACTGAGCCAAGCCTGCTCTGTCTCTTGGCCCTGGCTCAGGGCACTCATCTTCCCTGAGCAGGCTGAGCAGGGGTTTCACTCCCCAGGAGAGGCCATCATGACCCAGGGCCTTTCCCCGGGCTGCTCAGCTCCACCCGGGATAACTGGGATGGGCAGCTCCTGCACTGCTGCCCCAGCCCCACGGTGGGTCAGTGCAGTGCTGGGGCTGTAAATCGGGGTAGTGAAAGCAACCTCTTCCTGGCAGACAAGGCGTGTTTTCAGGTACCAGTTTGGTTGATGTCTTCAGCCCGGAGAGAAATTATGTTTGATACAGGTTGGTCCCTTGAGTCAAGTGAGATGGCTTGGGCTTGATGCCCCCTTGTACACATGTTAATATCTGGCACACAATACCCAAATATCCTCAGCATCCCCTTCACACCTGAGTCCTCCCAGGGAGCAAGGGCAGCTTTTGGAGACTCCTCATTAGGTCACCAGCCTCGGGAGCCGAAATCTCCCCTCCCCCACCTCTGTACACAACTGTTCCTCATTTACATAAATTATCTCTATTCAATTATCTGTCCAGATGTCCGAATTGTGCCACCAATGATCTGTGAATGAATTAAAAATGGAATATAATTTAATAATAACTGATTAGAAGGAGATTAGTTGTTATATAAAAAGGAAAAACCAAGAGATAGCTAGTTGCCCTTAATCCGAGCCAATCCATAGTAATTATAGAAATACAGTCTCGCTTGCTCGCCTTCCCCATTTCTCTTCTTCCCCCCCTCCCCCCACATTTTATCTCTTTCTGCTTTTCCCTTTTCTCTCTGTCCTTTCTTTCCTCTCTCGCTCCCTTGTGTCTCTTCTTTCTTTTTCGTTTCTTGGTTTCCATTCCTCCTGTGCTTTCCTTCTGCTTTCTCCTCCTGATTATAGATACCTATGTCAACAGAGTCAAAGCCCCTCTGGCTGCTGATACACCCGTGTAGCTGGGGATGTTCTGGCAGGTCTGACCAGCAAGAGATTTTGGCTGCATTAACGTCCTGTCTTTCACGCCATGTTAATGATGTGTCTTTATACTCTCACTTTTCTGTTGAACATTTATGGAATAGCTGCTTTTTCCCTGAGTTCCTAAGCCAGGGAACCCTCTGTGTGTTTCTCTCTTTATGTCTTTTGGCATTGTGCAGAGCAATTTTTACATTGTGCAGGATGTAATAAAAACATAAGCAGCGCAGGGGCTCTGGCTCCTCCTCTTGCACCAGCAAGAACCAGCAGCAAGTGCCTGAGCCACCACGGTGTTTTCCCCCCTGGAGCAGCGTGCCCAGACTTTTCTGGGAAACTTGTCATGGATTTCTTTTTCAGTTGTATTGTCTCCTCTACCCAGTGTACACCCACAATACCCCAGAGCCAGGATGAAAGAGGAAGTGCAGCACTTGTCTGGGTATTGGAGGCAGAAAATGGAGAGAAAATGACAGCACCCTGCTACCTGAATGCTCTGTGGGGGTCTTCTGGTTTCCTCTGCTGTTCCTTGCCTTGTTTAACACAGCTCCTTCCCTTCCAGCTGGGACCTACCTATATCAGCCAGGTCTCCTTGCCTCCATCACTCACTGTGATTTTCCGTGGCATGAAGCTGAATAACTAAAAACTACCATTAGTTTATCTTTACTACTCTTGTAAATTAGAACAAAAACAACAAAAAAGAAATAATTTGATGGTGTTCACTGCCAAGCTAGAGTGGACTGTTTATTTCAGGTAATTTCATAACATGATTTTGAAACTATCAGTTAACAACCTAGGTCAAATTTACCCCCCAGTTCGACACAGTGCTTGTCAGATGTGGGATAGTGATGATTAGGGAGGTGGCTTAGAAAAACGCTCTTTCATTAAAAAAAAAAATGAAGCTGAAAAGCCCAACATATTAACATTCATATCAATGTCATAGATTCATCTGCCTGTACTAAGGTACCAGATATTTAAAACCTTCAATGTCTTGGCTTATTATGTGAGTGCTGTCTTTCCTGCCACCCCTTTTCTGAGGTAGAAGCTCTGCTTCCCCTTCAGACATCACCCTTACAAGCACTGTTCATAACAGCAGGTCCATATTTCCCTCTTCTAATCACTAAGTCATCTGCTGTCCATACCCCTTCCCTTAAAACTAGTCCATAAATGACTGATCCATCTCCCAGGGACAACTGCAGCCTTTGGAAAGCCAAATGATGCAGCTCCTGTGTTCCTCCATGCGCCCAAGCTGCACCTGTACTAACATCTATATCACTGACATGGGTGAGATCAGGATCAGGCTCAACACTTGCACAGAAATTTGAGACAGAGATCTTTACTTTGCTGCAGAGAACCCTGAGTTAGCAGGGAGGGAAAGACCAAGCATGGCTCAGGCTCCAAAAGTTTCAGTTGCAGCAGTGTTGTGCATGGAAGTATTTCCATATAATACTAGTGTCAAAGAAAACCTTGAGGAGGAGTTTCTTTTGGTGGTGTAGTGATCAGTTCTCTGGCTTTTAAATTATTACAGACTTCCTCAACTTAGTTAAAGGCAATACTGTCAGCTTTACAGGAGCTGCTGCATTTTGAGATGCCCAGCCTGGCTCTGTGCCGCTGGAGACCATAACCCCTGTTGTCTCTACTGAGGAGAAGCAGAGGTCAAAGAGACCAAAGGTCTAAAGCCCAGAGAGAAAACTTAACATATGATTTAATGGGCTGAAGGCCATTTTATTGAGGTCAGTGATGACATTGTGATGGTAGCTGGTAGTTATTTTACCCTTTAAGGCACCTTTAATTTCTTTAAAATAGAAATAAAAGAATTTGATGTTAGAATTTAGTTAAAGCTACAGTTCCACCAACAACCAGCAAATGTTTCACAAAATAAGTTTTGAGAATGTTAGCATCAAAAAACCCCAAGCATTTAAAAAGTAACAGAAATAAATTACTACAAAATGTGTAAGGTTGCTCTGCCATTCATACCCTTCCTTTAGCACAAATGTAAACGTGAAGATGTACTGTGCCATTCCAGTATCATGCAGTCTGGGTCAATTATCTTGTTTCTCTTGTGGAAAACCCACTCTGCCCTTCAAAAATATTTCTGAAGGTTTATTCTGGTGAGCTAGTCTATGTAAGGGTTGGAAGCACAGGGCCCATATTTGTTCCCTGGTTCTGCTGGCAACTACAGGGTGGACTGTCAGTTCCAAAGAAAGCTGCTCAAGCTTGTGTTAAGGTAATATGTCTCCTTTACAGGTCCCTGCAAGCAAAATAATTCATTAATTGCAATCTCTATATTGTTGTCAAATTTTATGATGTTGCCTTGCATCTCACTGTATTTGTGGTTTTCACAAAGACCTCCAAGAATCAAGAGATTACAAGAAAATTGAAGTTTTTATCATGAAGTGTCTCAGCCACCACTGCTGCAAGAGGTTTGACCACCACTGGAGCCATTCTAATGCACACACACACACACACACACACACAAAAACAAAAAGAAAAAAGCTTAATACATTATTAAAAGCCTTCCATATTTTTCCAACTTATATTTTTATTTTTTATGCACCTAATACAAAAACTTTTGACTCTTGGGGTTTCACAGTGAGCATTTTTATGCTTTGATAATAAAAATGTTAGCACTCTAACTAGCAGACATGCTCAGCAGACTTTGAAGGATATTATTTACATATGTTTGGCTTTGATAGTCTTACCTTTCTGAGTAATACTTTGCTAACAAGTAGTTCCATTGGCTTCTATGAGTATTATTCTATATGATAATATGAAGAGAAGTAGCAAATCTGCCCCTTAGGTTAATGCAAGACAAGCCATAGTTACTGAAGGTATATTAATGCTTTATGTTTTGAAAAAAGTGTTTTGTTCTGTTTTGTAAATCCATCTCTGAAGCCCACATGAAAGTGTTCTGCACCTTGCTATTTCCATTGCAGAGATTCAAAGTGAAAAGGATTACTGAAATGTTTCTCTACCTTTAATTTTCCCAGGTTTAGATTTATGTTAGAGGATGTGTGAACTGGAAGCATAATCAAACCCTTAACACACATTGCTTTCTCATTCTACTTTTGTGTGTGTGTGTTGTTTCCATCAGGGTTTTGATACCCACTTTTCTAATGGCTATTAGAAAAGGTTCCTCCAATGGAGGAACCTCAGTTCAAAGCTGGTTTTGTTGATGGCTGTTATGGAGGCTTTTGGGGACAGGATGTTCATTTACAACAAATCTAAGAACATATTGCAGTGCCCTGAGTGGTGTTCAGCTTTATGTTTCAGCATGGGTTTTGTTAGGAATCTGAAGATGAAGGTCAGTGCTGTAGCATGAGCAGAGACACCAGGAGCCCTGCAGTCCAGACGTACCCTAATTTTGTCAGAAGACAGCAGCTTTAATATGCTGAAGCTGGGTGACTTCTCTGGGTCATCCCATATGCAGGACCTTCTCCAGTCTCAATACTTCTGCACTCCATCCAGGAGAGACAGCAGTGCCATCCTGTGCCATTGGCTTCACCCAGCCTGTCCTGGTTTAGCCTGGCAGGCAGGTAAATACCACACAGCCTCTTGCTAGCTCTGCAGCCCCCCACCCTAGGGAGTGGTGGGGGAGAGAATCAGAAAGGTTAAGGTGAAGAGACTTGTGGGTTGAGATAAAAACAATTTTGTAATTGAAATAAACAAACAAACAAATAATTATGACAATAGAACATATAAACAAGTGATGCACACTGGAAACTGCTCACCACCCAGTGACCAATACCCAGCCTGTCCCTTGCTAGTGATCCCAGAGAAGAGAAATCCCAAAACAGCAATCCCAGACGAGAGAGAGAACTTCCTGGCCAACTCTCGTCTGTACACTGAGCATGATGTTGTATGATACGGAATATCACATTGGCCAATTGGATCCATTGCTCTGGTTATGCTCCCTCCCAACTTCTTGTGCATCTGCACACTATCAAAGCATGGGAAGTTGAAAAGTCCTTGATTTCTTAGCAACAACTAAAAACATCCGTATATTATCATTATTCTTCTCATACCAAATCCCAATCCAAAACACAGTGCTATTCTAGCTACTAAGAAGTAAATTAGTTCTACCCCAGCTAAAACCAGGACATAGTTTCAGCCTTGAGGAGCAAACCCTGCTTTCCTTCTACAGCTTCCAAACATATGAGTAGAGTTGAAAGCACTTCCTTGTCCCTTTAACCCATCCCCATCTAACAAACATGCCTACCTTGTGCTTTATGACCCTCAGCTCCCCCTTTGCCGCACAAACCAAACTTCTGGCAGGTGGCTGTGAGCCAGAATTGCTCATGATCCACTACACCAGAGCAGCAGCACTGAGAGAGGCTTCCCCATCCCAGATGGTTAAAATGCTCTTTTAAGTCTTCTGGCTTAGGTTGCAAAGAGCCTGGAGAGCAAGATGGTGGTGTTTGCATAAATCCTTGCTGACCTGGTGGTGGGATGTCATGCGGTGCTGTTGCAATGGTGCTGCTCAGATCCTCGCAAGGATAAAGGCAGGGGTGTGTTGTTAAATAGAGGCTATTGTCCACCAGAATGGTGGACAACAGAACAGGATGCACATTGGAAGATATTATGGAAAGGCATAAGAAAGAGGCCCAGGAACAGTCATAAACCATAGACAGATCCCAAGCAAGCTGGGATAGACAGGAGATATCCCAGCTGCTAATACAGGGTCTGAGGAAACAAAAGAGCACTCTGGGCTCATTTTTCCAAATCAGTCCTTGGGGTCACTGCAAGCGGAAGCAGAGAGCTCATGGGACTCCAATGATACAAACTCAAGTGATGTGACACCTGCTGTTAGATGCCTGGACAGCCAGAGCACAACCTTCCTCCCTGCTGTAGGAGTGAGGGTACCATGGGGTCACAGTGAGCCTGCACACAGCCCTGGTTTGGGAATATCACCTGTTTACACCCTCCTATGGTTGCCTGGATGAGGGATTTTTTTATTCCACCCCTCCACCCTAATTTTCCATGACTGTTCTCTCTGTCGGCTCTGCGACTTCTGTTAGACATTTGGTGACTCTGTCTGACTTCAGACAGAGTCTGAAGAGTCTTACTTCATCAGGGGAGGCCAAGAGGCCCTAATGACTGTCAGTGCTGCAGACCTGGCACCTCCACTGTAGATGTTTGGGGCCATTTCTCTGGTGCCATAGATTGAAGAGCTATTAGCAGCTGGAGGGTGCTGGGAGGAGAGGTCTATACCACACCCTCTTCCCATCCTGTTTCATCTGCAGAGACACCAGTTTGCATCTCCTGAGTCCCCTGCATAATGCAAAGGGCAGCAACGGAGGCGACTGGGACCTTTGCATCTGGAGTGCACCCTGGATCCAAAAAGTCGTGTTCAATGTAAGCAAACTGATTAGTTGCCAGGTTCAACATGGGCCGAGGCTGTAAGCTTTGTTTGTGCTGGAGTACATATTTTAGAAGGTCTAAGTGGAAAGACCTCAGGTAAACAGTTTTAATGCATTAGAGGTGGTTGTAAATCAGGTTTTCTCATACTGTGGGAAATGCTAACGTTTTAAAGTATCTTCTTTTCAGGGAGAATCAATGTTGTAATTTTAAAATACTGTTTTGTAACTTTATTTGTTTAATTATTATTTTTTTTCCCCAGTAGTCTTACAGGTCAGCAGCATCAGCTGACAACATGCACTACCTGGAGTATACACACACCTTAACTGCTGGCAACACACTGTGACTGACAATGGAGATAGTGATTCCTGTTTCATATTTTAAAATCATTAAGGTCATTGGAAACTTCATGGCATATGAAATATTTCACACTTTTGGCAGCACGAAGATTCTTAGCTGTGTTATAATGAAAGAATTTCCCATCAATTTAGTATTCATTCAGCACTATGTAGCAAATGTACTTAGCAGTTTGAAAATTAAAAAGGAAAATAGATCTCAACAATTTTTCATTATATAATGTGATAATAGTACAATAATATAAAATGAAAAAACATAAATTAATGTGATAAATTTCAGAACAATTTTCTAAAACAAACTATTTCAAAATATATTGCTGTAGGAATTTCTGTAAGCAACTATCTACTTTTCTGTCAAAATCTCAAACTTTCCCAACAAATCAGGTTGGTTTTTTTTTCCAACAAGATGCTCTTTTAAAAATATCTTTCCTGTGCTATTAAATATCCTCACTGCTAAAAATCCAGGCCTTATATTATTACTTATATTTAATTAATTTAATTAATTTAATTATGAATTAGTCATCTTGACCTTCCAGTGCTGAATCCTGGTATGCCTTTGTCTAATAGCTTGGAGAACCTTCCGTGCTCCAAAAATGTCTCCCCTAACTTCTGACAGAGGGTGACCAAGCCACCTCCTAATTTTCTCCCTAACAAGCTGAAAAGATTGAGCTTCTTAATTTTCACTGCATGACAGGTTTTCCAGCTCATAGGTTGTTCCTGAAGCTCTTATCTGAATAGTTCCCAGCTCTTCTGTGTTATTTTGGGGAGTGCAGAGACCAGAACTGGACACGATATGGATCTGTTACCGTCTCGGGATGCCAAGCCCATCCTCATCCCGCTACGTGATGTTTTCACATGATACATTGAGAAATTACGTAGCTCTGATAAAGCAGATTACACCAAAATTCCATGTTTAGTTTTTATTGTCTGTCACATCTCCTCCATCCTCCTCAGAGCCAATGCTTTCCATGACAGCATCCTGTGACCTTCATTTTCTGTTCTGAGATATATGATCTCGCATTTGGCTATATTAAAATCACATATTGTTCAAATGAGCAAAGCCTGCCAAGTGATCCAGATTGCTTGGTATAACTGACCTGCTCCCATCATTATTTATCACTCCACCAGTTTTTCTGTCAAGTAGAAATCATTACCAGCATTGATTTTGTATTTTCTCCCAAGTCACTACAAAGACACTTCACGGTACGGACCGAGAGCCGATCTCCAGGAAACCCGTCTTCAAAACTTCCCTGCCAGCGGACGATTCCCTGCTGAATTTTTCAGAACCACTAATTAGTCGGGTTTTAATTCATTTAATTTGTGTAATTCCCATTTCACCTCAAGCTAATTTTTGACCAAGGAGATCAGGGGGTGACCCGACACCTAAACGCATCGTGACAACAGCTGCCTCTGCACCGCTTCGCGTTTCCCTCTCCTGGAAAACAAGTTGCACTCCAATTATTTCTCCCTTTGGGCACCCATTCCCCGGGATTATTTGGATTGTGGATTTGGGCACCTTCACCCTCTGGGTGCGAAGCCGCAGCGCAGCAGCCCGGAGCGGGTCC
>NW_009952694.1:4443220-4451215 GCF_000747805.2 Chaetura pelagica
GGGGCCGGGGCCGGGGCCGGGCCCGGGCTGCGCCCCCGCCTGTAATTACTCCCCAGACAAATCTCTGCCAACAGAGGAGCGGGGAAATCTCTGCCCATATTGCAAGGGGCTGCGGCCCCCACCCGCGGGATAATTTTGAGACTCAAATCCCAGCAAAGACCGGCTACAAATTGCTGCAAATTAAGCTGATTTTGCCCCGAATGAGGGATTTTCTGCTGCAGATCAGCCCTTCCCGGAGCTGATGAGGTGGGGATTAGAGAAGGGACTGAAATCAAAGGGACAGGATGGTGCGGGAGGGGGGGAGCCCAGGAGAGCAGCCCAGCAGTGAAAGTCCTGGAGCATTAACACTTATTGATTTCTACTTTGCTGACATTTTATTCTATTACCAAGTTTCCGATTAGCCTAAACTAGGATCCATGACAGCCAAGGCAGGGTGCAGAGCCTCGAGGGCCGAGGGGTGCCGACGCTTTGGGTTTGCACCCGCCCAGCCCCGCAAGCATCTGCTCTGAGCAAATGCCACTTTCTAGGGGCTGCCAGGCTCCTGGCACTGGAAGGGCTGTGAGATGAGCTGGGTTTGCGGCCCTGGGGGAACTACGAGCTTCTTTTGCTCACCAGAGATGCTGGTGATTTTGAGGGGAGGAAAGGAGCTCTTTCTATCTCTTCATCAAACCCCAGATCTTTAACACAACATGTGATGAGGGTATCTAGTTCGCCCCCATTTCAGCATCTATCTCTCTGTCCATCTCTCCATCCCTTCCTCTCCTCCTCCCTCTTCCCTCCGGATCCTCATTTCCATCTGTTTGAACAGCAACAGCAATGTATGTTGCAGGTATTTCAAATTGCACCATTAAAGATTTTATGTTGTGGATGCTAAAATTAAAAAGATATATGTGCAAATAGTCACTACGAATTTAATCAACTTGATTTAATACTAATAGGAAACAGCAAATGGAATTTATGACTCAAAAAGAAGTGAATTTTTAAAAATAAATACAAGTACTTTGTGCAAACAGGAAAAAAATCCCAATCTGAAGAGTTTATTAGAGTCTAATCCCCCAACAACAACTGAAACCAGGGCTGCCCACCCAATAATCCTGGCTGCCATTAAAATATTAAAGATAAATCTAATCGTCTCTTTATCCAAAATAAGCGACTTTTATGTGGAGAGAAAATGTCTAACCCTTTGGGAAGAGAATTACTCCTAATGCATCAAATGGAATTCAGTCAGGATGGCAAAACTAGGTTTAAAAGCAAATGAGATGGTAATAGAGATAAAGGCCAGTATAACAAATTAAAAACACTCATTTACACGAATTAAAATCCCTTCTAAAAGGGTTCTGAGTAAGGAGGCCACTGCACAGTCTTGGTCCTTCTTGGTACACAGGGGCTCATGCAACCTCTCTGGACAGAGGGGCAGGCAGGATATGGTGCTAAGTAACTGTGAGGAAGAAGGTTTGCTCCTATCCCCACCTCCCTGAGGCGGTTTTTACCCACATCCTATCTTGGCCCTGTACTGCATCCCGAAGTCCATGTGCATCTGAGGTTGTACTAGTACACATCTTCCAAATAATTGCCTCTGCCCCCAGCATCCCTGCCCCAGCTGTCTCTGTCCCACCCACAATTTTCACTTGGGATGCTGGATTCCCCTGCGCTCCAGGTCTAGTAACACGATGTAGCAGCTCTCAGTGTCACCCTGTGCTCATGCCTGGGACCTGGGCAATGTCCATCTATGGAAGCTCCATCCTGAGGAGGAGGGATTCTTGCTACAGACTAAGGTATCTCCCATAATTTTCCACTCTATCTACTATCCTCAGTAGGAATAATGGAGAGTTTTGGAAGCTCACCACTACTACATTTCTTTAAACGTATATGAAGACTTAATAGTATCTCACTTCAGTCATCTTGTCTCCAGACCTGTCTAGACCTCAGATCTACACTTTCTGGACATCTAATTATTTTCCTTGAGTCTAGTCATATTTCCTGTATATTTACTTTCTTCTAAGTCTCCATGCCCTGGAACTAAACTAGATCTCCCTGGATTTCCCCACAAACTCATACACATGCTTTTCTTCCAACAAGCCAGATTATTTTGTCACCTGATGATGGAAAAGACATAAAATTAATTCCCAAATTTGGTCTTTCTCACAAACCAAGGAAAGGGATCACCTAATGCAGTTGGAGAACAATGCATCAGAGAAGATCCTTTGACACAGTATATAATCTGCCTGTGGTACTTATATGCCAAAACATTGTTTAGAATGGAGCACAACATCTTCACACAAAAATTAGTATTAGAATTAAATGGTTAACGAGGTGGCCAACAGTCACAGTACATCAAGCCAATCTTTACATACCTTCACGACAACTCTGTTTAGAATGGCCAGGTCAAGCATCATTATTTTCCTATGTCACATTTTAGCTGCTTTTAAAATGATGTCTGCTGAGCAGGTTTTAGTCCACTTGCTCATACCCTGGTGTAGCCCATGTCTGGTCACTTTGTTCCTTTCTACATGGATCAACACTTGAAACTGGTTAAAGAAAAATAAGCTTGGTTGCTACAGAACAGCTAAAAGCATGTCTACACTATGGGTCTTGGTATAAAAATCACACTTAGTAAGTTTCTTTCAAAAGGAGATAGAAACCATTACTTATTGCATATTATTATCTTCTGTTTTAGTGGATGGGAAAGAGGGGCAAGGGACTGTTGGTCTTGCCCCATCCAGCACTGCCCACTATCAGAGGGAGGAGGTGGGATCAGATGTGATGGAGTACTGACATGCAGTACCCACTCCACATTGGCACAAAGGGTTAAATTTTTTCCCTCTAAGTTACAGGTAACTGGGAGTAGCTGGTATATTCAGCTAACAATGTTGGTGTCCAACCCTTATCCCTCAGCAGCCCTATGCAGGAAAGATATTGTCCAATCCCTTGTCTTGAGCAGGGCAGAGCTGCCCAACACCTCAAGCTGAAAGATGCCAGGAAAATGTCATCTGTTACTCTGTCCTCACCACAGCCTCTGCTGTGGTGTGGTTGAGTCCCAGAAGCTGGATGTTCCATGTGGTAGGAGTGGAGTTACTTAACCACAGGAGAGGAACAACAGGAGAAACACAGTTTCTTCTGTGTCAGGAATGAAGATGAGGTCTAATGGGAAAAAAAAACCCAAAGGGCCAGAGAAGTGCTACATAAAGTGAATTCCTAGCTCCATTAAGTGTCCTGCTGACTTCAGTAGGATGAGGATTTTACCCAGAGGTTAATAGGTGCAGCTGGAAACTAGCAGAATAATTCAGAGGAGGCAGGGAGAGGTCTGCACAGGGCTGCAGTAACTCAGCCAGCAGCTGCTAGCTCAGACCATTTAGCAATGGGCATGACAGGTGCCATAATCTCCTTGTCATCATGTACTTTGTATCTCTAGTGATTATTTAGAAATCAATATACTGACACATAAAGAGAAGGATAAGTTCAACAGGACACTGGAGCAGACATCACAAGCTTCTTATATGTGAAGGTTTTTTTGTGTTGTTTTTTTTGGTTGCTTGGTTGGTTTTGGGTGGGGTTTTTGTGTTTGTTTGGTTTTTTTCAGATAGAACATATCTGAAAGACAATGTAAGTTCCATGGAGTTTAATTAACTTCTGGGTAAGTCATCTCTTCAGGAGACCTGCAACCTTGATTTGAAGACTTTATGAGAGACAGAGGATCTCTGAGAGAGAATCTGCAGCATCTGTAGGTAGGTAGATCTAGCCATTCTCTGTGTCTCAACAGTTTTTATTAATACCGCAAATGTTTGCCGTTGTCATATTAGCATTATCATGTCCTATATCTATCTACAGTGCAACATATGGTGGAAGGATAATGTGAATTTGTCTGCTGCCTATAACTTCAGCAGATCACCAGTGCTCTCCAAAGTTAAAGAATACGGCTCAAATAAACCTGTACTGGGAGAGACTTTTCTTCAAAGTTTTTTTCCCCATACAGGATTTGAAAGGAGATCAGCAAGAGCTGCACAAACATAGGCAGGAGCTGGGTGGCCACTTCCACTGGGAGAACATGCAGGGGAGACCAAAGCATGGGAGGCTGTGCTGGAATGACTCAAAAGCCATCGTGGAAGAAATGGAAGAGGACAGGGAGATCAGGTCTATGACCTATCCAAGTGAATCTACTGAAGTTTGTCTTGACAAAGAACAAGGCAGCTTTGAACCAGGTGCTGAAAGAAATGGCACACAACACACTGATGTGACAGAAATGGGGAAGTGACACTTCATTGCACACTAAGGGAGTGATTAAAAACATTGTTTCTACTGGGATTCAGGAAGTCCAGGGACACAGAAGGAGGCTAGGAGACAGTCAAGACTGGATGAAGAACCAAGTCGGCCCAATATGTGTGCCCTGGATGAAGGTAAACAGAAATGGGAGAAGTGGAAAATTTCAGCATCAACAATAATGCAGCAGAATGATGGAAGCAGGCAAAGGATGAGCTGGATAAGGAAAACATGAGAGGATGAGGTTGCTGAGGTTCTTCTCCCCAGGAGAGCATCTGAGCCACTTGACTGAGGAAAGCTCAAATAAAACCAGAATTTATTCTGGTCAAGACAGGTTGAAAACATTGCCAGAGATTAGTCACAGAGGTTTTGAGATATAAGTATTGAAACATAAGTTCAGTTTCCTAATCACAAAAACTTACAGAGAGCCCACGAAATGAGAGGAAGACATATTGAAAAGCAGACAGCCAAGCACTGAGTTTTGCGTCTCAGTGACCAAAAAGAACTTGGCAGAGGGGAACAGAGCTGTCCTGACAGCTTTGGTGGCATGGTCAAGAGCCTTCTGTTGAAGGCCCTCCAGCACCCCCAGGAGAAACAGAGGTGAGGACATAAAGGGTACCATTGGGTGACATTCCACTGCAAAGCCAGCAAGACACTCCAGTGGGCAGATGATTAATTGGTTGGAGCAAGGCACTAAAAACACGAAGGAACTCCAGTACACATCAGCAAGACCCTATGTCTCTACCTTCACAGCCTCATGGTGCACAGACCATTAACTTTGTATGAACTACAGTGCTTGCTTCAAGTCCTCTGCTTGTTTCAAATCCTCCTATGCAGTCAAGGAGGCACAAAATAATAGAGGTGATACATGCTGTGGATTGGACCTCAGGCTGGTAAGTTCTGATGGGCTTGTCAAGTGAGGGACTGTGGCAGTACTGCTGGAGCTAGAAATGCTGTCATTCTCAAATAACCCAGACCCCTGTTCTGGCCCTTGGGTAAGGATGCAGAGCTAGTTTGTGGGTAAAAGGGGAGGAAGGGTGATGCACAAAAGCAATGAAAATATGGGCTCAAATTCAGAAGCAGCCCCTGTGCATTCCTACAAGCTGTGTGAGCCCTGGGCAGTTGTTGTGGTTTAATCCCAGCTGGCAAGTGAGCTTACCCTCCCAGTTGGGATGGAGGGGAGAGAATCAGAAAAGTTGAAAAACTCATGGATTGAGATAAAGACAGTTTAATAGGTAAAGCAAAAACCATACGTGCAAGCAAAGCAAAACAAGGAATGAATTCACTACTTCCCATTGGCTGGCAGGTGTTCAGCCATCCCCAGAAAAGCAGGGCTCCATCATGAGTAACAGTCACTTGGGAAGATAAAAAGCTGTGTGAGCCCTGGGCAGTTGTTGTGGTTTAATCCCAGCTGGCAAGTGAGCTTACCCTCCCAGTTGGGATGGAGGGGAGAGAATCAGAAAAGTTGAAAAACTCATGGATTGAGATAAAGACAGTTTAATAGGTAAAGCAAAAACCATACGTGCAAGCAAAGCAAAACAAGGAATGAATTCACTACTTCCCATTGGCTGGCAGGTGTTCAGAAAAGCAGGGCTCCATCATGAGTAACAGTCACTTGGGAAGATAAATACTATCACTCCTAATGTCCCCCCTTTCATTCTTGTTCCCCAGCTTTATATGCTGAGCATGATGTCATATGCTCTGTGATATCCCTCTGCTCAGTTTGGGTCAGCTGTCTCAGCTGTGTCCCCTCCCAGCTTCTTGTGCACTCCCAGCCTACTCACTGGTGGGGTGGGGTGAGAAGCAGAAAAGGCCTTGACTCTGTGTAAGCACTGCTCAGCAATAACAAAAACATCTGCATTATCAACACTGTTTTCAGCACAAATCCAAAACACAGCCCCATACTAGCTACGATAAAGAAAATTAACTCTATCCCAGCCAAAACCAGCACACTGAGACAGGACTTGTGTAACTCCAGGCTGAATGCTGGGGAAGAAAATTGTGTACAGTACCCGGGGAGCCCCAGCAGGATGGAACAGAAGGCAAACCATGGCTAAGGCAGACAAGACACAACCAAGGTTTGAGGTGATAAGATGGCTTGTGGCATCCTTGACAGGGCCCGCAGCACAGCCTCCCCACTGTCCAGGCGTGAAGCTGGCTGCTCAAGGTCAGCCTACCCATATGGGCTGCTGCTGGGAAAGACCTGGAGGAAGTCTCAGCAGGTGTTCCACCCTCCTTTGCTCAGCAGCTGGTTTAAGCTGAGGCTCTCATTCCTGGCTCCTGTCCCTGGCCATGTACCCCACTCACCTGGACACCCAGCCGGAGACCTGACTTCCTGGCTAGAACTCAGACCTGCCTCACTCCTATCGACTTGTCTGGTGATCTGGACTGGTGGCTGAACCTGGCTCTGCCTGCCTTGCTCAGGTACAGTGGGATGGGGCCCTGGCTGGGGGGATTCTGCCCTTGTGTTATCCCACTTGGTTCCTGGCTCCCTGTCCCTTAGGGAGCAGCTGGCTCCCTCAGCATCCTGGCCATCTTCATTCACCTCTTACGAACTGTTTTCATCACTAGGGAGTCATAAGTTACTTTATAATCATGGCTGGGAATATCTGGAGCACCAAGTTGACACATGACTCCCTTGCAGCTCTGACAAGGAGACAGTCTCAGCAGTACTGCCATTGAGGTGGAGGTGCCCCCAGTTTGCTCAGGGAGGGTTTGATATTCAGCTTCTGCAGATTCCCAGTCTTTAGGTGAGACAAGACTCTAAATCAGGATTCCCAAAGTATGCAGAGCACAGCCTGTGGGCAGCCTAAAACACTTGCGGTTTTACTGGACAGATCCCACCAATTTCAGAGGCAGTTCCCAGTTCTTGCTGTGCCATCACACACCATGCACTGCAGAACCTCCTCCAGAGACCAGGATAACCTCCCCTTCACAGCAAGGCAGAAGCTGTTTGGGCTGATGTACCACCCCAGAGGCCTGCAAAGCTGCAAAGAGGAGGAACCGGCAGCTGCCTCATGTTGAAGCTGAGGTGGAAGATGGGCTTTTTGTGCTGATCTGGAGCTGCAGTCCCAGCCCCAGCTTGGTGTCCCACTGATTGACTGGGCCCCATTAGCAGGCTCTAGGTGTTTACCACCATCAAGGTACATACTGTGGTGGTCAGGTTGAGTGAATCAAGGGATGCCTGAGGCTTTCTCTTAGTTTCATGTCTTTGGCTGGGGTAGGGCTGGCAGAGATGAGGTGTGTGGTAACTTGTCTATGTGTGGTGAAGGGTGAAGTGTGCTCTCATTTCCTGAAGAACCATGTGGCTCAGAAACAATGCTCATGTGCAGGGATGTCTGGAGAATCTAAGCAACTACTTCACCACCTCTGATGGTGTGAAGCCAGATGTTTCTCCAACATACAATACTCCCAGCTCTACACTTTCAAGGAACACTGCTCAGCTTTAATCCTTAGGTTTCTTCTGTGCACCCTTATTTCTCTGCTGACTACGTATTTATCTCAGAACACGGCATGAGCAAGAAAGCCAGGGACACTGCTGTTTCCCTATACAACTTCTTTGTGCATCTCTCCTCAGGAGCCGGTGCCCTGGAGATGTGTTGCTGAAACTACGGATGCCTCCATCCTCCCTAAACCCACCTCCCTCAGCACGGCTGGAGAAGAAGTGGGGCCGGGGCCTGTCCCGCCGGGGCGGCTCCTCTTGGCTCAGGGGCAGGCGGTGCCCCAGCCTGGCGGCCG
>NW_009952694.1:4455109-4475991 GCF_000747805.2 Chaetura pelagica
GCCACAGGAGATCCCCGGCGCCCCTGTGGCTTCTCTCCCAGCACCTTCCCTTTTTTCTTTCTCCCCGTCCAAAATAAATGAGCTTTGGGGATGTGACTGTAGGGAGCGGTGGGACCGGCCGTGAGGGTAATTTTATTTAATTTTTCTGGCTACGGATCTGGGTATCCGGAGTCGCAAACCCCAGAAGCCCGTGAGCCTCTGGGCGGGATGCGGATCATTGGTGTTCAAGGGGAAAAACCAGCAAGGTGTCCGAAACCAAAGCAGTTAAATTAAATCATCAAAACCGTTCCTTGAGCCGCATATACCGATCTTAACATTGCCTGTCGGCAAGGGAAGATTTCTTTAACCGATTTAAATATTTTATTACTTACAAAGAAATGTTTTGCCAATAGATTAAATAGCTGGGAATCAACCACAGCTTGCAGAGGAGCTGCAGAAGTCTGGAGCATTCCTTAAAGAAAAGATCCACTTCGGGAGATGCGGGGTGGGATTTGGTTTCCCCTCGGGAGCGGGCAGGATCACAGACTTGGTCTGACTTCTCCCAGTCAAAATGGAGTTGGATTGTCTTCCCCTTAGAAACACAAACGAAAAATCCTGTGCTGGCTTCTGGCATTGCTGTGGCCGGAGAGTCAGGACAAAGGAAGGCCAGACACCATCCACTAAGGATGATTTAGGAATAATTAAATCAATCCCGGCACGATGCAAGAAGGGTGGATTAAAAGATGCCCCAGTGAAAGCTTAGTAGGATGTGGGTGGAAGGAGACCGACCTTCTCTTGGAAGGTCCCAGGAGAAATGCTGCTATTTGTGCAATAGGAGGCTTGGTCTGGAGGACTCATCCCAAACCTCGGGTCACTCCCCAGGCAAGTGCTCCCAGTTTGCGTGCGCTGGAGTGAATACGGGTTCGTTTTCTTTGTGAACCGGACAGGGCTGGGTGAAAACACGGCAAGGGCTTGTGTACAGGTCACAGTCGGGGCAGGAGAGAGCGGAAATGAAATTCAGTTTCGTTTTATTTTCAGTTTTCAACAGAAATCAACCTGCAAGATTTAGTCACAGTTGTATGTTGTGTACTAAATGGTTAAGACCTCTGGTTGTACCAGGAACGGGCTGGGAGCTGACAGGCCAACAGTCTGCTGGATAAAAGCACCAAAAGGGAGAGTGTATTTGCAAAAGAGAAGGAGCTACCCAGGGACGAGAGCTAAAAGGGGAAAACTTCGGTGAATGTTGGGCAAAACCCTCCTGCCGGTGAACCTTGCTGGGCTTCGGCACCCCGGTCAGAGGAGGGTGGAGCACAGTGCTTGAAATCTAAATTGTATCAAAATCGGATTTTTTTTCCCCTGTGGCACCAGGGAGAAAAAACCATCCGAGTTAACCGTGCCTCTGCCGTCCCGGGAGTTAACAGATTTGTCGGAGCTGAAGGAAAACTGTTGGAAAAGAAAATGGGTTTAGGAATGAATGAAGAAAGGTCTGATTGCAGGCAGGTCTCTTGCATTTGCATGCTGCTTTTGTTAGTAATGTTATCGATTTGGTGGAATCCTTTTGATTCTGGATAGCGAAGGGTATTTCTGAGACTTTCTGTTTAGGCTTTCTGGAATTGTAGGGCTGTTCTGAAATTCGGGTGAATTTTAGAAAAATACTTCCCCCCCTCTTTCGTTCCCCCTTCTGCCAGCTACACGTTTCTTAGTTTGATAATATATTTATCTATTTTCTTCGAACAAAGGCTGCAACGTTTTGTTTTGGTGGGTTTGATTTTTTGTTTTGGTTTATTGTTTTGGGGATTTTTTTTTTTGCCATCGGAGTGTTGGGGTTTTTTTTAATTAAAAAATTGCGTTTTGTGTACCAAGGGCGTTGGAAGGTGTGAGTTTTAACTCTCGGGGGAGTGGAAGTGGCCCGAGATCTCTCATCCACCCCCTGGAGAAAGGCTTTCATCCGTCTCAGCTTTCCAGCTGCTGATTTTTCAATCTGGTGGTCCCGAGCTGAGCACTGGCTGCACAGAGGCGGGTTGGGCTGCTGCCCGCCCAGGGCGGTCCAGGAGGATTTCCAGGGGATAATGGGGTAATAGAAACTGGCAGGGATCAACTAACAGGATATCAGCAACCTGGGTAAAGGAAGGGAGCTGGCACTGGCTCTGGTAGGGAAGGACTGGTAAAAAGCAGTGAGGAGCAGAGTCGATAAAACCTTCGGAGAATTCAGCCGAGGACCGGGGCTCCAGGGGAGGATTATTTGCTCCTGGCGATTGGAGAGGCTAAGGACCAGCAGCTGGGGAAGGGCTCAGCACCACTCCAGCTGGGGTGCTGAGGGAATGCTGCTTTATCTCAGCGTGACTATCAATGGGTTAAGAAACCTCTGGATGCAAGAGGAGGGGGGTGGTGGTTTTAAGGCAGGTCAGGGGTGAATTCGCTCTTCTGTCAGAGGAAGAGTGAGGGACAGGGACATCCCCAGGATCCCCATAAAAGAGAGCAGGGTCTGAGATGTAAAAGCAGGTGCCATCAATGCTGGTTGTGGGTGCTTGCTGCTGTGGAGGGATTTTTTCCAGAGGGAAGTCCCTAAAGGGAAGGTGATTTGTAATCGTTTGAAGTGCTGTCTTCTGGCATTTTCCTTTTCTCCTTTCACCCTGGCACTTGACCTTTTGTGCACAGAAATACAGGAGATGGGGTGGAAAAGCTATGCATTATCAGGTTGCCCAGGTTTCTGTAGCTTGTGTCCATGTCTCTGACTCTTCATCATCTTTGCTTCTTCTTCTTCTTATGTTTTTTGATCAAAGAGTTTTGCTCCCCTCAGGACAATCTTCACATCCTACCAACTGGAGGAGCTGGAAAAGGCCTTCAATGAGGCCCACTATCCTGATGTATACGCTAGAGAGATGTTGGCCATGAAAACAGAGTTGCCAGAAGACAGGATACAGGTAATCATATCTCTGGAACCCCCTTATTCTACCCCTCTCAGCCATGTTCATCCCTCCCTGAAGAAGAGATAGTGGCACGGGAAGGTTGCCCTTGCTCTGAACAAACCTCCCCAAGCTGTCTGCTCCCCTGCTCTCCATGAGGAGGATCAGCTGTTCTTGTCAGATTTGTGTTCGGTGCTGGTATGTCAAGATGTGTTGTACGTGGTGTGTTTAACAGAGGGAGTTCTAAATCACTGAAGGGGAACTGGTATACAAGGAAGGATTGCAGTGTTTTAGGTCCTGGTGGATTAGGCTAGAAAAGAGCCTCCCAGAGACCAGTTCTGGGTGGGAAGAGCTCATCTCTGCTCCTTTGGGCATAGAAGGATGCACAGGGATGTTGAAGGCAGCTAGGCTCACAGTGTGGGAATGAGTCCCAGTGAGGTGTTTGCACCCTTTCTGCACATTCACTGTGTTTGCCTCCTCAAGAGAAGATTCCCTGGTGTTTTTGTTTGTTTGTTTGGTTTGGTTTGGTTTGGTTTTTTTAAATGATTTTTAATGCTTGAGGTTGAATTGCATGCCAGTCCTGGTTTGGCATGGGGAGGTAGAACCAGGCTGTGTGGAGTATTGCCACTGTGTGGTGAATCCTCCTGCAGTAAGGAGAAGCCTGAGCTGCAGGGCCATGCCAGCACCAGTCTTCAGCATGCCTGACAGCCCTTTGCAAGTGATCATTACAGCCCAAAAGCTGAAGAAGACTTACGGGTGCTGCGTACAGTATAGGAGGCACAACAGGCTTGAAGAGACCAAACATGAAGTTCACAAGGGTGGATGACAGCAGCTTCTACTACCTCCCTCCTCCACATGCTTTGGTCCCATAAAGTTGCTTCTCAAGGCACAGGGATGTAATGGCCAAGTCCTGAAACCATGTTTGCTGGTGCAGGTGATGTTTCTTGGCTGGCTGCCAGTTAAACTGGCCTGGTCCCTGAACACTTGCAGCGGCTGCAAGAGACACTGGCTTGAGTGCTACGTGGCGTTCTGAGGGTCCTGGTTTCTCTGATTCCTCCTTCTGCTCAGTCCCTTCACAGGTACACCTGGTCTGTTCCTTTAGCCTGTGCTCTTTCTTTGCTAAAGAGATGGCTCATGAGGCTGCTTCCTCAAGGATTTAGAAAGCAGCTCACAGGGCACTGAGCATGATTATGCTGATGGTGGAAGCTGCTGAGGCATGACCATGCTCCTGGACAGGGGAGATCCTCCCAAACAAAAGTACAGCCCTTTTCCCCTCAGTCCTGAGACCCCCTCACTGCCTTCATTCATGTGCTCAATCAAGAGTGACAATTTTATAAAAGCAAGTTGTGCTTCTTAGCCTGCTTTGCTGGCAGTACTCCTGCTGGCCTAACAGCCAGTAGATTTTGTGCTCACAGAATTTCCAGCTGTCTCAAGAAATAATGTCCCATCATTTCATATCCTACCTGACACATTAGGATTTTGCTCTGAGCAACAGACCCTGATTCTTTGTCTCTAGAGAGAGCAGGCTGGATGGAGAGTAATTTCTCCATGTGAGACCCTGTCAAGAGGGGAGAAACCTGTTGGGAGTTTAGAATTTTCTGCACCCACCATCTGATGCTGGGCTGGAAAGAAGATCCTTCGATTTCCCATAAAGGGCCTTTTCAAGGAAGAGGTTTATCTAGTGGTACAGTATATATTGAACTGCAGAGGCACCATTTATCCTGTAGGAAGACAGTGCAGAACTGGGCACTGCATGTACTGCTTCAGCATCTGCAGCATCCTTCTAATTCTGAGACTCAGTTTTATCTGATTTGGAAGTGAAGTAGTGGGTAACTCTTTTCAGCACTCACTGACTTGATCTGCCAGCATGTCACTCTGCAGCTGTCTGATAAAACAGCTACCAACTCTTCCTATACTGCAGAGTTTTTAAGTCTAGGAGGGCTCCTTACTGTGGCCTCACTCTCTCAGATATCCAGTTAGACTTGGACAGCAGAAGCACCCCATGGTGTGGTTGTTGTGAACATCAGGTGTTGCTAATAGCACAAGTATTCCAGGAGAAATCACTCATCATGAAAGGACAACTCATAAGGAACAGCAGAAGTTCCTTGGCATCTGTTGTGTGAGAGCATGAGCAGCGTGCCAGGGTGGGCATCAGTGTCACTTAGAAGTCCTGAGCACTGAAGACAGGGGGAGAGGTGTTAGTGCCCACTGGTCTTTCCAAGGGGTCAACACCCAATTGTCCCTTACCATATATTTGATGAAGTTTCCTTGTCCATGCTTTTTCTTTGAGTCACAAGCCATGACAAGATAATTCCCAGCCTTGGTCATGCCTCTTGATATTTCACCTCGTGTTTCTTTTCAGCTTTAGCCCCTTCTTTATGAGGCTTACTCTTTCTCCCTTGTTATGATGTTCACAGTCTTTAAATAAATCTGAGTTATTTCTTCTCCTGGCTGTCACTTTTGGTTTTCATCATATCTTAAGCAAGCTGTGAAGATTTTTTATTAAATTACTCTTCATAAATCACACACTGGTCTCTTAATCATATGCTTGATCTTCTGTGAAGCCCATTCTGCCTGTTAGTCTTCCTAGAGGTAAGGGACCACATCCCTACAGCTGCATACTGGTTGTGTTCTCACCAGTTCAGCTGCACTTCTGATTCCTGACAGAAACAGCCTCAAATTAGCACTGGTCTATTTGCTAATTGCTTCCTTATCTCTTTATTTCTCTTTATCAAGTTCAGTCACTTCAAGATTTTTTAAAACAGGTGTTTGTTTTTTGTTTTTTTTTTTTTAATCTCCAGGTTTTTTCCTCCAGGCTTCTGGTTTTGTATGGCATTTGATTAGCTTTGGCTAACAAGCATAAGAACCTACCAGCTCTAACACTGGCAAGCGGTGGATGTTAGAGAAGGGTGTGAGAGCAGGGCAGCTGTCTAGTGATACTTATCGAGCAATGTGACAGCTTCTTGGGATATTGAACACATATAAATACCTTAACATCCCATGGCAGGGAGTTCTGCAGCAGAACTACACAAGTGAAGTAAATATTGCTTTGCACCTGTGGCATCACTTAAAGCCCCTTGGAAGAGTCAGCTGACAATGAATCTTTACTCCCTTCTTCAGAATGAATTTATAATTTCATGTAATCTTATGTGATGTGTTTTGCTGCTTTTTTCTTTGTGTGCATTTCTAACTGCTCAAGGGAGCTTTATATTTTTGCATTTTCATTGCAGCTTGCACCTTCTGTCCACATTGTTCTCTCCCTCTTATAGGTCATTATTGAAAGTGTTTGCTAAGATGGTTGTGAACATCTCGTGCTGTGGGTTTCACAACATTTCATGTGGGTTCCCCCTGAACCCACACCTGAGTAATATCTACCCCTTATTTTCATTCATGGAAATATTTCTCAGGAGGTAGTAGTCAAAGAGAAAGGAAATCATCTATGAAATTCAATATGAAAGTGAAATTCAAAGAGTGCAATTGAGAGAATGATATATAGGAACCACTTGCATGTAAAACTTTCAGCAGAACGCTACAGACAGCCATCAGGGGCCAAGAAAGTTATTGGTTTGAGAGAACACTGAATTCAGGAAAAAATACTCAGATCCTCCATTTAAAGAGAAGATGAACGTGAGTTGTGTTTTTTTCAAGGCAGTGCTCTTTCACATTCCATGCATCCTCCTCCTATCTTGAGCTGGCTGCTCCTAAAAGGAACATGAGCATCTTCACGTCCAGCAACATGGGAAAATAATTTAGTTTTCCTAGTGAGACAAATTTTTCACAAGTCAGACGAGATGTCACTGTGGCTATTTTACAAGATACTTGAAAACCACTACATTAATCAATGCATTTGAAAGTATATTCAGAAGATTATGAGTGCTGCTATTAGAATAAACCCAGAGCTTTCTGTAAAATCCAGGCAAGCTACGTAGATTTCTGTAGGGAAGTACATCCTTAATAGACTACTTGAAGCCTTCAAAATGTCCTCAAGCTGACAAATACTCTGACACATGACTTAAATCATTGTCATTCTCATAACAGGTACTCTAAAGTGTAATGTGTAGATTTTAGATAAGCTACTCATATTGAATTTATTAATATGGGACAGTTCCAAACTGTAAACACCAGTATCTACAATATTAAAGTTCAATAGAAGCTTGATATGATATGTGTATGTTTGTCATTACAGTATGTCTCCTACTGATAAAATAAATGGATGAATCAGTTCAGTATTTCCAAAAAATAAGATCCCGACTGCCATTGTGGAGACACTAGATTCACTTCTTAAGGGAACTAATTCATTAAAAAAGAGAACAAAAGTGCTAACAATTGTCAGTTCTTGATTTTAAATTATTGTATGGTAATTACATGGATGAAGATTTTTAGGACAAAAAAAATTGCTCATGTGAGCAAAAGGAACACCGAGGAAATGTTAGTGGCATGTGTGGGGAGTGGGGATTGTGTATCGAGAGAGCTTTGTCAGGCAGCTAAAAGGTCAACTTTGCTTAAAATCAAATAAAAATCAACTAAAACTCTATAAATGAAAATGTATTGGTTTAGCTCCTATCAGCCTAACAGATTTCAGTGTCACTGTGTAGCCCCTTAGGAGTTGAATGGGGATGGAGGAATTGGGACTGGGGGGTCATCCAGGGGGAAGCATTTGTACCAGCACTGTTTTCCAGAAGAAGAAGCTTAACTTGCTTCAGTTTTGCAAAAAACATTCTTATTTAGGGATGAACGTAACTTGGAAAGGCTTGAGGCTTACACTGAGCTCAGGAGCAAATCCACAGAGTCCCCTCAGAAATAGGAAGTATGAATGAAAAATTGCCTTCGTGTAGCTTTAGCAGCCCTGGCTTCTCCCTGTCCCACCAGCTTTTCCTGTCTGCTGCAGAGCATTGAATTGTCACCCTAATCTTCTGGTGTGTGTGGAGTGGGGATGATTGCTCCATGCAGTTACTGACAGGTCCTGAACATGAGCCTGGAATGGCTGCTAAGGAGTCTCTTAGTGCTGCAGAAAGTAGTAATGGTGTTGTTTTTTCTAAGCTTATGCTGGTCACTGTTAGTCTCAGTAAATGGAGCCCTGTCTATTCTGGCTAAAACTTTGGGTGACTCCATCCTTAGGAGACAGAAAATTCAGCACGAGGCACAAAGCCAGCAGGTTCCCACCTGTATCTCCATAGGGCACAGTCACAGAGATCATGTAGCTGGAGGGAAATTGCTAGAGCAATGAGGGTGGCTGGAAGCAGGTTACAGAGGTGATGGAGAACTGTCCCAGCCAGCCGTTTCAAAACATTCAGCTGTTTTGGTGGGTGGTGGTTTTGTTTGTTTGTTTGTTTGTTTATTTAAAGAATGCTGCAGGCCCTGCAAGAAGTTAATAATGAAACAGAGCTGAGCAGCTAGTTCTGGCTACCTTTCCCAATGATTCCTGAGCACTGAGGCAAGCCACAGCAGTATGATACCAGCTAAGTGTCATTAACTTCCCCTGTGCTTTCAGAAATTTAGGAAGTGTACAAGTGAGAGTAATAAAACTAATCAAACTTACTGGCTTGGTGAGAATATTATTATGAGTGTTTCTCATGGCGTGTGGTGCATCTCAGCCTCCATGTCTTTGACTGGTATGTGAGGAGTTCATCCACTTTGCTGGCTCTTCAATAACATGCTTGTTTAGTTGATCTAAATTCATATTAATTTCAATTTTTCAATTAAGAGTTCTTTAATTTGGCCCTTTCTGTAAGAGAGTGTTTTCGTTATCCTTTATCTATGGCCTGTTTTCAGTCCATGTGCTAGAAATTCGTTTACAAGGTAATTACTATTGCTGCAAACAGAGGGGCTGGGTGATGGGCAAGTGCAGGGGCCCAGGCAAGACTTCCCAAAGGGATTGCCCTCTGAAAAGTTTTATGCTGCATGTCTATGCACAGTGGAAAAAAAATTAAGCAGGAGACAGGAAGGAAGATGGAGGGCTGGGAACAACCCTTCAGGTCTGCTGTGAAATGGGGACTGATCTGCTTGTCAATAGACCATACAGGTTACCTGCCCAGCTTGTGGGATTTACTCTGCTACACCTGGGGTTGTAGGTGCAGTTTGGAAGGTGCTTTTTAGTGCAGAGATGGAGGTATAGAGGAATTAATATTTCATATACCCAAGTACCACTTTATCCCTCTATGTTCAGTCCCTGAGTTGCTTCAGCCACAGACAAATTTTCTAAATGGGACAGAAAATCAAATAAAGCCAAACTTGCTTGTCTTTGTCATCTGCTCTGTTCCTTGCAAGATGTTTATGGCTGTCAGAGCATAAGGGACAGTGGGGGTTGGGTGTGCTCCTCCACAGTATTGGGAGGGAAATGGGGCTCCTTCCTTGGAGCTTGTCCTTCTTCATGGTTTGGAGAAAACATCACTAAGGGTCAGATACCTTCTAGTGTTGCAGCACTTAAGCTCCCTGTGAGAGGTAAGACAGGCAGGCAGCAAGGAAGGGCTTTCCCCCTTATGGCCAGGACAATGAGGAATTGCTGTGCAGGCTTAATGTCAGGCTGTAACAACTAGAGTGTCTTCCCTGCGTTTATCCCTCTTAACAGCTGCAGTTTAAGGTTGACACTCCTCTGAGTTAGTCTAGGAGGCACTGTGGTTCCTCCATCACTTGAACACTTCCAGAAATTCTACTCTCAGCCTGTGTGTTTGGAACACTTGCATTCACTCCTTCTTTTAATTACCAACTTTCTTTTCACTCCTCTGATACTGCTATAGTTTTCCACAGCTGATATTTAAAAAGCAATTGGGCAGCCCAGCAAGTTCAATAGTTAATTCCCCTCCAGCCTTCGGATGCCTGGCAGAGGGACCAGCTGATTGTTGTGTGTTCAGATTTTTCTTTAATGACTCTGTATCATAAAGTTTCCATCCTTTCCTGACTTTGAATAGAGATTTTTTTAACAGTTCAATAACACAGACACTTTAGAGACATGGTTAATTTACTCTCCCCTTTATTTCTTAATGGATCTATTTTTCTCTGTGCTGTTTATCTTTTACCCTGATAGATCTCAACAAGTTTTTCCTATTCTTCTCTGGCAGCATGAACCTCCTCTGCCTTTTCATTGTCTGTCTTTGTGGGTGTTCTGCAAGCCACATTTTGCACAGAACTGTGCAGAAATATTTAAAAAATGCTACCATCTGCTTCATGCACCAAGCTGTTGAGAAGTCTAGTCCTCATTTGACATAGAGATGACCATGATCTCCCTACATGCAAAGCTAACAGGTCCTTCTGTGGAGCAGAAAAGAGAAACTGAATTGAAGAACAAACTGTTGCTACAATGTCCAACAGCAAAAGTGGCTTTCAGAGACCACCTTCATCAGAAGTTGTGAGAAAGCATTAGGCTCCCTTCTGTCTACTCTGAGCAGCACTGCTCTAAAAGCAGCAAGAGATGTTCAGTTTAGGACTTTCCTGGTGTGATGATGACCATGACTGAAATCAAGGCTTCTCTGGCTGAGTGACAACTGAGGGTGGATCCCTGCCTGGGATACCTTAGCCTGGGTGAACTAAGCATGAGACATATCTGAGAATGCCCTGGCGAGTGTGGATGTGCTGCAAGCAGCATCCATGGGTGGGTTTTGTGTTGGCAGCTCTGCAGGTCACACCATTAGCATTAGTGCTGTGCACTAGCCCAAGCAGACAATGTTGGCTGTAGGTGTCAGTGGAAGAGCAGTGTTGAGTGTCTGAAACTTGTGTCTTCTGCAGTTAAAAGGTGTCATGTGAAAATTCCTGGACTCTTGAGTTACACACAGAAGGTGAAGGGCACACTGAGCTGAGGAACAGGTAGAGCGAGGAGCAGACACTTGGTTAGAGTAGAGCTCTAAAGGGCCACCCCAGTGCAGCCAACATACGCCAGTCCTGACTTCTTGGGTGGTGGTCAGGGGACAGATCACTCTTCTGTCCTGCTCTTTGATTCTGGTGGTCCTCCTTCCCTAGATTCAAGAGATCCTGGTGAAAGATTTGCTGAGGTTGGGCGATTAGATGTCTAGTTGCATGAAGCAAGGAATTGCAAACACTGTCCTTACAATGTATGTACCTTCCCAGGGGAAGGTTGTAAAGGACTGCAACTTTCTCCTTTTGGTGCTCAGTCCAAGCTGCTGTATAGGAACTTATTACAACCTGTTGCAACATTTTGCAATACATAACACATTTCAATATGTATCTTCCAGCTAATGTTTCTATGCACAGGAAATTCCTGCCCATTTGTGAGCCCATGCTGTGAGCACAGGGCAGGGCCTGAGCATTGTCTAGGGAAACAAGGGTCACCAAATAGTGCAGCAGACACCATCTCCTGCTGATGCACAGCCTCAGGATCCTTTTTAATTTATTTTTTTTCTGGAGAAGGCCAGAGTGCACTTTTGGCCTTTGCTCTGTGTGTACTCATAAAGAGAAGACAGTGCTCTGCAGCCTCTCAGGAAGGCTGGTATCCCAAGCGTTGATTTTGGTGCCCATTGGAAGGCATCATGGAAGGGGATGTGCTGGTTCTTCCCCAGCTGCCCTGACTTGCTTTGCTGTAACATGACGGTGATAAAGGTGTGTCCCCACATGTTCACAGAGTGCGTTGCATACAGATGTTTGTGAAGACCTATGCTAACTTTTCCTCTGCTCCAGGGAAGCTGCAGAGCAGTCTTAGCAGGGAAAAAGGAGGCAACATGAAATTACACAGACAGGATATCAGTTTGGTTAATGGAGCCAGGCATTGTGAGCACCCAAAGGATGGATGCTCTGTGCAGTATCACCCTAGAAATGTATCCTCGAATCTGTGTGGACTAAGATGATGCAAGCTTTCCTGTGTTGGTCGTACACCCACAGCCCTGATGTTTTTCCTGTTTTTCCATCGGATTCTTAGGAATAGAGGAATTTGGGTGTTAATCTGCCATGTCCCAGCATCTGGCAGCCTATATAGAGCCATAGCTCCAGCTAAGTTGCTGGTCAGCTGGCATAATGAGCTGACCACAATGAAGTCAGTGTCTGAGGGATGCATTTGCAGTGCAGATGTGCTGCACAGATGGGATGTGTGCTGAACCACTGATCTTGCTATCCCTACCATGCACATTGTGTGCATGCTTGTTTTTCTCTGAAGAAGATGGGAGCTCTGCACCTGATCTGCACCAGTTCTCCACTTTTTGAAGGTTACATGCCAACAAGTGAGAAAACATGTCATCACATGAGGTGGCAAGGCCAGGTGAAAACCCCAGATTTGCCAAGGGGATACAGTTTAAGATGTGTTCTGAGGTAAAGAGGGATTTTATGGCTTTGGCTGCATAAGTCAGATAAATCGCAACTAGTAGCTATATTTGGCCCATGTTGTGCTTTAAGGAGCAGGATTCAGAGGCAGGTCTGGCCTGCAGGACTGGTGGCATGGCACATACAGTTTTCTAGGTGCTGTATTGAGCCTGTATTCAGTGTGTGCCTGGTGCAAATTTAGCTGGAGACCCATGCTGGGATGGCCCATCATGTCTTTGCTCAAGAGGTATGAGTGCCATCTCACAGCTCATCTCAGTGTGTGTGGTTTGACCTGGTAGCTGAGTGGGTCAGACATGACTCCAACTGTTACCAGGAAGGGGTTTTGCCATGCCATGTATAGGAATTGCTCTTTCTAATGCGAGCTCAGAGAGCTCTTTCCCAGTGTTCAGTGAAAGGAGGGATGATGAGTCCTCCAATCAGCTATGCAGCCCATGTGCAACCTTTACTGCTCTCATTTAACTTCATACCCAGTTTACACCAGCCATAGAAAGTGATGTCACTGTAAAGAGTGCCAATAATTTTGACATTACATTTGAAAAGACAGCAATAAACCATTTCCAGGATTGTACAAGTGGTGCAGTCTCCCTCAGCAGCCTGGGGACAGGAAACTTTCCTAAGGGTGATCACTACAGGGAAGGGGTTTGAGGAAGCCCCAGGACCCAGTCAGACCTTACACTCTTGTGGAAATTCATAATAAAGCCCCAGGACCTGGGAGTGCAGATGCAGAGATGCTCACAGAAAGCTATGTGGCTGTTCTTTGGAGTGCTCACGTCCTCAGATTGGACCTGGCCAGGGCCACCAGCCCTGCCTGATATGAGGGTGAGGACATGGCTTTTTCTTTCAAAGAGATTTTAATTTTTAATAGTCTTGTTGTGGAGGCTTGGGTTGGAAAGGAAAAAGGTAGAAAGGGAGGTGTGTAGTTGTCAGAAGGAGATGAGGGCTGAGATGTTAGCAGGACTCCAGGTGTGGAGGTAAGCTGGAGGTGCTCTCTGATCTGCAGCTGGACCTGCCAAAGGGCTCCAAGGGCAAAGTGCCAGGTATGCCACTGGATGTGACTTCAGGAGCAGCATTCTGCTGTGAGAAGAAAGGTGAGCCCAACCAGGCTTTTCTAGTCAAGGAGAGGAGGAATCAGTGTGCAGGAAAAGGTGAAAGTGAAATACACTGAAATACAGAGCTTCTTCATGCCAGAGTACACACTGCTGCACTGTGTGTACACTGAGGTGACAGGATCAGTCCAGAGCAGTGTGGTGGTGAAAGGGTTATCACCAACTATAGGCTGTTGGCATGGGTTTCTGAGTGTTTCCCAGAGCAGGTAATGCCAGAGGGAAGAGGTCTGGAGTATGAACATGAGGAGTTCAGCTTCTGCAGGGTTCAGCCCAAGATGGCTGGATCCCTAGAAGGGTGTGGTGCTGAATGGTCCTGAGTGTGCTGGGGTTAGAAAGCCATCAGCACAACAGGTGGGGCCATGACAGTGGATTACAACCCGAGACAATGTCACAGGAGAAGTCCAGGAAGCTCCCAGGCTGCCTGGCTGAGGAGCTCAGGGTTCCTCTGCTGTGTCCTCACTTGAAGAGCTCAGTATCAGCAATTACTTCTTTGCAGGGACCTTACAGAGTCATAGGTTGGCTCCCCTGGGATGGTTTGTGGCAGGGGACTTGTCAGAGAGCAAAGACGACAGGGTAAAATGCCTTTTAGTCTGTGGGTGGGGGAGATGATCTCTGGGTTGCTGATGAGGGAACTTGGTATTTTGTCCCTTGCCTTAGTTTCTGGTTTGCCAACAGCCGGTGCAGCTGCTCCCTGTGACCCGGCAAAGGCGTGTGGTAGCGGGGCGAGTGTTGGTGTGTGTCTGTGCATCTGTTTGTGGCCATCTAGTGGACATTTCAGCACGGACCGGCTTGGTTTAGGACCGTCTTGTGCTCCATAAAGCTTGCTATCCAAAAGACCCCTGCTGAAGTGCTGTGTCAAAGGCAGTATGTGAGACTCGGTGAAGTAAAAATTCACCGTATTGAGCCTGTAATTTGCCTCTAAGGGCTGAGGAATGCTTGGGCAGGCAATATACCATTATTTTATTCAAAAGACAAAATTGACCACTATGAATTCTCTTGTCTGTGTGCCCAGGCTGGGAAAGCAGGAACCAATGGTTACAGTGAAGATGTTTAAGTTGAAACAATACAGAAGCAATACACAGTAACACTCCAGATACCTTAAAATGTCACTTTGCTAATTCAGATTCCTGTCTCACGACTAAACTCTAGGAGATTTCTCTCTTTAGCAGACAATGTTTCAGGAACTGATTAGGTAAACAAACTAACTAATATGATGAATGCAGATAGCAAGGACACATTGAGTCTCATATCCCTTTGCAAGATGAGAGATTCCTCCTACTACAAATTGTTCTTCTACATCATCAATAATCCAAAGAAGAATTGGTCATCATTTGTGATTCAGAGGAGGAAACTGGTAAGAATAACCTTGCCAGTCTTGACTATGAAACACTGCATCCCTGCACAGGGTGCCTTCACTTTTGCAGCTTTGGGCAGTGGGCATTGAGAGTGAGAATGGGGTTATGATTAGAATTAGAAAAAAAAACCCTTTATAAAGCTTCTCAGTACTGTTGGTTTTGGTAAGGGGGACTCAGAAGGACAGGCATGTGGAACAAGCACCCAGGATATGACACTGAAGGTGCTGGTATTTGCTGCTATCTTGGATCCTAGGCTGCAGCTGCTCTTGGAGGAGGCAGTGTCAGTGTGACCTGCCTCCCGGGGTTGGAGAGTGTGTGATGCTGAGCTCTGGCCAAATGATGGGGCAGATTCTTTCTGAGCAAGGCATTATGTTACCACCCTTTCTTCACTTTTAGAGTAGATTCTGCAAGGTCATGAGTTTTGGTCTTGCAGCTTTTCTTTGCCCAGAGGACCAAAGCTGATGCGTATGGAAGTGCCTGTGGTTTCTGCAGGGTGCCCAGACATACCCATTTTGCAGTGCCTACTGTGCAGTGAGCATCATCTTATCCTGCTGCTGGTGCATGGAGGGTGGGTGTCTGGCAGCCTTGTCAGAGATGTGCTGGGCTGCTGCCTCCAGCTCAGCCGGGCTGGTCACCACCCTGGATCCAGCCCTTGGTATACCAAAGGCAGCACTCATGGGGCTCAGGAGCAGCTCAGGAGAAGGCTTTGGGTTGTTAAACATCAAGTGTACATGCATGGGCTGAACTCCTATGCTAATGTGTCTCATGAGGAGCAAGACATACCTGTCCTTTTTACTCTGTTGTTCAGTTTTTAAGAGTAGATTTCCTGGAACAAGCTCCTCATCTTTCACAGAGTGTGCTCACATGATAATAAAAAGCTGTAAATCATCTTAAGATGTAGCATATTACTCAAAAAAATCCTCTGTGCATCAGATTCTCACAGCTTTGCACAATCATCTGATGTGTCTAAAATTAATTAGGGGTTTTCTCCACTGGTTGTAGAGTGTGAAAGTGCAGACACAGCCTTCACCATACCCTGGGCTGTGCAATGAAGAACCAGATGAAAGCAAGTGAGGAGGAAGGTGTGTGGTACACAGCCAGCTCAATAAAGCATTTCACTAAGCTGAGCTGACCCATGTGAAGGGGAGGGGCCAGACCAAACATGGACAAACCTAAACATCACTTGAAGCAGGATGAATTTTACAGAGCCAGAGGAAGTTGTAAATATCTCCATGCAAAAACAACTGCAGCCAAAGAAGTCACAGAATACCAAACACACAAGGGAATAGAAGTATAAGGGTGAAAACCACCTCAGTCAAGAGAAGAAAACTGAGGTGCCAATAATAAACATTCAGAAGGCGTGGCTGATAAAGCAACACAGTTGAAAATACCTCAGAATGACTAAAACCAGTATGCAATTCAGCTTAGAATTGAGGCATAGGAAAATGTTCATAACACAGCAAGAAAGCTGAAGAAAGCAGTTAGATCTTCTCCCAGAAGAAAGTCCCACTGATGGAGCCAGATGAATGAGGGCAACATCCTGAAAATGAGCCACAGGGAATAATTCTGCTGATCCAATATGGTGTGGGGGCTGCTGGTGCTGTGCTGGAGCTCTTTCCTCTGTGCTGTTCTGGAGGGGCTTGTGGCAGAGGTGCTGGGCTGGGTTCTGATCCCAGCAATGGTCACTATTTAGCATCATTAGTTTCACTTGACTTCATTCCTGAGATCAATATAAAGCTTCTGGTATTAAAGCAAGATGGACAGTCCTCCCAACCTCTCTTCTACTAGAAATTCTGTGATTTAAAACTTCCATTTTCCCAAGTCAAAACCAAGAGGAAATTCCCATCAACAGAAAAATTTGGTTTGGGAAATCTTAGAACGATCTTACTAAGGTGTTGATCTCATTTTGGTTTTCCCATTTGCTTTTAGACATAGATTTTGCATGTCTTAGGTGGGTGAGATTGAAATACAACATTCAGAAGAAAGCCATGGACAATTTTGATTATACTTCCACTGGCTGGACACAGTTTTTGCTGTGTGATTGAATCAGTATTTTTTCATTGAAAATTTTCCACTGGCTCTAGTCAAAATTGGATTGTCAAAATTGGCAAAGCTTCTGCTGTCTCCAGTATTTGAGTGGCTCTGCCATTGGAAAGGGGATACTCCATGGCAGCCAGTTTAGTGTCAGCTGATTTAGTGGCAGCAGGCAGTGCTGGGGCAGGTGAGCCCCAAGGAGAAGGGCAGAGGAGCATAAGGTAGGGGAGAAGATATTTGGGCCATTAAAGTGGGAGAGAGAGCTGATGAAAGCATCAGTGAGGAGGCACCTAGCTAAAAGAGGATTCAGGAGACTTAAAAAGGTTGCCTGCTTGGTACTTGATGGAAAAGCCTATTCTTGGTTGAGATCCCAGGTATGGCAACTGGTGACAAACACAGCTATAGAGCCCCAAGCCCTGCAAGCCGCTCTGGATAACAAGGAAAGGTGTCAGTGCAACCCCAAACCGAGGCAGATTTGCAGTTGCTGTGCCTTGGGTTGTGCAGGAATTTCTCCCTGAAGTAAAGCGGGGAGGTCTGTGGCAAGGGATGTAAGTGGTTTACCCAGGTGGAACAGGCAGGATCCCCCTCTGGGCCCTGGTGGATTGAGCTGCCCCTTTGCAGCATGGAGGTGTCTGGGGTGGCTGCCCCTCTGCCCCCGTCTGGTGGGTGTGATGGCCACAAGTGTTTTTCCTGAGGGTGGAGATGGAGCAAGCTGATCCTTTCCAGTTCTGTCCTCTGGGCTCTGGGAGCAGGAGGAGTGCATGGCCTGGAGTGAGGGACTCTGCCAGCATCCTGCTGACTGCATGGCCGAACCTGTGTGGCACACAGGCATGGAAAAGTGAGTGGAGAGAGGAAGCTAAGCACTCCTGAGAGTCCTTGCTCAGGTGGATTTGCAGCCATCCATGTTCCAGGGGTTTCATAGTATCAGTATGAAAGTGTAAATCAGACTGTTTATCATGCAGAGGAGGTAACATATGTGGCACAGCAGCCTGTCTGTAAAATCCCCTCTGAACATGCACAGAGTGTCTTCTGCTGGGAGAAGATGGGATCACAGCCACTGGGACCACCACGCCAGCCACCCTGCAGAGCTCCCTTTGGGGAGTGGCTGGCTGGGCTCCCAGGGAAAGGCCAAGAGTGGCTGTCACCAGTGCTAGCAAGCCACCTGCCTACCCTGCAGCTCTGTCCCCGTAAGGCTTTGGTGCTGGGCAGTTCCCCTCTGCGCAGGTAGAAGAGGCAAGCTTGCCTTGCCAGCTGAGAGGAGGATTCACTCTGTGGCATCAGTCCCGTGGTCCCCAGGGCAGAGCTGGGGGTTTGCCCCACCCCACCAGTGCTCCCCACGGCAGCCCGAGCTCCCCCATGGCTACGGGTGGTGGGGACAAGAGAGGGTTAAGCTGTCAGCTCTGTAATGTTAAACAGGTGTCAAAGGCACCTCCATATATCTGCAGATTGAAATCAAATTCTTTGCAGTATAAAAAGATAAATTACCCAGGCGATTCCCGCCTCATCCCACTCATCAGGCCAGCGCCAGACGGCAAGCAATTTTTTTTTTTAATGTGCTAACGACCTAATCAAGCAATCAAGTCGGAGAAGATTGCAGAGTGACCCCGAGCATCCATCTGCCAGCGAGACCCCGCCATTCATTTCCATTCTGCCGTGTACTTTCCGGGAAAGAGAGGGGAAAAAAATAGAAAAGAAATAAAAAAAAAATCCTAAACAAATTAACACCCAATTTTCTGTGACTCTAATTAGTTAAATGAGGAGGTGTTTGGGGTGTCCACAGGGAGGGAGGGGCTGCCTCTCAGAGAGGGGCCTGGTAACTTCATGGCATTAATTAGCGCAGGTCAATGGCGTGGTTCCCTGGGGACCAGCTGCTTTAATTTCCCGTGATATTTCAGTGCCTGAGGCCCATCGATTCAAACTGAAATTAACTTATTTTTCAATCAGGCCTGGGCTGCCCCTGGGGCTGACTCTTCCTTTGCCTCCTTCTGAATAGACCTCGAGCAATTTTTCATCTAAAGCTGATGCCTCTGCTCGGCAGGAAGGGAGGGGAGTTGGGGAAGGAGGAGGGCGAGGGAGACAAGAGGAATGGAAATCGGAGAGAGAGCGCTAATAGATTTTTGTGAGCATCTCCCCCCTCCCCACCATCCCCCCCCACTGCTCTGCTTGCTGCCCCCCAGGTCACAGCTCAGAGATTATTCTGCCAATTTTCTGAGAAGATGAGGGGCTTTTCAAACTGGGAATTCAGGGCAAAGCGCACAGATCAGCTTCCCCCTTCTCCCGCCTCTCCCCAGCACCCACCCCCATCCCAGCCCTCCCTGCCCGCAGCCCTGCGCTGCAGCTCAGACACCCAGTAAATAATGAAAGAAAATCCCAGGCACAAGAGCCAAAAGCTGCTAGAAAAAGGCACTGTGATGGTAAATTAATTACATCCTGCAGAGAGGGATGGGACCTGCCCTCACGCTTGGCCCTCGCTGCTCCTGCAAGGGAGGGAGAGAGAGATACCCTGCAGCTGCTGCAAGGGGGAAGAGACTGCAGTGCTTTTGGGATGAGCATCCACACATCTTCCTTCATTCTGCTGCACAAGCACACCGTTTTCCCCCTTGGGAAGGGGACTGACAGACCATCTCCCCCAAAAAAATCATGTACCCCCTTGTCGCCCACCTCAGGTTTGGTTCCAGAACCGCCGGGCCAAATGGCGGAAGAGGGAGAAGTGCTGGGGCAGGAGCAGCGTGATGGCCGAGTACGGGCTCTACGGTGCCATGGTGCGTCACTCCATCCCGCTGCCCGAGTCCATCCTCAAGTCTGCCAAGGATGGCATCATGGAGTCCTGTGCCCCTTGGCTCCTGGGTAAGAGAACAGCCACCTTTGTGAGGGTTGGTGAGTGGGTCAAGGTGAAACGAGGGGATGCGATGAAGAAGCTGGAGCTGTGTTGAAAACATGGGTGAGGGTGGCAGGGCAAGGTCCCCCCACCCTGCAACCCCACTCTCCCCCAAGGGCCCTCATCAATAGGGTCTGACTGCTCATCCAAAATCACTTCTGGTCCTTGGATCCTGACCTGCAGGATCTGGCTGGGGCAGGAATTTGCCCATGCACAGCACAGGATGGTGTTATCTTTAACTCTCTCATGCCCAGCCCTGGAGCAGGGGCTCCAACCCTTGTCCAAGGCAGGAGATCATCCTGATCTGACTCCTGCAGTTCTGTGGTGCTGTATGGGGTGCTGGGACCCCCAAATGCACTCTCCTTGCCCAAGTCCCAGGGGAACACCCTGCAGCCTCCTCCTGTTCTTGGCACTCGTGGGAGCTGCATCTCTGCCTAGTTTTGCTTTGTTTTCTGTACAGACAGAGGTAGCAGCTACCCTACCATGCTCCTGCTCTTTGCTTCCTGCTTTCTGACCTTTCAGGCTGGTTCTGCCCCAAAACTAGTATCTGGCATCTTGATGACAGGCTGTCCTGTCCTTCTGTCTATGTGATACTGAGAGAGGCAGAGGGATGGGTTTTGTGAGGAGTGGATTGATGGAGGAATAGCTAATGGAGGATCTCCCTCACCAGCCTTGATGAAGTTCAGGCAACTGTTCTGCTGCTTGAGACCCTCGTCCCCACACAGGGACAAGTTAGCTTTATGTTGACAGGAAGAAACAGAAGGGAGAGTAATTATAGACATTCTGGGGCAGCCCCAAGGGCATGAATGCTGGGGCTGGGCTGCCCCAGTGGGCAGCTGCCTTGCCTGGGCTACCCTTGCATGGGGGCCAGAGCAAGCACCTCGCCGTGACTGCTGTGTGAAGTGAGGGTTTCTGCTTTTCCTTAATTCTGGCCTCTCTTTATCTTTGCTGTTTTCAGTTCAAGATGGCTTTCCCATGCCCAGGCGCTTTTCTAAACCCGAATACCAACAATTCTTTTTAGGGATGCACAAAAAGTCTCTGGAGGCAGCGGCTGAGGCGGGGAGGAAGACGGAGGTGGAGCGCCAGGCCCTGCCCAAGCTTGACAAGGGTGACAAGGAAGAGAGGGGCCCGGATCCCAAAACCACCATTTCCCAGGAGGAACTGAGAGAAAACAGCATTGCTGCCCTCAGGGCCAAAGCTCAGGAGCACAGCACCAAAGTCCTGGGGACCATCGCTGGGGACGCCCCTGCTCCAGGCAGGAAGACAGAGATGGGGGAGGAGGCGGTGGCAGCGGAGGATGAGCGACAGACAGAGAAGTCAAACTCATCACAGAAGGAGGAGAAGCTGATCTAGGGGGGAA
>NW_009952694.1:4476297-4485373 GCF_000747805.2 Chaetura pelagica
GAGTTGGCAGAAGCCATTCCTGACAGACACTGTGTCCTCCAGGGGCTGCAGACTCCTTGGACCACCAGGTCCCCCATGGCCACCCTTTTCTGGGGAGCAGGGCACTGGTTTCTGTACTTGGGGTTGCTTGCCTGGCAGGGGTGCACCCCACCGGCTCCTCTTGAGCATACCCCTGCCCCTCACTCCTCTGCCCCACTGGGCCTTTCTCATTCCTCCCCACCTCATCCCCCTCTTTCTTTTCAGGGGACTGGGAGGTGTCCCGTCATCGTCACCACCTGAGAGGACACCAAGTCTCTGGGTCCCTCTGGCCTTGTGACCAGTTCTGGGGGTTCTCTCCTCCTGCTCCAGCTCCAGACCCCATTCACCATCTCCAAGCAAGCTGTTCCCCTGCTGCCATGGCCCTCCTTGGTGCACGTCTCTCTCAGTGCTACCCGGGCCCCTCTCCCTGGCACCCTGTCCTGCCATGCCCAGGCAGACCTTCTGCCTTCCCCCAGTGGGACAAGCCCATGGCAGTATTTGCATGAAATGGACTCTCCATCCAGGGTGGTTTTCACCTTCCACCCATCTTTCCCTGCCCAGCGCTGGGGTCTGCTGGAAAGGTGCTCCAGCTTTAAGGTAGTTGAGTTTTGCCTCCATTTGGCAAGGAGAGGCAGGTTTATCCCGTGAGCACAGTAGCCTGGTCCCACCTGGCACCTTGAGGTGAACCCAGCTCACACTGCTGGCCTTGCAGGGCTGGCCAGCACAGCCGGGTCTGACCGCCCCAAACACCAAAGCCCATGGAGCCTCCTGTACCCCTGCAGAAGGGCCAGACAGTGTATTTATTTACTGAATACATTATTCCAGGTGAGAAAACAACATCTGCCCAATGTATTTATTGAATTAAATTTTTCCAGCTCGCCCTGAGTGTTAAAGGGAATGACAGCCATGTAGATCCACCCCTTAACATGTATATATGCCTCCCTACTGGCCCCACACAAGCACTCCCAGACCCCTGCAGCCAAACCTGCTCTGTGGTACCATCACCTTCCGAATATCTTGGTAAGGTGCTATTTCCCCCCAAAAGCTGTAGGACAGTGACTTCCAGGTGACCCTTTCTGTCCTGCTTTCAGCTGTGAGCACCCTTTCCCCAGAGCTACTGTTTTACTTCAGTCAAAGGTTAAGCCCCTCCATCCAGCCCCTGTTTGTCTTTGTCCCTTGGTCGTTTGACGTGTTAGATGATAGCCTATGGTGTGTAAATAATGTATATACAGTGAGAAAAGAATTCAGTATTGAGGTGTTTGACATATGGAGCTGTAACAACTTCTAGTCATCCAGCATCTGTGATTTATGTGCCATTTTCTGTAAAGATATGAACAAGAATAAAACTGAATTGGAATACTGTGTAGGAGTCCTGTGAATGGCCTGTGGTTCAAGGAGGGTGAATTCATCCAAAGGTAATGCCATAGCCAGAGAGAGGTGAGACCTCCAAAGCAGCACAGAGAGAGGTCTGCATCTTCCTCCCCACTCAGCCATGGAGAAGACAGGACTTCAGTGCTGCTCTCCCTTTGCAGGGATAGACAAAGCTGAATGGGATGTGCCTGTACCTGGGGCTGAAGTTAGGCATGATGGCATGCAGCTCCCCAGAGAACAAGTTACTTCAGCATCCAGAACAGCCCCGGTGCTGAGGGCACCCTGGTGTTAGAGCTCAGTGGATCTTTAGCTTATCCCCTCTGACAGGAGCAGGATGCAGGGCCCACTTGGCCTGAGGAGTGGAAGGAGCTTGTTAAGAGGGAAGGCCACTGACAGGGATTTCCAGAAAGGTAAGCTCTGAGTTATCAGGGCAGTAGATGATATTTGCATGCCCTCTAATGGCTTCTATGGATGATCTGATGAAAAAGCCTTAAATTTTCAGGGGAAAAAGGCTGAGGCAGAACAGACATGCATAGGAAATGAGAGACTTTACTTGTAGAATGAGGCTGCTTGGGCTTGACTTTGTGGAGGAGCTATAAGCCCATAGGCCTGCATTTCCCTAGGGGGACAGAGCCCATGTAGGTCCTTACCTAGCTCTGGGGGCAGCTCTGAAACAAATCCAAGTGTGTGATTTGGGATGAGCACACCTGCCATCAAATAGTGCTCATCTCCCATACTGGTGTGCAGTATGTTCACCAGATATATTAGACATGTAGACCACCAGTAGTGTCACACTGTGAAGAGCCAAGCGCAGACCCTCTCCTCCTGCTGTTGATCCTATTGGTGTGCCTGGCTGAGAACAGCCCTGCTTGCAGGGGGAGACAATCTGCTCTTTGCTTGTTCCCTCTAGGAAGGGAGGAGAACACAGTCAATGAAATTAAAGAAATCTGCAAGCTCTGCCTTAATAAAACACTAGTTCTGTAGGGCCTGAAGAAAAGTGAGGCAGAAAAAAAGTTGTTTGGAGGCAGAGTGGCAGCTTAGCTCTGCTACAGTGGGAAGTCTCAGTGGGTGGAGATGGGCTGCAGTGTTTCTGGGCAAGCTTCCTGCTCCACCACAGCCTCGATTAGTGCTCCCAGTTCACCCTGTGGTACAGAGTAGTCTGAAGTGTGTGGGAGGAGTCTGGAGTCCAGCTTGTTGGAAGGTACAGCTCTGACAGCTGTCCAGCAGTGAGGTGGAATGGGATGCCATATTCCCCTTGTGTGGCTGGCTGACAGCTAGAAGAGCAAAACCTTCCCTGACCCCATCAGAGACACCACAGTTTAGTGCCTTGCAGGAAATGGGCCTTAATTCTGTGAAGGGGACGGTCCCAGCCCCAGAGGTGAGCATGGAGAGGACCTTAACTTTCACAGGTGAGCATGCCTTCATGGCCAGGGGAGGACCAGGGGGCTGCACTGGGGGCTGTGGGGAGTGAGGCGATGGGATGATGAATGGAGGGAGGTGAGCAAGGGTGAAGCAGAAGGGTGTCACGACACAGGGCAGCCCTGGGCAAGTGGGAGCAGGAGCAGGCTGGTAGAGTCTGGCTTGGGCAGCTCAATCCCCGCAGGGATCCAAGGCACTCACTGAACCTGGCTCTTGTTCAAGACTGGCCGTCAGGACTCAGATTAGCATGAAGGTTATTTTCAGTCAAATAGTTCTACAGCCCACCCCTTTCTCCTCCCTTAAAGGGATTGAATTTCTTTTCCCTGTAGTGCTCTGGGAGAGAGAAGGAGTGGAGAGAGGTGGGAGAGAAGGGGAACCCCAGCTTGCTGTTCAGCAGAGCTTTGTGTTCATTCAGGCCAGGGTGAAACAGCCCCAGCTCCCACAGGGGCACCTCTTGCCCAGGCCGGGCTCTGGGCTCATCTCTGTGGTGAGAGGCAGGTGCCCTGTAGTGATGGCCAGGCTGCTGGCCAAGGTTTGCTGCCCTAAAGCTCTTCCTCAGGCTCCCAGATGCCACCCTGGGTCAGCAGCTGCCCGAGCCTGGAGCCATGGGCCCCTCACTGTCTACATGCCTGAAGCCATCGCCTTCCCTGGACCCAAGAACCACCAGGACTTGTACAAGGTGTCAGTGGAGCATGGAGATGCCTTCTGGGGAGCACTAGGGAGGAGCCGGCTCACCTGGATCACCCCCTTCCAATCTGTCCAGGACTGTGACCTGCGTGAGGGCAGGGTCTCTTGGTTTGTGGGTGGACAGCTGAACGTGGCAGGTAAGAAAAGGAGGGAGGTGGACATGGGAGCCCACCAAGCACCTGCAGATGCTTCTCTGTGAAGGGCTTTGGCTCCAGGAGCAGGTTGGAGGAACACAGACTAAAAGGGTTGCAGCAAGAGGGTTCCCCAAAAGGTCTGCTTGGTCCTGCAGTGGCTGTAGTGTAAGGATGCAGATGGTCCTAATGGAGCAACCAGGGTTTTGCTGGAGGGGCTGCAGCTGGATCTGGATGTGCTGACGGGCAGCTGGCTTCCTGAGACCCACAGCAGCACAGCAGCTCTGTTTGGCAGGACCACAGACAACAGCACCAAACCCCTTGCATTCTGCAGGCAGAGCTGCACTAGGTTATCCCTGCCCAGTGATGACAGTGTGTATCTGCAGAAAGCAAACTACAGGAGTGGTGAGCAGCACTGCAAGTCCCTGTAGCCATGTGAGGTTCTTCTTCTGTCAGCTGGGGCTAGTGCCCCAGGGGGGCTACCCAGGGGAAGACATAGGGGCTGGTGACACTGTGTCCTGCTCACAGAGCAGTTGGTCCTAGTGTTCAACTTACGACAAAACTCTCAGAAAAGTTGTATGTAGTCCATTTGGACAGGAGAGATGGGGTTATTTGCCTCTGGGATTTCAGATCTTACTCTTCCCTCTTTCATATTTGTTTCTTTTTCTCCTGGAAAACTAAAAATGGTGAGGAAAAAAGGACATTGTGGTTTTCAAGGAGGGGCTGCTGCATTATCCCATGACCTAGGTATCATGTTTAAGGAAAACACAGAGTGGGACAAAGTTTCCAAGGAAACTGCAGTTGCCAATAATGTGGGAAAATTCTATAAGAAGAATTACAGGCAAAGTCTCAGCCTAGCATGTCCTGGGAAAGTCAGAGGCTGTGCACTCTTGGCCCTGGCTCTTGCATCTCTCTTCCACCCTGCAGCCTTCCTGCACAGACTTTTCTTCATCCTACATTTGTTACTTAGGAGCATTGCCACTAAAAACCTTTCCCTGTCCATCCCAGAGCCAGCTGGAAGGCAGTGCTGGGTGGAGTGACAGCTGAGTTAACATTTGCCAGGCCTGCAGAGGGCACTGGGGATGTGACCTCCAAAGGTACTTCAAGCAGTTTCCACGCTGGACTACTAAGGTTGCAATTAAGGGAGAAGCTGATACTCAGGATTGGTAGATATTGGAGGTGTGAGGAGTGTGATGGGCTTGGGAGAGTGCTTGTGGTCTACCAGCTGGTATCTACAGAAGCTGTTCCAGCACAAGGCTAATGCTGAGACTCACACATAGCGTTGACTCTGATCTGAGAACGGAACTGCCAATGCTAGCTTTCTGGGAGTTAAGAGGTACTAAGAGTTTCTCTGGCAATGAGACTAGGTAATCTTTTCCAGTGAATTGTCTGGACCGACATGTCCATGTAGCCCCAGACAAATTGGCCTTAATCTGGGAGAAGGATGAACCAGGAGAGGAGGTGCGGGTCACATACAGGTCAGTATTTACCTCTGAGCCTATGCGAGAGATGTATTGCAGTGTGCGTGAACACTGCAGAGGGCTGATCTGCTGATGTGCATCATGTGAGGGCATGTAGCATCCCTTTGGAGAGATAGTTCAACATTATGATGGCTGTTAGTTTGCCCATGCTGATCTGAGTCTTCAGCCTGCCTCCTGCTTAACCCTCTGGACCCTGAGGGGTCCCTAGCCAGATGGGGAGGCAGACACAAGCTCCTCATGATAGTACTGCAATGTTTGTATGTAAGATCCCATGGGAAAGTCACATGTGTGCCTTCCCAGCAGGGTTCCTGGTGCCTAAACTTGCAGGTAAATGCTCTGCAAGAGGGACCAGATTCACAACTGCATGGGTGTTGGGAAGTCCTGTGCTCATCTGCATGTCAGCAATGCTGCTGGGTTTGGCTCTCTGGGGGAACTGCCTGTACAGCCCTGCTTGGTTGGTCTGGAGACAGTCATCTTCCAGCACAATTTGCCTGCTCTCTGAATCTCTGAGGCAGAATCCATTTAAATCCTTCTGCACAGAGAATGAGTGTCTCTGTCCACTCTGGCTCCAGACTTCACGTGACAAGCATGACCATCCTCCCCTGGCTATCCTCCCTGTATGAAGACCCCTTCCATGAAATGAGTCACTGGCATCCAAGCTACGGTTTCTGGGAGGGATGCTTCTGGGGAGAGGCACTGTTTTGCTTATTGCTTTCCTACAGCTGTTGTTCTCACTGGTGGGCACAAGCTCCAGAGTTCTTGGCCTTCCCAGATTTAGGAAAGCATGAAGCCCTGTTTTCATGGACGAAGATATCTAACTTCTCATGCATAGCCTCCAGCACTGCAGGTAGGGTCTGTTGCTCATGAGAAACGTGCAAGTTGTCATTGAAAAGTCAGCTGAGGTTGTGTGGGCTTGCTGAGCCACAGGAATTGCCAGTGTCCACTGCTGGCTCTATGGCTTGCTCCTCATTCTGGCTGGTGAGCATCAGGCTCTGTACAGAGTCTATTCTGATTTATTAATTATCCATAAATGACAGCCTGTGTTAGCGACTCTCTGCTCCTTGCCTTCCTACTGACATTTTACAGCTCTCCCATGAGGGGATGGGGTGTAGAGGGATGTAGAGGGATGTATACTGAATACTTGTGACTCTCGGGCCCCTCATCTCTATGCACGTGGATAAGATCTGCAAGAAAGTCTCTAACTGTGCCATTGCTTCTTTGGGCAGGGAACTACTGGAGCTGACATGCCGCCTGGGAAACACCTTGAAACGGCAAGGGGTGAAAAGGGGTGACAGGGTGACAATCTACATGCCCCCCTGCCCGCTGGCGGTGGCTAGCATGCTGGCCTGTGCCCGCATCGGGGCTGTGCATGCCGTGGTGTTCGCTGGCTTCAGTGCAGAGTCCTTAGCAGATCGGATCCGAGATGGTGAGAGCCAGTAACTGGGACTTGTCCAGTGTTTCCCTTCGGTTCCGCAGTTGAGGGGTTCAGGGTTGTGCTGATGGCAAAGCTTTTCTGAGTCAAGCTTTCCGGGATAACTGAGGGTGCCACGCCATGGAGCAGGGTTTAGCACCCCAGGAAATGGCATAGGCTCTTTAAATATCTATCAGATGATGGGATAGACACTGGTTTACTCCTTCATCCATGGGATTGAAGGGCTAGGATACAGCGTCTCCTCTGAGGGAACGCAACATAGGCAGGAATGAATGGGAAACTAAGATGCAAAGCTGCTTCCTTTTTTTTTTTTTTTTGTTAAAAAAACAAAGCTGGTTTTGTTAAATGGAGGACAAAAGTAACAGAGGCTGGGAGAGAGGGAGAGGCGCAGGGTCATGTTAGAGCCAGACTGGTATGTGACCAATGAAGAGGGGCAGAGTGGCTTATACGGCTCTTTTGCCTTCTGCAGCCCAGTCAGAGACAGTGATCACAGTGAACCAGGGGCTGAGAGGTGGCAAGGTCATTGAGCTGAAGAAGACAGTGGACAAGGCTGTGAAGCAGTGCCCAGGAGTTAAACGGGTTCTGGTTTCCATGAGAACTGACAGCAAGGTTCCCATGACAGCCCTGGACCTGATGCTGGAGGAGGTGAGAGGCGGCCCCACGCTACTTCTGCTTGCTCTGGGCAATGTGTTCACTCTGGGAGCTGGGATGAGGGGTGGAGAGAGGGTCATGGCTGGCCATGAGTTTTGCTGGCATTAACATCATGTGCTGGAGCTGCATACAAGTTTACGAGAGTCCCAGGAGCCATCAGGAAGGGTAACTAACTGGTGGCTCTTGCCACAGCACTAGCGCTGTGCTGTCAGGGGCAGGCAGTGCAAACCAGGGCTTGCAGAAGGTTGGACCAGGGCTGACAAGCTGTAAGCCCAGTCTTGGAGTGACACAGCATTGTCACACACTGTTCTGCTAGCAGACCTGGCAGCCTCTGTGAGTGCTGCTGGCAGCTTGTGTCTAAGGAAGTAGACGGTGAGGTTGCTCATGTGCCCATTATTCAGCACACAGCATGGAGTGCTGCTTCTGAAGAGATGAGTGCCTGCCATGCACTTCTGTTAGCTCCCAGGAGCTTCACAGAGGTCTCCCTGCCTCTTCCTATCCCATCTGCAAGCAATTAGTGCTAGACAGGCTTCCTGAAAGATTTCTGTGCTGGTCAAAGCAGCAGCAGAATAAAAATAGCTGCCTCTGACTCAGCAGGTCTGCTCTGGCTGAGGAGAGAGATTGCCAGCTCAGCAAGGCGAAAGAGTTCAGGCTGGTGAGCAAAAGGGAGCAGAGGGTGGGGGAGAGGATGGTGTGGGGGGACCAGGGAGGCTCAGGGGAGAGGTGTGCAAGCAGGTGTAAGGGACAACACAGGGAAGCCTGTGAGACCCACAAGAGAGAACGGCTGTGCTCTATCCTGCAGGAGATGATGAAGGAGGACGCGTGCTGCGAGCCTGCTGCCATGGACAGCGAGGACACGCTCTTTCTTCTTTACACATCAGGCAGTACCGGCAAACCCAAGGGTCTGGTTCATTCCCAAGCTGGTTACTTGCTGTTTGCTGCTCTCACACACAAGGTAATGGATCCCAGCCACAGAGCACTCATGAGCCAGCATTTCAAAGGCTGTTTAATGAATAGATGGGATGACTTGTGTCATGAACTCATCTTTATCAAGAGCAAAGTTTCAGGGAAGCCCTGCTAAGAGATCAACTCCATAGAGTACATCTGCAAAGAGGTAGTGGGGAAGAGCAACATGTGCTTCAGAGCAGGGCCTCCCAAACACATTCTCCTCTGAGCTGCATTCTTGGCTCTTGTCTTCCTTTCACTACCCTGTCCTAAACTGAATCATTGGGTGGGATGCTCAGCCGTGCAAGGGTAATTTTATATTACTGAGTGAGGACGAAGGAGCCAGTTTGCTCTTGAAACCTCCAGCTTGCTTTCCCTAAGCATAGGGTCCTGAATCAGGTGGAAGATCAAAGGCAGTGCTTCTGGGAGGGGCATATTTGAGGATATCTGTAAAAGCTGGTGAGTGCCCTCAAGACAAAGAGTCTATACCTGAAGAGCGTGGGTCATCTTTGGGAAAAGGAAAGACTTTAGACCTCAGCATGCTCAAAACAAACTCTAACAAATCTGGATAAAAGGGCACCGAGCACAGCATGGAGCCGCACTTGGCTGCAGCAGTGGTTGCAAGGGGTATTTCCTATGACATTATATGGAGTTCTCTGGAAGATGGAATTCCTCCCTGAACAGCCCCTTAGCTTCAGGTCTGACTCTGTGTGTGACTGAAGCTCCAGTAATGCCTCAGATCACACACTCTATGACACAGCAAGCTCAGGACTGGCTGGGTCTTCTGTCAGCTGTGACTGCTGGAGGCCAGACCTCCTGGGGTGTGTGCAGGGTGTATGTGGAAGCCCTTGGTTTTGCTGTGAGCTAAGCTGTCTGTACAGCTGTCGCATCATGTGTGACCCTCTCAAGTTCCCTCACGTTGTACAGTTGTCCCACTGGCA
>NW_009952694.1:4485464-4487450 GCF_000747805.2 Chaetura pelagica
AGCAGGAAATGGCTGCTTTGGGAACCCAAATGCATCTGAGCTGGTTTGCATGGAGGTTGCCATCCTGGGATGGCAATGCAGGGGGTGAGCAGTGTGTGGCCACGTTAGCACTCAGGAGTGCTGGAAACCGAGACCCAGGGCTGGCACCCTCAGCTCGAGCAGTTGGATGGGGCAGACGGCTGCTCCTGAAATTCATCACTTGGCTAGAAAGAGACAGAATGAGCAGGGGAAGTTTCCATTACAAGCACTCTGGAGCACTTGAGGCCCTGGAGTCCCCAGCTGGCAGCCTGCATGCAGGGAGCTGCAGGAAGAGGTGGAATGGTATGAAACAGCAGATGCCAGAGCAGAAGGCAAGAAGAGATGGGTTAGAGGGAGACTGGTCCTTGGGAAGCTTTCCTGACTGCTGAGTAAAGGAAAAGAAGGAGAGTGCCTGAGGAAGCTGGATGTTTTGCTGCCAGTTCTGCTCTGCACAGGCATCATTTCCCCATACTCCAGTCCTGCAGCCAAGGGCTGCTTTATTCATCTCCTGATGAATAAAGGGGGCAGTGGGAAGAAGAGCTTTTCCCACCTTTTGCCTGCCTGCAGGCAGAGGGCTGTGCTCACCCAGCTGGGGAAGAGAGGTGCCAACTCCTGAGGGCAAGCTGGGGCAGCTCTGGTTGAAGCATCTCATGGTGGTCCCTCTGTCTCCTGCTTCAGTGCTCCTAACCTAGGCTCCTTGGTGAGCTTAGAGTTTTCCTGAGTGTTTACTGTATGTTTGGAGCCCAGCAGCACCTGGCTCATGGCAGCCCTCCACTGGGGATGTCCCACAGCAGTCCTCCACTGTCCTGTCCTTGCCTACAATTCCTCCCCTTCCATGCAAGTGTGGAGGAACCACCCTCATCCTAAAAGCCCTCCAGTTTTGATGCTACAGAATACTTGGATCAGCCTTGTCTAGACTCCAGCAGAAAGAAGGAAAAGCTGCAGCCTTCCCTCTCAGAAAAGAGCAAATTTGTGTATTTTTGTTGTTGGTTTTTTGTTTGGTTGGTTTTTGGTTGTTTTTTTTGTGTGTGTGTTTTGTTTATTTGGTTTTGGCTTTTTGTTTTGTTTTAGTTTTTTTTAAAGTCTCTCTCCTTGTGCATCTTCATAAAGCAGCAGACATTTAATTTTATTTTTTCTGAAGATATTTTTAAAACTCACCATGGGAAAGTGTCACTGATGGGGTGATAGGAAGGCAGAAGGATTCCACCAGGTTAGAGATAAGAGAGGGTACATTGCTCCTCGTTGTGCCCCTTGTTGAGAGGGGAGGCCCAGGCTGTACCCCTCACTGCCTGTCCTCTCTTGCACAGTACGTGTTCAACTACCAGGACAGGGACATCTTCGGCTGCGTGGCAGACATTGGCTGGATCACAGGGCACACCTACGTGGTCTATGGCCCCCTCTGTAATGGTGGCACCACAGTTCTTTTTGAGAGCACTCCTGTCCATCCCAACCCTGGTGAGTGACCCGGCGTCTCGGGGGAGCAGGGATGTGCCACAACCACCCTGCGAGACATGCAGCAGGCAGGAGCTCGTGCCTTGATGCCAGGACACAGGCAGCGATGGTTGTGCAGCCTCAGGAGCAGATCATGGGCTGTGCTCAGCAGACAGCTGTGAGGGGAAGAGTCTTTTCCTCCAGTTAGGAAGACATTGTGGATTCTCCAGGGATGAAACAGTTCCTCCCTGTCCCTCCCTGCAGCAGAGTGCTAGTGGATGTGGAGGCAAAGAGGCTGCTGCTGCTCCTGGACTGCTTTAGTGCTTTCCAGCATGGAGTTAGCTTGGCTGAGGGTCCAGGCACTGCTAGTGAGCCCTTCCTCACCTCCTCTCCCTGGGGTGCCTGTGCAGATGGTTACTGGCCCTGCTTCCCTTCCAGGCCGCTACTGGGAAATGGTGGAGAGGTTAAAAATTAACCAGTTCTATGGAGCACCCACTGCCATCCGCCTGCTCCTGAGATACGGTGATGAATGGGTGA
>NW_009952694.1:4488124-4493284 GCF_000747805.2 Chaetura pelagica
CGCTCTTCTCTCAAAGTGCTTGGCTCAGGTAACTGCTGGTGACATGGATTGGAGCAGCAAATCCTTGGGCATCTGGTTGTGCCAGGAGCAGCAGCACATAAAAGCAGAGTGGGGAGACCACACCTGGGAGTGGCTCTGTGAGCAGGCTCTGTGAAACCATGTCTTTGACCTGATGCTTCAGCTCTGTCCCCTTGTCCTTCCCTTGCAGTGGGGGAACCCATCAACAAGGAGGCATGGGAGTGGTACTTCCGTGTGGTCGGTGAGGCTCGGTGCCCAGTAGTGGATACGTGGTGGCAAACTGGTGAGAAGCATATGACCTGTCCACCTTCTGCTCTCCCAGGCTTTAAGGGTGACTTGCTGCTTTGTCAGCCAAGTGGGAATGGTTGTTACTAACACCCTATTATGAGCAATCCCAAAAGGGGCCAGGAACACCAGAACATGAAAGAGGGAGATGGCCTTTACAGCTAATCCAGGGAAGCACAGGGGAGTTGATGGTAGGGAGCTGATCTCTGCTGAACTAAATGAGCAGTATCACCCTTCAGCAAAGAGCCTGCCCCAGCTCTCTGGCAAACCCAGCCCCAACCTGTGGTCCCACAGAGTGCAGTGAGGGTAAAGGCTGGTGGCCAAGCAGTACTACCTGCCGTTCTTCTTCTCCCTTACTTTGATGAGCATTACACTTTATTTTGCTTCAGAAACAGGAGGCATCTGTATCTCACCCCGTCCTTCTAATCCTGGAGCTGAAATCCTTCCAGGCATGGCTATGAGACCCTTTTTTGGGATCAGCCCCTCCCTTCTGGATGACAAGGTACATTTATAACCTTCAGCCCAGGCACTGGCTCAGTCTGCTTTCCCCCAGGCCCTTGCAGCCTGTAGACATGCTGACAGGAGTGGAGATCTGTAAGCATGTCTTTCCTGCTCACCTCTACTAGATGGCAACCTTCTTTACTGGAAAGGGACTAACAGTGAGGCTCTCCTTACTAGCACAGAAGTTGTGTTTTAGCTTGCTCTGTCCTGACAAGACAGGCTGTTCTTGGACTCCCTGACACATGCCTTTTCAGTGAGGTGGCTGGGCAGGGACTGTGAGCCTCCCTAGAGAGGCCCTGTGTCCCACCATTGTAGGTGGCTGGTTGCAGACATTTGCTGGGAGAGAGTGGGCCTGTCCCCCTTGAGTTGGGGGCACAGGACTCTCCTCACCATGTCCCCCGGCATTGCCATCACAGGTTTGTTACCAGATACAGTGGTAAAAATAGACAATGACTAAACACCCTGAATACCCTCAGCCACGGTTACTAAACAGTGACTATTTTACAGGGAAAAGTCCTTCTGGAAAACAACATCTCTGGAGCCCTTTGCATCTCACAAGCCTGGCCAGGTATGGCACGAACCATTTACAAAGACCACAAGAGATTTCTGGAAACCTATCTGACTCCTTATCCAGGTAAGGAAAACACGTGGCATATCACTGCATAAGTGTTTGGTTGGGTACAATTTGGTCTACCTGCTGCTTTTCTGCACAGGGGCAGGACTCAGAAGAGCTGGTTCTGCTGCCCAGCTCTTCCACAAAGACCCTTCACAGTCTTGAGACCCTTCATCTCCCTATGCCTGATATCACAGCACTGCTCTGGAAATGGGACTCTCTCATCCACCTTCCCCATTGGATCACATGGTTTTAGGGCAGTGGATTTGTCCTTCTGCCCCTAGTCCCCTTGAGCACAGAGAGGCCTCTTGGTGCAACTTTTGCAAACCCTGTTGGCTTTTGTCACTCACCCAGAGGCACTGAGTAAGCCCAAGTGCTTGCATGTCTTGACATGAAGCAAAGAGGAGAAGCAGCAAGAACACAAGTACCTGCACTGGAGCAAAGTGCTCCTGGCTTGTGGCAGTGAGGCAGGCTGGGCATTGTCAGCACACTGCAGAGTAAGGGAAGGAGCCTGGTGTTGGAGCAGGTACCAACAGGGGCAGAAGACCAACAAGGAAGGCAGGCACCTTTACCCTGAGCAGCCTCAGCTGCTTCCTTAGCAGGAGAAGAGTTCATGAGCTCTTGTGCCAATGGAGAACAAGATGGGCTGAGAGTATGGCTGGTGAGAGCAGGTCACATGCTCAAAGCAACAAGTGACCATGGCATGCTTCTGGCTACTGCAGGCTTTTTCTTCACTGGAGATGGTGCACATCGTACCAGCGAGGGCTACTACCAGCTGACAGGACGGTTGGATGACATCATCAACATCAGTGGGCACCGGCTGGGCACTGCAGAGGTGGAGGATGTTGTGGTAAGACGTGGGGGTGGGAGGTAAAGCCATCTGAGGAGGCAGCACAGGTGCTCAGGGAAACCTCTCTGAAATACCTAGAAACATGCTCCTACTGTGGCAGCTGGGAGCAGTGTTGGTTGGACACACAGGCTGCCTGTGGGAAGAGCTCCCTACCCTCTCCCCTCCCTTCTCAGTCTCAGCAGCAGGAGGGACAAAGCCTGACAAGGCTGACACTGTAAACATGTGAATCCCAAAGTGGCAGCCTGGCATATTAAGGAGGAGCATCCGTGGGCCAGTAAAGATTGCAGGACCCGGTGGAGCAACCTGGAGGCACAGAACAGGGTCTAGAAGGTACAAGCCTAAAGCAGCCAGGGGCAGGGGGAAGACTTGTGTTTGCAGACAGACCCGCTGAGGCAAGAAGGAAAAAGGGAAGAGACCATGTGAGGCCTTTCCTTATCTTTCTATATTACCATGGGCTGTAGCAGCCAAGCCAGGGCAGCTCAGGGTAACCAAGCCAGGGCAGCTCAGAGCAGCTCCCAGGTGGCAGCCAGCCTGCTGAAAGGAATGAGCCAAACCCCAGCCCTATTCTCTTCCAGAATCACCATGTGGCAGTGGCAGAGTCTGCAGTCATTGGCTACCCACACGAGATCAAGGGAGAAGGTAAGATACTTGCTTTCCTGTCCCTGAAACATCTCTCCCAGGACGATTGCACTGCAGTGGGAAGTGGCACTGTCACACCAACTTCTGGTAGCAAAGCTGTGCCAGCACCCAATGGCGTGTTAACAAGGATCTTGGAACAGCCATCACAACCTACATGGGACCAGCTGGACTTTGCATAAGGTGGCAGTAGCAGCACCATAGCCAAAAGCATTTACAGCTCAGGCTACAGAGCAACCTTTGGGGATATTAGCAGAAAGGGGCCTCTCCTGGCACTAGGTCCAGGGAAGCTCTAAGAAGCATGCTGCATACAGTGCTCAGTAACCTGGTGGTCCTTCTGCCAGGGGCCTATGCATTTGTTGTGCTGAAGAAGAACAGTGGTTACACACAGGAAACTCTCACTGCCGAGCTACAGGAGCTGATCTCAAAGAAGATTGCCAAGTATGCAGCTCCGGAGTACGTTCAGGTAATATGTGCAGACTGGTCCAACACCCACCCTGGCAACCTGGCCAAGCCTTTCCCTCAGCCTTAGCTCTGCTCCTCCCTGTCACAGGTCACCCAGCGGCTGCCCAAGACACGCTCAGGGAAGATTATGCGTCGGGTGCTAAGGAAAATCGTGGAGGACAAGGCCAGTGAGCTTGGGGACCTAACCACGCTGGATGACCATGAAGCTGTGCAGCAGATCATAGAGGGACACAAGTGCCTGGTGGAGGGGCAGAAGAGCTGCTAGCATGGCTCTCCCAACAGCCACCTCCTGCTCCTCCACTGCAGAACTGCAGCCACATCCAGAAATGTCACTAAGCAACTGATGGCCATTAAGTGCCCAGAGATTGTACCTCCCCTGCAGTCTCAAGCTCTCTGCAACAGAGACCCTCAAAACCTCTGCCAGGCAGGGGAGAGATTATGACTCATCATAGGCAGAACAGTAAGGGGAGGTCAGTTATTTCCTCCCCTAAAAGCAGAGGGCAAAAAGGCCTCCTTGGGGTTCCTCGTGCCTTGCAGCAGCTATGAAGGTAGCAGCATGGCAGGATGCCCAACCTTGTATAGGTATACTAATCCCACCCCTGCTCTGCTCTTCAGCATGAGTCTAATCCAGGACCATTGCCAATATACAAGCATCTCCTCCAAAGCAAACCTCTGAAGAAAAAGAGATAGCAGTCTGGTTAACAAATACTGACTCTTCTCCATAAACATTGTTGGAAAACAGGCCCCAGATTTTAATACAAAAATGTTCCTTTGACATGTAACCTTGTGTCATAAGGAGAGCAGAGACATTCCCCTTCCTTGTGCCAGTATTCTCCTTCCCTTACAGTGCATCCCTTGGCTCCTGCTGGGAAGCACAACCTTCAACAGAGCCACAGGTACAGAACTACTCTGTATCAGAGACAGAGGTCCAGCAAGGCACAAAGGGCAAAAGGCTGCATCCTAGCTTCAAACGACTGCATCCCGGGCAAGTGGAGGTTCCTCCAGCCATTGCTTCTACCTGTCCCATGAGACAGCATCTTCTCAATGGCAGCCCCTTCCTCTGTGAGAGGCAGAAGAAGGGAGCTGGGAGAATCATAGAATGGTTTGTGTTGGAAGTGATCTTAAAGATCATCTAGTGATCTTTAAGAAAACTTTAGAGAAGAATGGCATAGATTTGTCTGCTCCTGGCAAAACCCCACACCATGAGTTCAGACTTGGTTATGTGTCCATCAGCAAAATCCAGAACTGGTCTGGCACTGGATGAATCCCATTGACAGCTGTTGGCTCAGCAGTTCCATGTCTGCCGTTCAGTCCTGTCCCATGCATGAGCAGGTTCTGTGGCTGGCAGACAAGGGCATGTTTTTCAGCATTCTTCTGCAGCTGGGAGCCGCTTCATCTTCTCACATCGAGTAAGCTCCCATCTGCCCTCCCCATGAAGTTTTAAAATCCAGCTGTGGAACTGTAATTCAATAACACAACAACTGAGGGATGTCTCTCTGCAAGGGCATGTTCTCCCACAGTGAGGCTCTCCAGCCTCTGTCACTCCCAGCTGCTTGACAGGGACACCCTCTCTACCTCCCCTCTCTTGCCACCACTGGGGAGGCATGGAGCGCTGTGTCTCCATCTCACCTTCTCCAGGCTGGCCCTGTGTCCCACGCTGATCAGTGTCATGCCCAGCTGAAGGCACACACGGTACAGGTCATGCTCGACCTCTTCTGTCAGGGCACTGGTAGCTTCATCTAGCACTGAGAGAAAAAATGTAAGCCCTACAAATTCTCTCCTGGTGAGTCAT
>NW_009952694.1:4493332-4508585 GCF_000747805.2 Chaetura pelagica
ATCAAAAGCATCTGCAGAAGGCAAGTGAGGAAAAGCCTAAGGACTCTTATTTTGTTCTAGCACAGCTGGTGTCAGCAAAATGGGAAAGCTGCCCTTCTCCACAAGCCCTCAAATCCACCATAACAGTGCTGTTTACCTCATTCCTCTCCCTCAACAGCTGCCAGCCACTGCCTTGCCCCCTCTGTTGGGTAAGCCAAGACAAAACCTTCCCAAGGCCAGCTGTGTGCCAGAGCGTTGGGCTGAGCAGCAGCCTATGCAGCCCTCCAGCCCAGATCCCACCAGAAGCAGCCAGGATGGCCTGAGGCACCTTCTTGGCAGTTAAGGGTAAATATTACAGACCTGGAGCAAATAAATTAAATTTTATTTACATCATCTCTACAGCTTTTAGTTTGCAATCCACAGGTTCTGTCTAGACAACACTGAGCTGCACTGCAGGCTTCCGGGAAAGAGAGGTACTTACATGTGACTACTTGCTACCAACACTGACTGAGTTCACCCACACCCATCCTGGCCCTCATGACAAGTCTTCCAAAAGCTTCCAGCCAGCCCCCAGCAGTCCCTAGCAATCTAGGTGTGCAAAGGAATTAGCCCCATCTGCCAACAGGAGCTGCTTCTGTTCATCTCTCTGGACTGTTGTCTCACAACTCCTTGTTTATTTTACTGTGTAATACCTAAATTTCCCAAATTGCTCTCACAGCCCTACCAATGTTCACAAGCTTTAGCTCTGGCAGCTGATGCCATGCTCCCAAGCCTGCACACTTTTTTACCTGGCAACTGGTGAACATGGTGAGAGGAGGCTCTTTCAGGTGCCATCACCTAAGGAGAGGATGTCATACACAGCCTCTTGATTCACCTCTCTCCACACAGATACTGAAATATTTTCACCTGTGAATCCCCTGTGTGCTACACTGCTAAAATAACAGCCAAGACAAAACATGTTCCTAGCAAAGAAGGGATTTCTTACAATCAAGGCCCTACCTTTTTTTTTTTTGTATTTCCACCCCTCCCCCCATCTTTCCCCTGTGTGCTACACTGCTAAAATAACAGCCAAGACAAAACATGTTCCTAGCAAAGAAGGGATTTCTTACAATCAAGGCCCTACCTTTTTTTTTTTTGTATTTCCCCCCCCCCCCATCTTTTCTTTTGCACTAACTCACCCGCATATTTTGGCTGGAGGTAGAAGAGCCGCGCAAATGAGAGCCTCTGCATCTCCCCTGGGGACAGGATGTCATACCTGTATCAGGGTTGAGATTCAAAATCTCCCTCAAAAAGACAGCTCATTTGCTGAAAAGCTTATGGTTGCTAGTATCAGAGACTCCAGCAATCAAGTGCCTCTGTGCCCCTCACCCCTCTGGGACTCACTTTGTAACCCTGTGCACAGTCAGCTGCCTGCAGAGGAGCATGGCTGGTGATGCTGTCATTGACTTTCGGGGCGTGAAGGCTTTCCCCCGGTACACTGCCCACCTCCCACAGGACACAGCTGGACACAGATGTTTATAAGTCCAGCAGCAACGTGCCTCTACTTAGAAGAGTTCCCCACCCAGACAGGTCTCAGACAACTGGTGGCTGCCAGCTGGACACTGGACACTTCTACATTGCCAATTTATTGCTGGAACAACTATACATTGACAGAATCTGGGGAGCAGGCAACTCTGCTCACAGTACTCTGATTTTTGCAAGAAAACTGTATATATCGGGGAGTTTAACTGTATGACTCACACAATCTGTAAATCAGAAAATTAAGGATGACATAAAGGCAATTAAATAAAATGTGAGGTATTTTCTAAAAGTGATGTTAAACAAGTATACTTAAGAAACATCAAAACTCAGGTTTTATAAGTGATGCCCAGGATTGCAACCTGAAATTAGCTGTTCATAATAAGTTTGTGTGTCTGGCGTCCAGATGGCAGTGGTGAGTTGATAGCATCTGGTTGTACTTTTCCCCATCCAGAGTCATCACCCAAATTCACACAGATGATGAGCTTCCTTACCAGTTCCAGTCCACCTGCTCATCCAGTCCTCCAGCCCTTGCCAGCAAATCGGTCTGCAGAGGACACAGCAAACTTGTGAAGACAGTCCCACCCTGTCAGCCCATGGACCTGAGCACAACCACCCACTTCCTGCTATTCTCTCTTTTCCCACTTAAGCTGAAGTTGCTCCATACCCATATTCCTCTGCCTGTCCCATGGACAGTCCTATCCCACCTGCAATGGCCCTGCACATGTCCAGCAGAGTCACACTGTGCTGCTATAAAGCCTCATCCCTTCTTTCTCCACTGACAGCACCAAGAAAGAAGGCAGCAGCACTACTGGGGACTCACCAGTCCAGCTATCTCCAGGAACCGCGTAATTCTCTCATCATCTGCAGACCCTAGGGGAGGAAGCAGTAAAGCATAAGCAGAGCCAATGTGTTTTGAGACACAGCTGCAAGGAGGAGTCAGTGTGGCAGGAGGGAAGGATTGGAGGATCTCCCGAGGTCCAGTGTAGCTGATCCGACTACTTAGGTATATTGGGTCCTGAGCTTGGGCACAGAGCTCCCAAAGACTGACTTTCCTTAAAAATGTTAAACATGAATGTAAGCAGCTTGCCAGGAGGTAGCCGGTCTCTACAGATACACCTGAGACTGGAGCAGAAGAGCTGTGCATCTGCCATGGACCTCTCTGAAGTGGCTGAAGAACCACAACAGTATTTGATGGCAGCAGTTAACTCTCTGCAAGACTGCAACTCCCAAGTGTTTGAAAGCAGCACATAGCACTGCTTCACTCAGGCAGAAACTTAAAGCTGGACATCTGCAAGCTGCAGCAGACCACATGAGGTCTGCCTTGGGAAGAAGGTAGGGCAGAGAAAGGATCCACGTAGTCTGACCTTGACAGCATGCAAAGCCCTGGAACATCATTTGAAAAAGAGGAACAGTGAAAAATTGAGGTGGATGGAAAATGAGAAGGCAGGCATGGCTTGCCAAAAGGGAGGCTCTAAAGTTGTACCAGATAGATGTATCCCAACAGCAAGTTTAGGGCAGCAAGGTGCCTCAATATATGTGCCTGGAACAACATGCAGGGCACAGCAGCCTTTCCACAATGCATCAAGGGAATACACTCTCCCCAAAAGGAGGGAACACGACTGACCTTAGTCTACAGAAAGGTACATCTTCCAGGGAAAAGCAAAGGGCAACAAAGATGAAATGAATGAGCGCTCCTGTCAGCATGGTAGGGAAGAAGCTGCAGTGGACAGGACAGAGAGCTGACATCATGGGGTTGGCTAATTGCTCTGATGAATTTGCACATACCTGAAATGGGGTAGATCTCCTTCAGGGGATAAATCACCTGTTTAACAGACCAGAAGGAGCTATGTCAAAGGGAGCTGGACACAGCCCATCAGAGATGCAATAGCAGTGCCATTAACTCAGGCACGAGGGAAGAAGTAGCCACAGGAACACTACCTCCTGCAGGCCCTTCTGTGGCACACAGTTTTGTGAAGCAGAACCACAACTGTGAACAGAGTAGGGGCCAGAGCAGAACCTGCCCCCAGGCTCACCTGCTCACGCAGACTTCCATCGGTGAAGAAGGGTCGCTGTGGCAGGAACACCACGCCCCGGGGGCCATAGCAGGTCAGCATCTTGATACTCCCTGTACAGAAACACACACAAGTCTGCTGTGTCAGCCAGCAACTCCCCACTACCCCCAGTGCAGTCCTGCCCTGTGCAGTAGCCAACAAATCCCAGAAAAGGTAGATTTGCAACACAGGGCAATGAAATGAGAGCTGGGGCAGAGTATGAAGTACAGAGATGGGTGGCTCCGATGTGTCAGTGACACACTGACTTATCACAAGGTGGCACCGGCCTCAGAACCACACACTGCCACCTTTCAAACTCAGGACAACCCTGGATGAGAAACAGAAGGCTGTGGCAAGCAGCAGTCCTTACCCCGCGTGCTCTCCCAGAGTCCCCCAAGGACCCTCAGGAGAGATGTCTTCCCAGTACCAGTGTTCCCCACAATCATCACACTGTTTCCCTGTGAGATCCTGAGGCTCAGGTCCTTGATGAGCAGTTTGCCAGAGGATGGCACCGAGAAAGTCACTCGCTCCAGGAGGAAAGCTGTGTCCCTTGGCACTGGGTCCTCCTCAGAATGGCTGCTGGGCCACCACCAAGACAAAGAAGGAGAGATCTGGAGGTAAGCCATGCTGCTGAGACTGGTAAAGATCAGGCACCTTAGATCTCCCATGCCTGTGTGACAGCAGCCCTGCCCCACACTCCGCAGGAATGACACAGCACAGTGAGCACTGCCTGCTCTAACCAACTGCATCCAAAAGGATGTAACACCAAGGGCCACTTCCATCCCAAACAGCCCCTGACTCTGGCACGTAAGTTGCAGCCAGCCAATTGCTGAGGGGAGACTCACCCATCTAAATCCCAGCTGGCTTTGGCTTCTGAGTAGTTATTTTTTTTTCTGCCAAGGCTCAGCAGGGTCTCCTGTAGTTCACCAATCCTGGACAAACAAGAGGTTGCATGAATGCCAAGGACAACTCTAGCAGCCTCCTCACAACATCCAAACTTGTTTGTGCGTGTTCACAAGCAACTGTGTTTCTTATGGATTTAGCACTAACCTGGGCTGTGTCTTGTCCCACACTTCCCACTCCTGCAGAGAAGCTCACCTGTGTGTGTAGCCAGCTACATCAGTCACAGTGCTGGAGAGGTCTATGAGCTGGCTGAAGCAGCCGATGAGGTAGATGGAAACAAAGGCATTCTAGGGAGAAATCACATAGCAGAGCAACGGTCACAGCTAAGCCAAGGAATATTGAATATCAGATATTTTTTCATGCTAGCAGTTCCAGCAATGTGAAAGAGGGGTGAAGTCACCCAGGGTGGTGGGAATGAAGGAGAAGGTGACCATATTCAGATGGACCAAGGCTTCTCTGCTCAGCACAGCAGTTTTTGCCTGGTGGACACGTCTCCTGCCACCAAGGGATGGTGTTTGCAGAGCACCTGCTGGCCAGCCCAGCACACTTGCACTGTCCAAGTCCTGCAGATCCATGCCACCAGCCCTGCCCCAGCACCATAAATGGTTGAGAGCAGGGTGCCTCAGCCTGCAGTGCTCACAAAGCTATTTTTAGCTCTGCATTCTCTACCACAAGCCAGTTTTTCGTTTTTGGAACAAGTCAGGTCAGGAAGGCGATCACAAGCCAGCTCAGCCTTGCAGGTGGCCAGGCTCACCAGTCAGCAGCCCAGGGCATAACCCAGACATGCAGCACTGTGCAGATCCAGTCCGTCCTCCCCTACATTGCTGAAAGCCAGAAGCTTTCAGACCTCCTAGTTTTTTTTAGACACAGAGGTCTGAGCTAGGAAACACTTACATAGAAGTGTCCTTGGCAGCTCTCATCCCCAGGTTAATCATACACCAGCTGGCTCTCAGCTCCCATTTCCATGCCATCATGGGCAGGAACATTCTAACCTGAAGGTCAATTGCTGCAGGTTATCCAGCCCCAGTGTCATCAGTCCCACATGAAACCTCCATCCTCAGTGCCTGCTCACCCTCTAAAATGGGGTCTTGGAGATCACCCTTAGCTCACCTTGCTGACGAGGGCGCTGAGCTCTGTTGGACTTAGGTCTCTGTAGACCCCAGAAAAGATGGGAATGGCAATGACCACATAGCTCAGGATGCTACCCAGGTAGTCAAATGTGTTGATCCCAACTGGGCAGAAGCACATTGAGAGAAGACAGTGAGTTAGGGTGGGAACTTCTGTCCCAGACAGGCTCAAGTGCAGCCCATGAGCCTGGACAGAGGAAGACACATGGTCTTTCCTCAGCTTTTCACAGTGCACCTGAGCAGAAGAACACATTTTGCAAAACAGCTTAAGCACCACAGTGAAAATCCATCTGCCAAGGAAAGAGCACTTTGGGGCAGGCCCCGAGCAGAGAAACATCATCCAGACACACAACTTACAAACCACCATGGGGCAAAAGCCACTTTGTCTCCTTGTTTCTACTCTTCAGGGGCCTGGATGATTCAAAAGAAATAGGAGGGAGGGCAAAAAGTAAACTCTGGGCAAGATGGCTGGCAGTGAAGTCTGTCTTGGAGCACAGGACAGGCAGAGAGACTTCAGACTCCAAAAACCCACAGAGATCTGCGTTCAGAGCTCTACCTCCCTTACACTGCTCAGAAGCTCACTATGCTGGTCAGATGAGGAAGAGCTGTCTTAATAGTGGTCACTTAACACCCAAACCTGGACTCGGTAACACTGGGAGAAGAGAGACTTTCAGCAGACAACTATGATTAAGGGACAGGCTCTATACAGAATAAGTTTCCACAGCTCCCAACCTCATATACAGTCCTCTCCTGCAAAGCTCAAGTCCTTCTCTCCCTGGCCACTGAAAACCTGCCCTACAAAAAGCACAGATTCCTGCAGATCCTCCTTTTGGGTCTTGTGTTCTCTGACTTAGCTGGGTCCTCCACAACTCTGCTCTCTATGAGGCTTTTTCATAACAGGATTTCCCATCTAGGATTGCAGGAGGCACTCTGTTTATCCTCATGGCTTTCAAGCACCAGCAAGAGGCAGCAGAAATAAACCCTGCACTACTGCTCTAGCAGTAGGGTTCCCAAGTCTGTGGGCCACCACAATGGAGCTACCACATGCCCCACTCCACCCCCAAAACTCCCCACTCACTGTGTAGCCACAGCTCCTTGCCTATCAGCTCCCTCTGGGTCTGCAGCAGGCTCTGCAGCCTCCGGTTTGTGCGCATGTGTTCCACTCGCCCGGCCCTGTTAAACAAGATCACAACATGTCACAGCCATCCTGGGAACACCACAATGAGGTCAAAGCACAGGCTTTAGGATTGAGGCTTGGAAAGGGTCTGGCACCCTAGGCACCACAAAACAAGTTCTTTGTTGAACAGAAACTGAACAACCAGGAGTGCCTTCCTGAAGAGTTTAATCAAAAAAACCAACTCTGGCTGAAACAAGCAGCCCTCCAAATCTCTCCATGGATGCTGCTGTTGCATACGAGAGGAGGTGAGGCAAGGCCCGACACTGTCAGCAAGGCCCCAGCCTGGAGCAATGCACACTCAAAGTCACACACACTTTCCAAGCAGAGCCTGGCTGGAAAGAGGAATGGGTCCACTACACACCTGAAGCCAGAAAGGAGAGGGCAGAGGTGAGTCCAGGAGGTGGCAGCAAGCCAACACTATCAGTGTTTTCAGTCCATCTCCTCCTGTTCCCCCAACCTGGAGGCAAGTAGAAGCAACCTGGGACAAGTACAAGCCCCAAGCAGTGCAGCCCCCAGTGCAGGTGGCCCCAGGCCTTCTTCTTCCCAGGGGTATCTCTGTGGACACTGGAGGTCACCCACCACCTGAACTAGCGGTGATGCTCCCACAGCCACATTAAGCTAGTAGCAAGGAGGCAAATCTCAGCTATCAACCACCACCTTCAGACAGTGTGGCAGCTCCTGCTCCTTTGCAAAGGCTGGGCTGCCCTCAGGTGGCAAAATGAAGGGAGAGCTCCACATCAGGCTCCAGACTCCCACCTGCTGCGGGAGCTCTTGCCCCTGACACCCAACACAGGCTTGTGTCCAGCACACACCCACACTTCTACCACGGCTGAAACGGGGCAGTCACTAGGGCCTGAGCAGGTAGGGCAGGAGCTGCACAGAATAAATACACAGTAAGGTATTTTTAAGATTCTCTATTTTAAAGTTTCATGGTTCTTAGAAAAATACATTTTCTTTCTCAAAAATACATCACATTAGAATTAAATTTGACGTTACTGTCCTACAACCCCCCTTGGTTAACTTTTGAGCTGCAATCTTTGCTGCTGAATACTCAGAAAGGACAAAGCCTTGGACACAAAGAGTTTAAGGTGAGGAAGGCACTGGAGACCAGACCTATTTTTTTCTTTTGTAGATGTAGAGAGAGACTGCTATAACAGTTTCATATTTTTCTCCCATTCAGTTCACTTTTAAAGCAAGTTTGCCAAAGGCCTAGAAACCGAAGTAGTAAAAAGGTGACAGTGCTCAGGTTTATTTTCTTCCTTTATACCAAAATGATCAAGAGATGTGCAAGAGAACAAGAACAGATTGAGAGAAGTCTGGCAATCAAAACCAGCCACTTGCCACATGCTCTTCGTCTTGCAGGATTCTCGGAAAGCAACCTCTAAAAAAATTTCTTTATTTTTAGTTAAGATTCATACCATGTAAATGGCTGGTTTTCTGCAATTCAGTCAAATTCTAGTTTCCCATCACGTGAAGCTTTTCTGCTAATAAACTGTATTGAACTAAGACACTCCATCTTCTGGTATAATAACTCACTTTCTATTGTCTACTTAGTAATAGAATAAAAAACGTCAAAATTGTGAGGAAAAGTACTGCAGCTTAAATAAGGGCATGTAATTAGAGTATCTTCTCCATTAAGAAAAAAATATAATCAACCAGAAAGAATCAACCAGTCCACAAAGAAATAACTCAAACTTGTCAATGCAAACCAAGATCAATTTCAGTTATTTAAATCAGAGTTTCATGCCTGTCAGTATAAATCTTTATGAAAACGGTGATTTTGAATCAAACCAGTTTGGGGACAGCACAACACTTGAAATGCTCAGTCATTACAGCATGAAGAAGCCAAATGCAGATCACAGGCAGGGAAGACCAGAGACAGGACAGCTGCTGCTTGCTTAAATTCTTGGAAGAGTTGTGATTTCCCAACACACAGGGCAAAGGCAGACACACAACAGAGAAGCAATGACCTCTTGCCACCAACAAGGCACCCCAACACAAGCTACAGTAAAATCATGGCCTTTTTCCTGGGTTCTAGCCATTTTTGTGAAACACCTTAAATGCTCCAAGCAGCAGCTCAACAGACTTCAGGGCATCTCTAAACAGGGAGGTGCTGCTGGGCTCCCAGCTGCGTGCTCAGCTCTGGGGTAAATGGCACTGAGTAAATTGAGAGAGCAGCAGTGCAGTGTTGGGAGGGTCAGGGTGCAGACTGACCTCCAGTAGCAAGCAAAAGTAAAGAAGCCAGGCAACAGCCAGCATACCCACAGAAGGCTCATAGGTTAGCAGCAGCAGGATGAGGCCAGAAGCAACCTGCAGTAAGTTCTCAGGGGAACATCCTGACAAGATGCAATGAGACGGTGAGCAAACTTCCTGGTAAGGAAATGGCAAAACATCAGCAATGGTCTCTAAGCCAGCACCGAATCTGTATCAGACCTCTGGGAATGTAAGAAGGGAGACAGAGAAAAAATAGTTGTTTCCAGCTGCTGTGGAGTATTTCTGCAGACAATGTGCAGAATGCAAAGGAGAATGGAGTGTCAGGGCTGTATGACACAGTGCCCTGGTTTGAGCCAGGATGAAGACACTTCTCCTTTTACTGATTATTTTTCCTTCGGTAAGCTCTCTTTCAACTAGTAGCAAATGTCCCAGCTAGGACTGATAACAATGGAATGTTTACATTACCACTAGAACTCCAAGGTTTGCTGTACTGGCTCAGATGCTGCCAGGAGATATATGATTCCCCTGTAGGAGGCTGAATTAGACAGCAAAATTGGCCAGCGATATTCCATTCCATATATCTACATAAGCTCAGGGGAAGGTCAGAGATCACAGAAGACAACTTCCTTCCTGCTTCTTCTTCCCTTCCACCCGTGGCCGGCGTCCAGGGAGGACTCCGTCCATCCAGCACTATCGACCCCCAGGCTCGAGCTCTCCTGACCCTCATCACTCTGTGCTTTCTCCAGCCGCTCTGGGACCTCTTGGGACTGTTTGCAGCTAAGGAGATGCTGTGGGAGTTGCTGGGGTAGCGGGAGGCGAGAGGGGTTTGCACATTCCTGCACACATTTGTATATAATTGTACATATTTTCTTTTATCATTAGTGTTTAATTAAACCTGTGCAGTTTAGTTTTCAATCCAGAGAGTCTCTCTCTCATTCTCTCTCTCCTTCCCTACCTGGGTGGGAGGGGAAGGGGATTGAGAGTGTTGTTGTCTCTGGTTTAATTGCCAATCCTGAGTCAAACTGTGACACATAGCAGAATGGAATGGACAGAAAGCTCTGGGTGCAGCAACAGGACTTGAACTCCTCTGGGATACATGAATACAAGGATGCCCCGAGGTGGGAGGATCCTTACAAGGATGTAAAGAAATGAACACAACTAACCTGTAGAAAGCAGCTGGTTCTGCATTGACACGAATCTGCATGTGCTTGAACCTGGACAACACAAAAAACCATCATCAGGATTGTGCACAAATGACCACTTAATTATGTAGCCAACATACTTGCTAGAGGAAACTCATTTTGAATGTCAGAGCACAGATCTGAGACAACTCTTTGCAGAAGTATGCAATAGGCTCAAAAAGACACCAGAGACCAAGCCTTAGCACAAAGTAACATCATTCTAGGCAAGCTCAGTGGTGCTTTTGTTTGGTATCCTGCCCTCTGTACACAGCGTCTCAGCCCCTGTGCCTCCTGTTTGCTAGTCCAGAATCTCCATCATACAGAATCACCACAACCAACTGCCCTGGTCTGGGCTTCCTGAGCCACACCAGCTTCTGCTGCTGTCCCTGTATCCCCTGAGCCCTAGGGAAAAATGCAAAGCCTGGGTGACACAGCCAATACTGCAGGTGAAGGGGAGGACATGAGTTACAGAGCACATGAAAAGCTGTTTTAGGCACTTCATTAAGGTGGTGTTGAAGAAACCTCATCTCTGTCAGCAGATGCAGTTAATAGAACTTGCACCTGCACTCAAGGAAGCTCCACGTGCAGTTTTCTTCAAAACATCTAATGTCCTAGCACAGGCAGCAGTGAGAGCAATGACCAAGCAAGTAGCCTGGAGATGGAACCAAAGGCACTGCCTGCCATGTCTCCAGGCATTGAAAGGGATGGCAGGGGCTCAGTACATGGGCCCTGGGGCAGCACTACACAGGCAGGTTTCTCTGAGCATGGTGAAAATCACAGACAAGAAAAGTAGGTGCGTACATAGCACTAAATGGGCAAAAAAATGCAGCTTTTCACAGGAGCTGCCAAGAGGCAGTGAAAACACTGCCCTACTGGGACTCACCTGAAATCCCCCTCCAGTTTTTCCTGCTGCACAAGTTTAGACACAATTGGGTTCATCAATACCTTGTTGACAATTGTCCCAATGACGAAATAGCCAAAGATGCTCACTGGGCCTAGCCAGCCTGTGCTACAGAGGAGGAGAAAGAGGTCAGCTAATAATCTAACCAAAAGGACATCCCACCATCAAGACAGTCAGAGCCCTCAACTGCCATCTCTCTTGGCTTTCACAGAGGTTTGGGGCCAGCACTGCATATCCCAGCATCCCCAAGAATTCCCTTTGGAGTACAGAGACCACTTCCCCACATGCACAAGCATCCAGCTGGGGAGTTGCAATGTCGGTGCCAGGCTCCAAAAAAAGAGCATAGGAAAGAGGCATGAAAGCAGGGCCAGGAAGAGTCCTTACCTGTGGAAGCACTGGTATGTGTAGTAGGCCAGCGTGAAGGGTGATATGATGAGCTTGCTGGCCATGGAGCTGAGCTGCCTGCAGAACCTCTCCACATCCTGGCTGATGCGCTGGTCCCTGTTCAACACAGAGCCACTGACACAGTGAAACCCCAGAAGCAAGAACCAGTACTAACTCCCTAACAGGGCATGAGCCTGGCTGTTTCACTGCCTGAACTTAGGACAGTGTGCAGGCCAACAGCCCTGCATGGGAGGGATGTGCAGCTGTGACTCTCATTCCACCCTAGCAGATAATTTCTATGGCCCAGCAGGAGGGACCCAAGGGCCCTCCTTGTACCCCAGGAGTAAAGCTCCTGCTGTTACTTTCATCCTGTTCCTTGTATTAACCCCTTGTTCCACTTTCAGCAACATTGTCCAACTATGTGCCAAAGGTCTCTGCATCCTTGCCCTTTACTCCTCTCCTGGACCCACCCCTGTACTATGAAAAAAACTACTCCACCTCCAACCTTCAGTAAGAGTGCTGTATCTCAGGCACCAGATCTACCAGGACTGGCTAGGGCACAGGTCAGGCCTTCATCAGCTGTTGGGTATGTGCAAACACTTCCATCAAAGCCACCTTACATCATAGCTGGTCCTTTCACCCTGAATGGAGTGCCCTCTGGTTTCTTTGCTGCAAGGAAGAAAGAGCTTCCACCCACTTCCATCCCACAAGAGCTGGCAGCAGCACACCAAGATTCCTCGCTCCATCAGCAGCAGGCACATGGGTGACAGACCCTCAAGTTCCATCCATCCCACTGCTGAACAAGAGTTGCATTTGGGGTAACCAGAAAGGATTTCAGCATATTTACTCCCTTGGCAACCCATTTGTTCAGAGCATGGGGTGAGGACTTCAGTTTGATGCACTAAGCACAGGTGGAAAGGCCATGACTATGAAAGCTGGAGTCCAGAATGAAGAGTAAGGCTGGACTCCTGCTTAGCCATCACTGCAGGTACAACCAGAAGGACATTCATCTCTTGACTCTTTTGCAGCTCTGGAATAGCAAGGCATTTAATAATGGGGCTGCTCTCACCCTGACTGACCTTAGAATTGTATTTTTTTCTGTTCCTCAGACTGTAATTGCTCCCATAAAGTTATAATTCAAGTTGTGCTTTGACTCATATTGACAGATATTGCTTTTTACGAGCTATTAAGCAACATGTAATGATAACACAAAAACATCAACTCAAATGCCCTAGTAGGAGCCACAAGTGTTTGTCTGCCACTCAGAACCCATTCTTCATTCCCTCTAGATGGATGACACCATGCACCTAACATTCAGTTTGGTTTGTACTGCATAAATGGGAGGTCACCTTTTTGTTCTAGTTCATCCTCCAAGCACCTGGTGCAAGGAAGAAATTCTCATAAAAGGAACTGCAAGACAAAGATAATTTTTGTAGTGGCACCAAAAAAAAAAAAAAAAAAGACACTAAGCAATAAGTTTGGATGTTTGAGCAGGAGCAAAGTAGTAACGAAAACTACCCTGGAGCAATCCCACACACTCGGTCTGCTAAGGTAAGGAGATCTGGCTAGATCACTGTGGGGCAGGCTGACCCAGTTATCTCATGCATTTCACGGCACAATGTGAACGCATTCCTTGGTTAAAAATAAACCTGAGCAGGATAGTCACGTGGTGAGGGGCTGCTGTCCTCCTCCCAGCCCCCTCTCAAAGGAAAAGACAGGCATGTGGGAGCTTCTGGCCATGGTCATTGTGCTGCATTGCCTGGGAAGCACTGCATACCTTGGTGCCAGGAATGGCTTTTCAACCTCTCCTTGCAACTCCATACCACTGCAAAAACACTATGAGAAACCAACATTTAATGAGGGTGGGAGTAACCCTGACAGCAGCTGGAAAGTACATCAGCACCATGAAGCTGTGATTCCATGTTTGGCAGCAGGGCAGTTTGACCCAAGCTAAGTCCTCCCCGTGCTTGCTGCTCCCCCTGTGCATAGCTCTTACTTGGGATGTCTCCTAGCCCTGGGCCACCAGAAGCAGCCAGGGAACTGGTCTGGCTGAAAAATGATACAGACAAAAAAACCCAGAGATCTCCACCATGATTTCACTGTACAGCCACAAAGACCATGTACTTGCCCCACGAAGAGGCAAGGACAGGCAGCCAGGAGCACAGGTCAGCAGAAGCACAGAGGCTGCTTCAGTTTCTTGAGGTCACCACTATCACTAACAGTTAGGAGTCCCTGCAGGACAGCCATTTCTCACAAGGACCGTGGGCTTGGTCTCCTCTGGGGCCATCAAAGTGGGAGACGGCACCAGTGCAGTGACTAGAAAAGGGGTACTCCCTCCACAGGAGGAGAGCTTGGGGTCTCAAGACAACTGTATAAAGCCACTAAATATGGAAAATTTCCTCGTTTCTATTTTTTTCAGTATTTAATAACTTCTTTAAAAGTCTGGAGGGGAAAAAAGGGCCTTTACTTCTCACATGTCTACTGTAGAACTTTTAACTCTTCCAATGTTTAACTATGATGGCAGTGTCCTGTGGTCAGGGTAAGCAGGCAGCTGTGAGGAAGGGAGGTGTTGGACCTTCTCTGCACAGCATGGGCAGATCAGCAGCTCTGCAGTAAGCAGGATAGTTTATGAAGCAAATTGGAAATGGGTCTCAGGGTGGGCTGGCATAAGCAAGGAGGATCTGAATGCTCCTCCTCTCATATTCAAGTAATCTGTGACATTTCCTTCCTTCAACAGGAAAAGGGAAATGCAGCCCTTGTACAGTGCAAAACAAAGCCCTTTCTGGATGTGGGTCCCATGGGTTATCAAAACCACTAAAAACCCAACTAAACAAAATGATTTTCAGCTGGAGACTCTGGTGGCTGAAGCTCAAACAGAACAACAGGGACTGTCCCAATGCTCTGGCTATATGAAGACAAGGAGAGGCAATGCTCTCTGACTCCAGCCAGGCCCTTTGTAATATCACACTGAGTATCAAGGGTTGAGTTTGCAGATAGCATGTTTTATAGCAGCACCAGGTCCCTGTTCTGCCAGACCTCCATTTTTCTCAAAACAGAAACATCCTGCTCCTAAAACCATCATGACCAGCAGTCATGGCAGATCCCAGCAACAAGTGCCACCTCCTACCCAGGGCAGATGAAAGTATTTATGCCTTGATTGCAAAAGCTTCTAGGGCTCAAGCCCCTACCCAGAGACAGAGAGAAACCAGGAAAAGCACAGAGCAGCCCACAAGAAGCCAAGCAAGAGGCTGAGAGAAGCCACAGGCAGCCTACGGGTTATCGATGTCCTCACGCAGCACGTGCAGGCTGTAGTAGACCTGGCCCTGGAAGTAGCAGCTGTGAAGGTACTCGGTGAGGGATTTCCTCCAGCTCACATACATCATGTTGCAGATAAACTGGTCGAAACTTTTTAGCTGGAATAAGGGCAAGGAGACAGACAAGGAGAGATGAGTGAGACAAAGAAGCACTTCCCAAAACGAAATAAAAATTAATCGTTTGTACCAATGATCCATCCCACCTAAAGGGGCAAGGGCAGACCTAGATTCTTTGCCACCAGGATCACTCCAGGAGCCACGGTCAGCCTTCTCCCCTCCCAAGACACGGGAGCCTCTGGCTGGTCTTACCATGGAGTTCACTACGATCAGAGTAAGGGCAACAGCAGTCACTACTTTGAACCCGGAGAAGTCCTTGCTCCCCAGAACCTCGTAGTACCGGCTGGGGATGACGCCGACCTGGTAAATCACCAGCTGCTCTGGAGGAAAGAAGCCCGGGGAGGGATGGAGGGGCAGAGGCGGGGGGAGCCCGGGGGGCAGAGG
>NW_009952694.1:4509140-4516257 GCF_000747805.2 Chaetura pelagica
GTTCTCCTAAGGAAGGAGCAGGACGAGCACCAGCTGCGCCCTCCGGGGACCCCGAGGCTGCGGGACGGGCCCCGTGGGCAGCGGGCACGGCCCACTTGCCGCAGCGGGCACAGGAAGGGAGGAGCGGGGCTGGTTCCCGCATGTTTGGGTTATTTTGGGCGGGCAATGAGGTTTGGTATTGCTTGGGAAGGACGAGCACCTTGTGGTGGCCGCTGCTTTTCTCAAGCCGGGACCTCAGGATGAAGCAGCCATCCCCAGCGTGATGGGGAATGGCAGCGTGTGCGCCCGGAACGGGAGAGGGGACAGGGGCAACCCGAGCAGGCTGTAGAGGGGGAGCAATGGGCTGTGTCAGGGAATTTACCCTCTCTGGTTTCTCAGTGATCCCAATTTTAATAAAGAAACCAAGTACTTGTTTCCAGATTTGGACAGTCACCTGAACTCTGAGTTATGAAGTGTTTCAGCACAAGTAAAATTCTGGACCAGTCTGATGATAAGAGATAGGGGGTCCTACAAACTGGAGTCCCTTCCTTTCTTCAAGCGCCTCTTGCATCCTGTTGATGCTGCTGCTTCTGCAGAGTCTGTGGGCTCCTGCACATACCCTGTAGGTCCCTCTTTCCATACACCAAGTAGCTGTGTTCTCTTGGCAGTTCCCCACCTCCCAGCTCTCTCTTTGTTCTTCTCCCTCAGCCTTGTATCCCGTCTTTGCTGTCCTGCTATCTGATCATGGATCCAGGCACTTTAAAACGCTAAATCAGAGTATACATGCTTAGGGATGAAATAAGATGCATCAGTCTGTTTCCTCAGTGGTCTCCCTTTCTCCTTGCCCTCATCTCCCTTCTCTCAGCTCTTTTACTGCTGGAATTCACAATGCTATCAGTCATACCTAAAGGTTAAGCTCCAGAGGGCAGAGATCAGCCCTCTGAAAACCTGACCTCACTGATGACTAATTTTTATGTTAAAAGGATCAGGTTTTTTTCTCAGCCGTTGCATCAGACCTGGGTGATGTTTGGTCCTAGGCAGTCACATCCTCTCATGGTGCAAAATTGCAGCTGTGCCAATTGTGTGTGTCATCACATCAGTGATTACTGGGACTGAACTGATCCCTTTGCTCCCTCGCCCACCTTATGGCAAGGGGATATTCCTCCCCTTCCCTCCCCTGCTGATGAAATGGCTTCCCAGCACCAAGGGAGCCAGGGGATCTGAAACAGAGATGAGATGGCCACAACTGTCTATCTTAAACCCTTCCTCCTACCACCTCCTCCTTGCCCTTTGTCCTGTCCCTGTCACCCCATGACCACTACCTGATAAAAGACATGCTGGGAGCTCTCTTTAGTGAATCAGATCCAGGATTTTTCTTGGGATCCTTCCTAAGGCAGCCAAGATCAAGAACAACAGAGAAGTGCCTTCTCAGGGCCTCTCCATCCCCCCACCGAGGCTGTGCCCTAGACACTCAGAGCTGCTCTCGGCACTGAAACATTTACATCTTTTACAGCACTCTGGCTCTACTTCTCACGTTTCTCCCCCAGCAAACACCAAAGCCATTTCAGAGTGTGCCTGGGGGCAGGGCTTGCGAAAGGGCTGGGGAATCACAACTTGAGCAGGGTTGTATGGCTCTGTTTACACTGCAGAGCCATATCTCAGCTCCTTGACTAGGTACAGACCCAAGAGAAGCCCGCTCTGCATTGCTAACCCATCACTAAACAGCCTGTTGTAGACCCGGGGAAGGGAGAGCTGAGCATGGCTGGCGGAGTCCCGGGCTTCGTGTGCCAGTGCAAGTTAATTCCTTGTGGTGTTTAACCCCAGCCTCATCTGCTCCTGCTAGCTAGGTGTGAAACATCCCATCCTCCCCTGCCTGCTGTCCCATGCATTTTTCCCCTGCCCAGGACGGGTGGGGGATGCCCCCGTCCAGATCCTCCCAGCCCCTGCCTCCCGGCAGTCCCACTGCCCCCTTGTGCTGCCGCTTCCCTCCCGGCCCTCTCCTCCTGCTGGCCTAGAGCTGGGATATAGGGAGCTGCCTGACAAACCCATCTTTCAGCACCTCTGGGGTAAGTGGCACTGGGTGCTCTCTGAAACAAGCAGCAACTGCCATGACCACCGAAAGTAGCACTAAACAGCAGCCTTGACTCTGCAGCTGGCTCTCCCGCGGGTTTCCCATCCCAGGTCTTTCTTAATGCTGCCAGGTTCGTGCAGTGTTGTGTAATGAAGTACTGAATATCACCTTCCCGGGCTTTCCAAAATTCAATCTGCCGTTTCCTGTGCGTGTTTCCAGTCTCCATCCTCTTCACATGTGCTTGTCGTTACCGGAGCTTGCAGCTTCTTCAGTTTTGGATCACCTGCAAGCTTTAGCCCTCTCTCTGATCTTTACTAAGGAAAGGATAATAGAGACTCCCACCCTGAGTTTCAGCTCTGTCTGTATTAGGGTATGAACAGCTAATGACAACTCATTTTTAGCTGTATCAGCAACCTGAGCTGACAGTCCACCACGTTCCTGTGCCACCCCAAAGCAGAGGGTGGAAATGGAAAACCAAGGGGGAGCAAACAGCAGAGGCCAGGTTCTGTGTGGCTTAAACCTCCATGGAGCCTCACCACTGGCTCCTGCTGTGATATCTTAATGATTCTGCCTTTTTCTCCTCCGTGCTCTGTGACTTAATTAGCCTTTCCCCCTCCTGTGGGCCAAACTGCTCTTCTTCCTTTTCAATCCTTATTCCTTGTGCTTTGCCTCTAACAGTGTCTTTCTACTGTACACTTCAAAGGCTTTGCTCGCTACATCTCCCCAGTGCCAGCAGCAGCTGGTTAACACCCCAAAGCAGGCCGGGTCTGCCATGAACTGTCACAGTCATTGAAACGGCTTCAGGCCCTTTGGATCCGAGCAAGAAGCTGGCATGGGGGAGGAGGGGTGGAAGGTTTTTCACCATTTCACCTCTGGGAAAAGTTATTAGTAACACAGGAAAAGCGAGGGGGAAAGTATCCCCCTCCTCCACCCACCCTCCCCACTGGAGAGCCTGCTGAGGGCAGAGTGCTTTTATGTGCAAGTGGGAGGGAAGGAGAGTGTTAGAGTTTCAGAGGGAAACACTTTGATCTTGACTTTGAATCTTGATCTCCCGGCTCACCCCCACTCCTCCCACCTAGACCCAGGACCCCAGGATGTGGCCAGTGTGCCCAGTCCTCACCCAGTGCTGTGGTACTGCACTTGGTGCATCACTCTTCATTCCCTCTCACATGCCTGGGAACCTTGGGGAGCCTCAGGGAGCAAGGACATAGCACACTGGCACCAGGTTCAAACCTTTCCTCCCATCTCACAGGGTGGGATGGAAGAGGGAGCCCAGCTGGCCAGAAGCCAGAAGAGAAAACAGCCCTGAGCCAAGCAGAAGAAAATTAGAGATTGGACCTACTGTCGGGGCTTCACTAACCCAGGGCACAGGACAGGGAGACTGGGTTTTCCTGTGCACTACTTGTACATTAAACTGGTCAGTCCTGAACATCACCCAGAAGATGAACTGGGAGGAAGCCACCATTAGCAGAGTGACAGAGTGCTGCAGGTGACTCTCAGGGGACAGCACTGAGGTGCCCTGGTCCCACAAGGAGGGATCTTAAGCCAGAAAGCAGAAAACAGCAATGAGGACCCTGGCTGTTCCTGATGGGATTGGAAGAAGGTGGCTCTGAGGGATGCTAGAGGATGAGGAATGACCCTGAGCTCTGAGTCCCTGCAGAGGAAGAGTGGGACAGGTTGCGAAAGAGCCTTTGAGTCTTCCAGTCACTTGTCTAAAATGGGACCTAGTGCCCAGGCCAGCTCCCTGCTTCCCTTGGGAAGATGAAACTCCTAGCTGGGACTTCCTGCCAAGCTGTTCTAAAGTTCAGGCCACATTCTTCTGCCCTCTGTGCCATCCCTCTGTCCTCCATCACACAGCTGAAGTCACCCCTGTTAACTGCTCTCGCTCCCTGAGGCTGATGCACGTGGCTGTCCCTGCCCACCAGTTCTCACTTCAGCACCACTAAACAGATTTTGGTTCTTGCATCGTCTCCTGTAATTCAATCACTCCAGTGCTGTTGCTCCTGGCTGAAAACTCCCTATAGTGTGTCACTGTCCCTCCCAGTGTGATATGAGCAGAACTGAACCAAGTCACAATTGCCTTTCTGCTGGCACCCAGCATCATCCCGGGGCATGCACAGACATGAGGGTGCCTCACAGAACCTCTCCACAGAGCCCAGAAGTCTGTCTGTCTGAGCATCCCTTAAAGGGCTCCAGCACTGGCATGAGGCAGCTGGTGCAGAAATAGTTTCAGAGCTGGAAAGGAGAAGTACCAGACAATGTGAACCCTTAAACATGACTTCTGTGATTCAGTTTGAACAAGTTACTACAAAAATTATGGTGGGCTGCGTGTTTTCCAGGTCCTTGTTTGTCACAGTCACACCAGAGCCACTTGCCCTTACTTCCCCCCAAAACTGGTGGACTGGAGCTCCAGCAAACCTATTTCTGTTGCCATCTCAGGCTGCAAGCTACACTCTTTCCCTGTGGAGCAACACCAGGCAGAGGGGAGAAACCCAGCCAATAGAACAGACAGTTAGGACCCTCCTGGGAGCCTCCATACTCTCAGTCCTGCCAGTCCCTCAGCAGTCCCAGCTCCCCCAGCTTCCCAGAAGGAAGATTCTAACTGTGGTTGTCTGGAGAAAGATGGAAAAACCAGAAGCTGGGGCACTGGCAATGGCTTTGAGGGAATAGACATGTCAATTTAGCCCATATAGGTCAAAATGTTCCATTTCCAGAGGTGGTTTTGGCAACTGTTATACAGTCTGAACTGCCTGAAATAGCATTCGGCTGCCCCAGGTGTTTCAGCCATATCCCATCCTATCTGAATGTCCTGCACTGTTGTGGGTAGGGTGCTCTGATTCCCTGCACTCCTGGAGGTCTCCTAGGTGGGAGAATAACCGAGTGTTTGAATCTTGTCGCCATGTGTGGCACTGTTGGGATTATCACATTACAGTGACAGAGCCAGAGGAAGCTCTACAAACACCCAGCACCAATTCCTTGGGACACCCTTCCTCATCAGGTTGAAACCAACTCTGAACATGGAGGCTGCTGTTGACCTGCTCATGCCCAAACTTAGAGTAGTAAAATCTGCCATCTAGCACAGCTGGAAATACAGTGCCCTGAGACCCATGTGTGGCAAGATATCTCTGCAGCTTTACTCTGGGACTTGTCTCAGGCAGGTTAAAGCACAACAGGCAGAAAAGCTTCTGGCAGCTAGAGTTAAACTGCAAAGGTCACCATGGCCTACTGTCATGCTGAAGCATCCTGCACTAAATCAGGGAGCACTCTGGTCCCCTACTGAACTCCTCCAAGGAACTGAAAAATGCTAACTACTTGTTTATATGCTGGAAGTCGGTGTGTGCAGTCATCTGCATAACAGAACTGCCCGGGCTGTCTCTTTGTGTGTTTTCCAGCTCCTATGTTAATCACTGACCCTGCTGACTCCGGCATTTACCAGTGTCTCACTGCCCTGTGAGCACCGCTTTGCATTTGCAACCAAAGAAGTTAAAAGGATGAAGGATGAGAAGGGAAGCTCAGCAGCTGTAGATATGAACACCAACCTGCCTGGGAAAAAAATCCATGACTGGCCAAGTTGATAGTGAGAACAGAGCTGGCTTTGGAGATAGGAAGATTGCCGGGGGGGGTGGGGGGGGGGGGGATGGAACTTCACCAGGGGATAGTTTAGGTCTCTTCCTTGCGCTGTAGCTTTCCTGTGTCCAGTGAGAGTGACTCCTGAGAGCACTTCAGGCAGGGCTTTGTTGTCAGCTGAGGTAGTGGCTCCTAGCTGAGGCTGCGAGGACTCGCAGTCAGTTCACAGCTTCCAGGGAGCCTGTTCCTCCTGTCAAACCCTCTTGTCTTGGCCTCCCCCTGTGCTCTTTGGCTCAGATGTGAGACAAGAGAAGTGAGAAAAAATGCTCTGGGGTATGCGCTTCTGGGGGAGGTAGGACTCAGTGAACGTGTGCCTTGATGTGTGCTGCAATGCTTGGTCCTCTTGCTTGGTCCCGGACTAACACAAGAGAGGGGGCAGCAGGAAATACACTGGAGCTGGGCACATTTTCCCTGATTGAAATGTCTGCTTTCTGTCCAAATTGCACAAGAATCCCATGCATGGTGTCTCTACAAGCCCTCCTGCTCTCTTGTTGCTGAACACTGCAGCAGAAATGATTGACCTCAGTGAGGTTCCCCTCAGGTGGTGGTATGTGAGGAAGGAAAGCCCTGCCATCTCTGACATCAGAAGCTATTTTGTGCCCCTTGCTGGGTAAGAGATTTGTGGTGGAGCCTGAACTTATCCCCAAAGATAGGCTGGGGAGAGGAAACCAGATGCTGCCTGCAACTGGAGCTCCACAAACAAGGGGACATGATGCACCATGACGAGTTGGTGAAGATGCCAGCTCTTCCTTGTCCAAGCTGTGCCCCATCTTGTTAAAATATACCCAGTCATCACACCTAAGAGCACACTGGCTCCAAGGGGATCCATTTCTGGGTGGTGTAACTTGGGAGGAAGCAGGTTCTGGGGGAACCTCTAGGGGTTCTGAGCTTGTGAAGAGGATGCAGGGTGGAGCTGGCATTGGTGGCTCAGTGATACCAGAGCGAGGTGCCTGGCGTGCAGGGTGTTTGCACAGCCTCACGTGATGCCTGAGGGATGGGATGAACCCATTGTGTGAGTGGAGTTAAGGAAGGGAACCTCGGCCCCAAGATTAGGCCAGGGAGGCAGTGGGGCAGATAGCGGGGAGGAAGGCTGCTCCACCGAGGGTCCAGACACAGGCCAGTGGTTCCAGCAGCACTGCCTTGCCACGGGGAGGATGGATGCCACTTAGGGAGGGGAGAGAAGAGGGTAATTATCTCCTAGTTAGCTGGTAAAGAAGGACCATGGCCCTGGCAGGAGCGAGAGGGGCAGACACGCACTTTGGCTATGCCAACGCCACAGTCCTGGGCTGCAGTGACACCCACTCAAGATCTGTCTGCGCCCCGTGGGACAGGAGGGGTGCCCCATGCAAGCACCCAGCTCCGTCACCCACGGCGGGTCTGCAGGCCGGTGCAGGGCAGGGTGCGGAGGGGCAGCGGGGTGCTGGGGGGCAGCGGGGTGGG
>NW_009952694.1:4516873-4517488 GCF_000747805.2 Chaetura pelagica
TCCCGCCCTCCCCTCGGTCCCTGCTCGGCAGCTACCCGGGCACCGGCGACCTCTCCCCGCCCCGGGGCTGTTGGGCCCTTTGTCTGCGGGCGCGGGGCGCGGGGCCGCCCGGAGCCTTCGGGAGAGGTGGGGCGGCCGCGGGGCGCGCTCCCGGGGGGACGGCGCTGTCAGGAGCTGCTGCCCCTTCAGCCGTCCTGCCCCTGCCCGGGCGACGGCTGAAACCGGGCTTGGATGCAGTGCTTTGGCCTAGGTTAAGGCGGGTCGCCGGCTTTTCGCTCTCCAGGCGAGTGTTGCCTCATTCCTGGGCTTCGATGGAAACGCGGGTGTTGGCAGATGGTGCTTCTCCTGCTCTCTGGGCTGCCAGCGCGGTGCGCTCACCAGAAACACCCTGGGATTTCTCGTGTGATGATTTCCTAGGTAGCTTCTGGAGGCTACTGCTTCTGTTGTGTGGTTACAGTGGTTCAAACCTTCCCTCTCAACGGAGAAACTTCACAGCTGGTGTGGCTGGTGCCCACAGCTGGGGCTGGGAAATGAGCCACCTAACCCATCTGGACTTGGGTGCATAGACACCCCTGCTCCTGCAAGGCACTGGCAGCCCTGGGCAGCCAGCGAGGC
>NW_009952694.1:4517517-4542841 GCF_000747805.2 Chaetura pelagica
GGAGCATTTTTGGGGATGGCTGGGGGAACTTGCAGTACTGGATGCCACCAGACCATCAGTTTAGGTGAGGGAATGTGATCTGCAACTGTTTGCTTATCTGTTACAATGCAAAAGCAGCCAGGTTAGGTAAAACCTCCTTTATCAGTGGTGAAAAACTCCCTTGGTTACCTCTTGGTGCTGAGGCAGTTTAGGAAGCACTTGTCTGTCGTGTTCAGCTGGCTTTGCTGGAGGCAGACACGTCTTTTTGCAGCAGGTCCTCTCTATTGAGAGCTGCTGGGGTTGATTTGGTGATTAACCCAAGCCCCCAGCTTGGCTGATTTCTGTTTCTGTGTTACTGAAGCACCTTTCCACCCTGCCCCTGGAGCTCAGCTGTGCTGTTTCGGCTGCAGATTTTGCCTTAGGATCACTTCTGAGGTTCTGTTGCTCTGGGCAGCAGGAGCTGGCAGTGACCATAGAGGCTGTTGGGTTATTGCTGAAGGAAGGATCGAATCCTGTGCCTCCATGTCTCCCTGTTGCACTCCCTCTCCCCCCTAAGCTACAAGGAGGAAAAGAAGACCGGGGTAGGAAAAGAAGACCAGGGTTGTTGCTGATGATCCCTAGCTGTGACAGCTCCTCCAGGGGTAAAGCTTGTCTTGCCTTTCTTGGCTCTGCTGGTGTGCACTCCACCAGGCTGTGGGGCTGAAAGGGAAGGCAGTGGTGGTGGCCACAGGGGGAGGTTGCTGGCCCTGAAATGGTTTGGCAGGCCATGGAGAGGGAGGACTTGGGCTCTGCCAGCCCTGCAGCTCTCCTGAGGGATGCCTTTGCTTCAGCTCCTGGAGCATATGTTGTTCACCATGGGCTAAGTCAGAATTTTTATAAACTTCTACAGACTTCAGGGGAACAACAATACAGACCTCACTTCAAGTGACAGCCTTGTACTTGCTCAGACCAGGATTTTAGGACAAGTTTTTCTCCGCTGGTTCACAGCTGAGTGCATTCTCCCGTGTTGTCTCTGATACCTGATGTCCCACAGCTGTGGGACCAGCTGTAAGAGAAGGTCTTGGCCCTGACATGCAGGACACTGGGAAGGAGCATGGAGCAGGGGAAAGGAGTTGATTTGGTGACTAGGTGTGGCCTGATGAAAGGCGAGAGGCAGCAGTGGCACAGAGGTTCCTTGCAGTGAAGTAGCTGGGATGTGGCCATGTGATTCTGTGGCATCTTGTTCTGTTTGCTGTTTGGTCATAGCCAGGGGCTGTAGATGCTATGGCAGTAATAACCTTAGCTGCCGTGGGCATAGGGTGGAGAATCTGGAGAGGTCAGGAAGGACATGGGCTTTACTGCGGAGCTGCTACTTTTCCTGCCTGGCTCTGCTGTTTCCACATCTCCACGTAGAGCTGTGAGCACACAGTGATACCTGTTAAGTGTTGTGAGAGAGTGGGTCTCTGGCTGAGACATGAATCAATTAGACTACAAAGTGATGCTCTACATGTTGGGGGTGGCATGTGAATGAACCTTAGCAGGAAGTGGACCAGATTGGGTTTCCTAGTGAGTGAAGTGTTTGTAGCTTCTTGGAGACAACTGGTTCAAGAAGGAGAGATTGGGCTGGCTGATGGGGGCAAAAGGTGCTGGAGAAGAATGCATTGATGGAACTAGACCGTGGGGTATGGACTACAGTCGTTGTGGAAGCTTCTGGAGCAGTGAGGGTAGAGCTATGTAGGCATCAGGACCAAAGCTGATGAAAGTCGGGGTGCAGGTTTGACCCTCTGGATTTTCTGAATGAGAACTGGCATTAGGAGGGAGGTAGGAAGGACAGGACTGGGACAGGCTCAGGTGGGCAAGGGTGCTCTGTACAGCCTCTGAATTACCCACCCAACACTCATGCTCTGTCTGCACTTCTGAGTTGCCTCTTGTCTGGTAGCTTGCCTAAGAGAAGCCCTCCTTTTGTGGTTGGTGGTGTGTGTCTGCTGAGCAGCAAGTGACATCTAGTGTTAGCTCAGGCAGCAGTAACCAAGGCTTGGGCTGCCTCTGGCCCTTCCTCCCCATCCCAGGTTCTGTGACGGTGTTTTTTGGTGCATGCAATGGGTGCAGCTGCAGTGCCATGCTCTGAGGGAGGGGACAAGCTCATTACCCCTTTTCTCTTTGGCTGAAGACCTTGACCGAGATCCCTCCATGCCCCCACGCATTGTTGCTCTGTCACAAGGTCCCTTCCTGCAGAAATGGCAAATGTTTGTCCTTCAGGCTCTCTTCTCTCTGGGTGTTGGCAGCAGGCTGGTGAAATAAAAGGGATGGAGCTACTGGTGGGAGAGTCAAGTATAGGGAGTGAGACTGGGTACAAGGCCAGGTGTGCAGGGGTAGGAGGTGACCTGGCCTCCCACCCCAATGGATGCGGTTCCCTTAGTCTCACTTGGAGAAGTCTCTGGAGGCTGTGTGCCCATGCATACTGCCCACAGGAGGTCACTGAAGAGCAAGCTGAGCCTATGTCCCTTTCCCAGGTCTGCCTGTGGGGACCCAGGCCCTTCAGTCCTTGGGAGTGTGGGTGGTGGGGTAAGCAGTGGCCTTTCCTCTGCCCTCTTTCCTGGTCCTGTCCTTTAGGGAAGAGCTTGACCCAGAGGCCAGACCCCTGGAGGTCTGGAGCATGGACTATCTTAAATCTCCAGTAACTTCTTTTCTTTTGCCATCCTTCAGGATGATCCAGCGGCACCAGCTGGTGCAGTCTGTGCTGCAGGAGCTGCAGGAAGCCACTGAATGCTATGGTCTGGAGGGCCTCACCAGTGCTGCGCTGGAGGCAGAGAGGACCCTGTCATCTTTCTCCCTGCCTGGCTATTGTGGGAGGCAGTTCCAAGAGGAGCTTGAGGTTGACCAGGTAGCCAGGAGCCTCTATCCTGAGGATGCCCCAAGTAACATGCTGCCTCTGGTTTGCAAAGGTGAGGGGAACCGCCTCTTTGAGGCTGCCAGCGTGCTGCTCTGGGGCAACCCCAGCCTCAGCCTGGAGCTGCAGGTGCGTACAGTGGTAGAGATGCTGCTGCACAAGCAATACTACTTGAATGGCATGATCGACTCCAAGGTGATGCTGCAGGCTGCCCGCTACTCCCTCTGTACTGAGGAGACCCCAGAGATGACCAAACTCCCTATGACTATCTTGGAAGCTATTTTCGATGCTGACATCAAAGCTACCTGTTTTCCTGGCACCTTTGCCAACATGTGGCACGTCTATGCTCTTGCCTCAGTACTTCAGTGCAACATCTACTCCATCTACCCCATGAGCAACTTGAAGATCCGGCCCTATTTCAACCGGCTCATCAGGCCCAGGAAGTGTGGCCCGCGAACCTCCACGCTCCACATCATGTGGTCGGGGCAGCAGCTCTCCCGGCAGGTCTTCAAAGCGCAGTACTTTGTGGCTGTGGTTGGCCTGGAGGAGCTGGAACCCACAGTGCCTTTGCCAGAGCCTCCCGTCCAGCCCATGAAGACCCTTGAACTGTTGAACAGTGACCCTCAGCTGACCTACTCCAACCTGCGTGACAGGTACAGCATTACCAAGAGCACCTTTTACCGCTGGAAGCGCCAGTCTCGTGAGCACCGGCAGAAAGCGGCTGCCAGGTTTGCTGCTAAACACTTCCTCCAGTCCTGTTTCCAGGAGGGCAATATAATCCCCCTCCAGCGCTTCCGACAAATGTTTCCAGAAATTTCCCGATCCACATACTACGCCTGGAAGCATGAGATGCAGAGCATGGCCAGTGGTGAGGCCCCTGCTCTGGCTGAGGTCCATGGGTTGCAAGACCTTCACAGGGATGTTCCAAAAAAGGCTGATGTGGATGAGCCAGCGAATCTGGGGGGGAGCTTAAGATCCCCGAGTCCTTCCCTAGACCCCATACAAGCAGGGATCTTCATGCAAGGAGCCAAATCCTACCTAGAGAAGTGCATTTCCATGAACACTCTGGTGCCTTATCGGTGCTTCAAGCGCAGCTTCCCTGGCATCTCCAGGTCCACTTACTACAACTGGCGAAGAAAGGCAATCAAGGAGAACCCCAACTTCAAACCTCCCCAGACTCCCTTGGATAACCAGAAACCTCTAGTGATAGCTAAGCCATTCCTGCAGTTAAAGCCAAGCAGTGTGCCTGTTAGGAAGAGGCTGAACGGAGATCGCCCAGCACCCAGGAGTCTCCTGCGGCTCAAGCCTTCTCTGTGCTGGAGAAAGCAGCTGCGAGATGTTGCCAAGAGGCAGGTCCAGCAGTGGCGGCTGCCGTTCTGCAAGTTCCGCCTGCGCTACCCATCTCTTTCCTCCACAGCCTACTGGTTTTGGAAGGGCATCGGCCGGGCCCTCGGGCAGCCTCGCCTACCCTGGACCAGCTGCAGCCGGTCATTGAGCCAGATGGCTTCTCTGGCACCTCAGAGAGCAGAGCCAGGCCTCAAGCCCCAGTGCCACGTGGAGGTAGCCACCAAGCACCCAGACAAGCCAGCATCGGCCATGCCGTACAACGCCACCATCTCAGGCTATGAGGTGTCTGAGAGAGCCAAGAGCCGGATGTTCGTGATGGATGTGATTGCCACTGCCCAGTTCAAGGCGCAGGCCAAGCTGTTTCTGCAGCAGCGATTCGAGTCGAAAACCTTCCCCACCTACAAGGAGTTCAGTGCCCGCTTCCCGCTCACAGCCCGTTCCACCTATTACATGTGGAAACGCGCCCTGCATGATGGGCTGACACTTGTGGATGCCTGAGCGCTGGTTGCCGGCTGGCTTGACCACAGCTCCTCTGCTGATGTGTCCCCAGGCTCTCTGGTGGGGTGCCCGGGCTGGGGCCCCGCTCTAATTTTTGTTCTGGTTTTGTTTTGTTTTGTTCCTAGTCTCTGGTTTTGTTTTCTGTGTGGTTCAATCAGGTATGGGAGCATCTGCACGGTGTTCATTCCCAGAGCTGGGAGGAGTGGGAGGAGAAGGCAGTAGTCTGTCTGAGCTGCCCCAAAGGAGAGGGGCTGGGGAGTTGTCCTCCCTTTGTGCTCAGAGGGTGAGGAAGGGAGGTGGTACAGTGCCAGAGTCACAGGATGCTGCCAGGCCTCTTGAGATGGAGGATGTGAAGGTCTCTCAGCCCTGGGCACTTGCTGGAATGAGTCATGTGGATGTGCGGGGTGGGCATGGGGGTGCCCAGTATCCCCTTGGCAAGCAGAGCAGTCCTGGCTCAGCTGTGGGAGGGGAGGGGCTTGGGCAGTGCTCAGCTTTATGGGAGGAGCATCTTCCATCTCGGCTCTTCCCAGCTAAGGAGAACAGAAGCTTTCACCTTGACTTTCTTGCTTTTAATACCTACCTCAGGTAACATCTGCCCTAGGGGCAGGAGAGGCTGGTAGAGGAGGGAACTTTTTTGTGTTCCCAGTGTAGTCTGCTGGGATTATTGAGCTAGGAGCTGGTGTCCTTTGCAGGCTCTAGAGAAGCCGTCCCTGACCTTTCTTGTCTTAGTTGTAACCTCTTTCACACAGTCCTTTATTCTCTCACAGCTGGCAGCTGCCTTACTTTCCTAGTGTCTCTTTTCCCTGGTGCCTGGGAAGAAGAGAGACCGAACCTTGTGTGCCCAGTGTCCCTGTGTCCCCTGTGCTGCAAGCTGAACATAATGTGGGTGTCTCCTTGCAGCAAGCCAAGATGCATATATCTCACCTGTAAGAAACCAAAGCAATAAAGACTCTTCCACTCCTAGTCCTGTGCAGTTTCTCACTCTTGCTTGTGTGGTTTCTGGGCAAGGCTTTCCCCTCTCTTGTGTGCTTTCTAAAACTGGCTCAGGTGGGCAGAGCCTGTGCTCGCCTCCATCCCTGCTGCTGTGAAGGTCCTCTTCTGGTTCCTGGGACCTGCTGGGGCCATCTGCTTGGTGGTGCTCTGGAGGTTGGGCAGGGGCTGTGCTTGCCCTGGCAAGAGGCCAGGACTCTCCCCCAGATGTAGGGCTGGGGGTAACACCGTGGGCACACCTGTGTAACAGCAGAGATGCAGTGGCAATGTCTGAGATGTTGGGGGTGGGGGGTCCTGCCCTGTAGTGGTGATACTGTGCTGGGAGGCTGAAATCAGCTAGTTGTACCACTGTCCTGGCAGCATCTTGGGGTGCAGGGCTGCGGGGGTTCTGGCCTGCCCAGGCTCTGCTGGAGTTCTCCAAAAAGCCCCATCTCCTCAGTGTGTGAACTTGTCTGCAGCGTCAGCCAGCATGGCTGTGCAGGGCTGAGCTGGGGGGTGTTGGAGCTGGCTGCTACCATTGTGGAGGGTGGTGGCAGCTGCAATACTTGCTCTTACATCCCAGGAAGTTCTGGGGGTCAGAGCACCCTACAGATGTGAGGGGAGAGATTCTCTGGCTTCATTCACCATGAGCCTCCTAGGCAGAGGGGGACCTATGCTAGGAAGCTCTGCTGAGCTTTCCTCAGCATCAGCCTGCAGGAGAAAGGGATGCTCAAGGTTGTCTGTGGCACTCTTGGGTCTGAGCTACCTGGTGGGGCAGCCCTGGACAAGCAGTGCTGAGCCAGTGGGGCATCACTTAAGAAACTACTTAGCTCCTTGATGCTAGTGGGATGTCACCACCCTTCTGTCCACCCCAGTGTAGCCCTTGCAGTCCCAGAGAAGGGAGCATTGAGTGGTCCAGGGAGGGAGGCACACAGGGAGCTGGGAGCTGCTGAGCAGTGCTGTGTGCTGCTGCAGAGCCCTGGGTGCCTGAGCACTGTGTGTCAGGAAGTATTTGGAGTAATTAGCTGCCAGTGACTTCTCACCATCAAACTCCTCCAAACTACTTCAAGGGAGTAAGCTGGTAATTACTCCAGAATGATTATCCATGTCTCCAAACTGCCAGAGGCAGCTTTTGGCAGCAACAGTGACTGCAGTGGCTGTGCAGGGGGATGTGAGACCACCAGAGCATGCCCTTTCTTGGCTGAGCTGAGGGAAGGAGAAGGGAGGATGGGTTTTCTGGCTGTGGGTGCTGACACAGGCCCTATTTGTGTGGCCCTGAGTCTGGGCAGACTGTGCCAGGGCATCCATTGCCATGGTGCAGTATGGTAGGTGGCTGCCCGCTGCTGCTGAGGGCAGGTGGACCTCAGGAGAGCCTGGGGAACCTCAGTGGTGGGATGTACTTGGTGCTCTACGGGATGGCTTCTGCTTCCCTCTCACCTGACTCTCCCTGGACTGGGAGCTTTGTATACCTCACACCAGGGTTCAGCTGCAGGATTAACTCAGACAGGTTCAGGTGCTGCAGTAGGGTCTTGTCCCAGGCAGGCAGAGAGAGCAAGCAGAGACCCACAGAGAGCAGATCCTACTCTCTTTTTTATGGATCAGAGACCATTGTTCCAGAAAGCACCACGGTCTGAATTAGCCAATCACCATTGGCCAGGTACATATTCTGTTAGAGGCAGTTTTTAACCTATTGTCTATTTCTCTGCCACTTATTATGACCCTTGTGCTGCTTCTTCGCTCTGCACTTATCTGGTAGGGCAAGAGGCCTGCTCATTCTGTCCTTGAGTGAATCAGTGAAAAGGCATCACTCCTGTCTTGCTGACTTGAAAGGCATTTGTTGTTTAGTCTTCTGTAGAGGGGAAGAAGAGGGACTGTTCCCCACACCCTTGCAGTCCCAGAGAAGGGAGCATTGAGTGGTCCAGGGAGGGAGGCACACAGGGAGCTGGGAGCTGCTGAGCAGTGCTGTGTGCTGCTGCAGAGCCCTGGGTGCCTGAGCACTGTGTGTCAGGAAGTATTTGGAGTAATTAGCTGCCAGTGACTTCTCACCATCAAACTCCTCCAAACTACTTCAAGGGAGTAAGCTGGTAATTACTCCAGAATGATTATCCATGTCTCCAAACTGCCAGAGGCAGCTTTTGGCAGCAACAGTGACTGCAGTGGCTGTGCAGGGGGATGTGAGACCACCAGAGCATGCCCTTTCTTGGCTGAGCTGAGGGAAGGAGAAGGGAGGATGGGTTTTCTGGCTGTGGGTGCTGACACAGGCCCTATTTGTGTGGCCCTGAGTCTGGGCAGACTGTGCCAGGGCATCCATTGCCATGGTGCAGTATGGTAGGTGGCTGCCTGCTGCTGCTGAGGGCAGGTGGACCTCAGGAGAGCCTGGGGAACCTCAGTGGTGGGATGTACTTGGTGCTCTACGGGATGGCTTCTGCTTCCCTCTCACCTGACTCTCCCTGGACTGGGAGCTTTGTATACCTCACACCAGGGTTCAGCTGCAGGATTAATCTCTCCTGAGTGCTGCCCTTGGACTTTCTTCCCTTGCCTTGCAAGGCATTTTTGAAGAGCCCTGGTGAAAAGATCTAGCTGTGATGTTTTTACTGCCCTGAGTTGAATGCCTGGGTGGGGCATGGTGACAATAATACTCATCCCTCTGAGGGGTTTTACAAGTGCCGTTATGTTTCTCCCTCCCTGAGCCTTCATGGCAGCATGGTCATGGGGGGTGTCTGTTGCCAGCTGTGACTACCTAAATAGTGGGTGCTTGTTATTTACTGAACTAGTTTGTGGCTGAGTGGAGTTTAACTAGGGGAGAAGGAGGGAACTGTAGCACTCAATTTGTACCCATCACACTGCTCTTATATTGAGCTGGTGGGAGATGAATTCTAGGCAGCCCTAGTGGCTCTGCACCATGCTGCTGGGCACTGGCTGATAAATGTGCATGTGTGGGGCAAGGTTTAGCTCAGGTGCCTCCCAAACTTCCTCTTAGGTGGGTGCTTAAAAGCACTGACCCCAGCAAAGACAGATGAAAAGGCAAAGGAAATGCAGAGGCTAAGGGGCTGCAAACCCTGCAGGGAACAGCCTCCCACCTGCCTGTGATTTAGGGCTCTGTCCCACCACTAACATACCCCCTTTGTGTCCATGGGAGGTGGTTTTCAGGTACAGGAGGTGGGTGACAGTGCAGCAGAGCCTGTCTGGATGCTGTGCTGGAGGTATGATTGAGTATGCCCAAGGAAAGCTTTGGGGCACTTACCTGGTACGTGACAGCTCAAGCACCACTTGGCCTCTAGATTTTGCACAAACAACTGCTTTGTGCCAAGTGCAAATATTATTGATCTTAAAAGCATCTGAAGGTATCAAAAGGGTTGGGGTTTGCAGGGCATCTTCTGTGCTTTGCTAAGAAGTAGCAGTATAGCAGTGGTAGGAGGACAGAAAAGTCTGTGCCACCATTTAAAACTATTCCTGAGCTGACAGGGAGACAAAAGCAGTAAGTTATCAAGAGTATCTATGTAGGGAGGGGAGAAAATAAGATGAAGAGAAAAAGGAAAAAAGGATCTTTGGGATCAGTCTCCTGAGAAAATCCCTCCATAGGTCCAGGCTACAACCCAGCTGTTGAAACTAGAGTCCTTTTTCCTCCTGATGCCTCTGTGGCATTTGTTGAGGGATGATTTGTGGGGAACCGTCTGCCTTTGGTGGGTTACAGCAGCCACAGCCAGGTCCTGGTTCTCCTACAGCCCTCTCTGCCTCCTTTCTGTTGAAACCCATCTATCAGGTGCTGTGGATGAAAATATCTCCTGGAGTCCAGCTGTTGCCCACCACTGCTCTGCCATTGTCCTTGAATATTTTTGCTGAACTGATTTGCCCTGTAGATCTTAGCGTCAGATCTGCCTCTTTCGTGCTGGAGCAATTGCTCAGGCCTTTCCCTGGACCCTGCCAGCTGGGGAGCTCCCTGCCTGCTGCAGCAGTTCCTGCATCCAATGTCCCTGCATTTCAGCCCCTCGCCACCCCTCCTGCCTTCAAGGCAGCCCAGTTTCTTTATTCTTCTTCTGCATTTCCAAACCTCCCTGATATTGTCTTGTTAACAAGCAGCACCAAGGCACCCCTCCTCCCTATGCCAACTTACTAGTGAAAATATGGAAGATCAATCCTTGTATTGATCCTGAAGGATTTTGCCCTCTAGCCCAACAGCTCTTCTAAAATATTAATAAACTGTTAATACATGTCTTAGCTTTCTTGAACTAGCCCTCACCTCACGACTGTTGGGGTGGCTCCATCCCAACAGTTTGGCCAAAGTCCAGATGCAGCATTCCCTGCCTTTTCTCTTATAGAAAACAAATGAGATGATGTGTAATGCTAATGTAGCAGAGTCAACTTCTGGAAAATACTAGAGTTTTGGAGAAAATACTCAGATATGAAAGCCCTTTAGGAAAGGAGAACTTCAATTTTTCTAGCCTAATACTATCAAGAGTTTACTACCTGTGCCTAGACTTTGGTATATTATTTTGAGAATGACATTTTGGCAGATGATACATTAATTTGCATTTCATTTCTCCTTCACTGGCTTCTTTCTTTGCCCCTCTCCCCATCCCTCTTCCATCTCTTCAGTAACCACCGGTAGGAGAGCTGCAGAGGGATGGACACCCCCCACCAAACTCAGGTGTTTGAGAATAAAATTCTATCTTCCTAGCACTTCTGCAGCTTCCTGAGTCTGGACAGGGGCAGGCAGGGAGTGGAAAGGACCCCTTGCCTGTGGGGCTGTCCCCCAGCTTCCCATGTCAGGAGAAGGCAGCATTCTGACTGCACTCCAGCTTCTGCCATACACTGGGTTTGGTCCTGATTGACATTTTTATTAAGAAGCAAGATTGACTTTAAAGTGAAGCCAGTGAACACTAAATGGACCAAGAGCCAGTTAAATGCCACATCTCCAAAAGTAAAGAGCCCCAGGAAGGAGCCCTGGTGGAGCCAGGGGCATTTCTGCTAGGAAGCCTCTGAGAGGGAAGCTTCACTCCAAGGATGGGAGTGAGCTGAGTGCAGCCCTGTAGCCAGAAGAGCTCCTGAGCAGAAATGAGAGGCAGGAGGGTTATGCTGCCTGTGTCCAGCACTAGAGCAGAGGCAGGACATCACTGTTTTTGGAAGAGAATAATCTAGAAAAGCCCAGATGAAGCAGGGAGCTTCATAGAGGAGCAGCAGTGGGAAAGTTGTCTCCTACTGGAGAGAGAGCCCAGCATCTCAGCCTCTTCAAAGCAGCAGAGATGACAGTGTGGGGAAAGGGAGATGGGCAGATGTTGGTGACACTAGGGCTGAGGACTGGCAGCAGGAAGGAGCCCTGTGTATGTGGGACCTAAGCAGCACATTTTTAAATGTCAGTAGAAATCAGCCTTGTGAACCACTTCCCAAAGGCCTGGGTGGCTTCTTTTGCTTGCTGAAAAAAGGAGGTGGAAGAATCCTGCACATGTGGGGAGGAGAGAGGCTATTCCAGCAGCCACGTGTGAGCCCATATCTGAGTCCCACTCTCTGGCACTGCTGGAGAGGCAGCACCAGCTCCTCTGCTCTGGGCAGCTTGGCCCGAAGGCAACTCCTGCCCATTTGGGGTGGGGGGACACAGGGCCTGTCTAGCCTAGGAGCACACAACTCAAGTGCTTCTGGCACTTGTTAGAGCTTGAGTCTCCAAAGCCCCCAAAGTATGACTTGTGAGGATATTTAAATTGCATTCTTGAGATAAACCTTCTGAAAGGCAGTGGTGGTTTCCTTGCAAAGCCATTAACTCTGAGGTGCAGCCCAGGCACCACCAAGAGCAAAAATGAGGTGACCTCAGAGGAGCAGCACATCTGTAGACATGGTTCCAAATGTCTGTGCCTGGACACCACAGGGGCATAGTGTGCCCCTGCACAGCCCCTCTGTGCTGCAGGGGGGACAAATGAGCATCGCAGAGTAATGCAGACACCTTCCAGTCTGTCACCTTCACCAACCCCTCCCAAGGCATCGTGACAAGGCCCATGGGTCACCAGGAGCCACGCCGACAGCATCTGCCTTGTCTGCAGCAAGGTGTCCCCACCTAGTGCTCTGGTCCCTCTTGGCACTGCTTGTCCTGCCCCGTGGGGACAGCTCGGCCCCACCAGTGGGTTCCTACACGTGGCTACCAGAGGCTGTGGAAGAGAGAGCTGATGCCTGTGTCTGCTGAGAGAGGAGAGGTAATGAGCCTCCTGATTTCACAGCAGCTGATGCCTTAGTAATGGCTCTTAATTGGCTTCTCCCTGCAAAAATCCTCTCCTGCCAGCCCTGGGAGGGATGTCATTGCCACAGGCTGTGCCTCCCCACGCTTTCTCTGCTGCAGTCTGGTTTTGGGGAGCAAAGGGGAAAGAACAATCTAGGCAAAGAGATGCACTGCTAAATGCTTTTTTAAATTCTTTTTTTTTTGGCCAGAAATAGAAAATTTGCCCATCTCAGATAATTAGCTATTTCCTTACTGGATTGCTGCGAAGGGAAAACATTGATTGTGCCTTTAAGTGAGGCAAAGGATTTACTCTGCTTTTATTTTGCTGTGTCTCTTTTCTTGCCAGCCTCCAGAGAACAGAGCGGGGAGAACAGAGGCATTTCTGCCCCACCAGCACTGGTTGCAAGCCCACCCTGCCAACAGGCACTGCTTGGAGAGCAGGCATCTGCTTTGCCTCTGCAAGGGGTTGCATCCTCCTAGATGTACGAAGGTGCCAGGAGCACAGCAGGAAGGACACCACGTGTCGTGCCCTGATGGTTTCAATGGCATCCACCTTGGGGATTACTCCAAGGAGAAGATGGGCTGGGAGGATGTGGGAGGACCAGTGCCCTAGTGGATCCTTTCAGTTGGGAAAGGGGACCTGGAGCAGTCATGTGTCCACCACAGACTGCACAGACTAGCTTCTTTTTCCTTCTCCTCCATCCTCTCACTCACCTCATTCCTGTGGGGAAAAGGAGTGAGATCCAGCACAGCCCCAACCCGTGCAGCTCTTGTCACCATTTCCCAGCCCTGGTCTGCAGGCAGCAGCCCCGTCTCAGCATGCAGCAGTGCTTGCTGAGAGCTGAGCAGCATGAGCAAAGCCAGGGGAAGCAGGCAGTGGCTCAGATGCATCAGTTGCTCAGATCTGCCATCAAGGTCTCAATGCTTTTGTTCTAGGCAGCTTTCTCCCTGGCTGCACCCCAGAGGGATGCAGGATTCAAAGGCCACCTCCATCCACGCCTCCCCACCCATGGGCTCTGCCTGCCTTGTCTTTAGCTGCCTCTGAAGAGAAATGCCCACTGGGAAGTGCTCACCTTCATGTTGCAGGGCTTATGAAATAAGCCCAAGCTGGACAGTGACACATTTTTCACTGTTAAGAAGAGAAACCAGAGCCCAGTGCACCTCAGACAGTACTGCTTTAAGCTCCCAGCTGAGCAAGGAGCATCTCTGGGAAGGGAAGGGATGGATGGGGCATTCAGTGGATCCTGGGGAGATGGGAGTGGGGCTGGCTCCATCCCCAGGGTTTTGCCATCACAGCAGGAGGCCATCTGAGACACCTGGTGACAGCAGCACTTCTTGCAGCCAAAAGCCACCCAGTGTGTGAGATAAGAGAGGGGTGCCTGGGCATGGGTGTGGGGAAAGGAGGCAGGGGGTAGGATTTCTGGTGACATTTCGTCTGTCACTTGATGGCAACAGCTTAGGCTGAGGGCTGGGATTTCTGGTGGGTCGACAGGGCCAGGGGGTTGCAGGGCCATGCCTGTGCCTAAGGTGCCAGACAGCATCTACATTCGCAAGGACAGTCACCTGCAGCTGGCTGGTGGACAACTCAGTTGCAATATATGTCCTAATTATGGATAATTAATTACTCATTAATGGAGAAAGGGGGCTTGCTCTGATATACCATGGGGTCCTTCAAAACCTTTTGTGATTATTTTTTAGAAAGCTCTGGGGTGCGGGGAAGAACAGCAGGTTGCCAATGTACAGCCTAGAAGGACATCACTACTACTCTTATTTCACTCCAAATTTCTGTGTGTACCCTGTTGGATCAGGACCATTACACGGCTCTGCCATGGGAATGGGGGTCCTAGGTGGGAGAGGGACCCCTCCTCTGGGAGAACAGAGGGGAGGGGGCAAAAAGTCACCTCTTCCACACCTGCCAGTAGGTTTAGTCTAACATATTATTTTAAGCTAAATCACATTTCTGGAGCTTGCGTCTTCCCTGGCTGCTGTTTTGTTGCCTTTTTACTTCCTTTTCTTCTGCTCTGGCGGCTGCAGCAGACACTGTGAGTCTATAATCACTTATTCAGCAGCAGTCACCATGCTGGTCCTCAGATTTCAATTTCCATGTTTCCCTTCAGGCTGTTTCCAACTCATTTTCCCATTTGCATAATTCCCCCCTTAGGGATGCCCTAGCACAGCCCCTTCCCCCCCTACATCCCTCCCCACCTTTGAGAAGACCATCAAAGATTCAGGCTATTAGCAGAAAACGCTTTAATTCTGTTGGTCCTTTAGCCCAGTCCTTCCCTATGCATTTCCAATTTAAAAAAGGCAAAGAGATGAGTTGTGGTGCAGGAGGACAAGGTGCCCATGAGGAGTGGGCTGTGGACTGCTGGCCCCCCACTGGGGGCAGGCCCTGGAGGAAACCCACTGGCAGAACTACAACTTCACAGCAAATGCAGTTTCAGGTTGCTAATTCTGGTGCAGCAGCCCCAACAGCTTTTTCTGGACCAGAACTGTTGGGGAGCCCCCCACCCCTGTCCCTGGCAGCCAGCTGCCCCCCATCTGGGGGTGCTTGAGGGGCAGAAGTGGGGAGGGCTTCAGCTGGGACTTGCACTGAGCTGGGGGTGGTGGGTCTGCTGCATGGGCACCCATGGGCATACCCTCTCCTGAAATAGTGCTACTGTCCTGCTTGGTTATTTGGAGGGATGGCTGCTCAGGAAGGCTGAGCACATGCAGGAGAGGGGAATGGAAACAATTTCTCAGCCGCTGGGTGAGATGCCCCTCATCTCTCCTCTCCATGCTACCTCATCTCTTCTGGACACTCTAGTTGATCCCTGCAAATTCCATCTCTCTCTCTGCCCACCATCAGAAGCAAGACCTGCTTATTCCCTCCTGATGTTCATACTTTGTCCTTCTTTGAACACATTTTATTTTATGCTTCCACTACACACAGAACAGCATAAAAGTACACAATGCTCCAGTCCCTCTCTCCCTAATTCTTGTCCATCCACACATGGCAAAAAGCCTACATCACCACCCCGCTCCCAGTCCTAGCTGCTCACAGTGACCTACATTGCAGTACATCTCCCTGTGAGTTGCCCAGACACCAGCTGGATTACAGCTTCCTTTGGGAGCTGCAGAAACACCTCTAGGTTTAAGTCAGCTCATCACTCCTGCAAAGCTCACCTCTTTGCAAGCCATCTCCGTGTCCTTATAAACCGAGTCTTTTTCCTGCTTTTTTTATTAGCTCTTCCATGTTATAAAACGTAATGGGAACTTTCAGACCAGCTTCTGAACAGGTCTCTGATGTGCTTCTCTCTTTTATGGCTCAAGTACAACAGCAATCGCAGACATTAACATGCTTCTTTAGAATGAAATGTACATTTGAATGGCACCCAGCTGGAGGAACATGCTGTGCCTCTTGCAGAGCCAGCTGCAGCCTGCCAGAAACCCCAGGAAGAGGGTGAGGGGTGACCAGAGTCTGCCTGCAGCCCCCTGCACATGGGAAAAAGGCAGCAGGGGAGCCATGGCCAGGGCAAGGGAGGGCGAAGGTGGGTGCTGGGGAGGAGGATGAGGCAGAGCCTTTCAGCATCAGCCTTTTGGGGCAGTCATTGCCTTCACACCCATCTCTCAATCACTTAATTGGGTAATACGAATTACCCAAAGTAAGATGTGAGTGGAAATGCATGGGATTTCCTTGTCAGCAGAGTCTTTGGATGAATGAAGATACCCCTCTCTGAGGCATGGGAAGAAGTGTGTTTGGAGCACCCCTGTGTCTCAGGCTCCCTTAAGGCTTCCTGCTCTATGGATCAAGTCCCCTTGCAAGCTCCCACCCCAGGCTCTGCATGTCACGTCGGCCCTTTTTTTCCATCCCTCTTTGTGTACCAGGCCCTGACCCAGTGCCAAGAGTGGAATGCTTCAGGTCTCCACAGCTCCCAGGTCACTTCTTGGGTAGAAATTGCCTTTACAAGCCTTTTCAGGGCCCAGGACTTTGGGACATCAATCTTATGGGGGCTCCAAATTGCAATTATCATTACAGTCATTATTAACATGGAGAAAATCTTGTTGTCTTCACCAACTTGCTCCAGTGGTGGGAGAGATGGTGCACAACCACCAGCCTGCCTTCCTCACTGTTCTTTGCCTGGGACAGGCCAGTGCCTGAGATGTCCCCTGGATCAGGGGTCTCTCTGCAGAGGGATGTGGAGAGCATGCCCTTTGGTCACGTCCGTGTTGTGACCTCCTCCTTTGCTGCAGCTGAGGGGCCAGGTGCCACTCCAGAGCACTGAAATCAGAATGCTGTTCCTTTTGTGGGAGTCTGGAGATCACACGAGGACCCCAGCTTCCCAGAAGAAAGACTGAAAGACTGGTCATTACTCAGCACCACAGCCCCTTTCCTCCTTGTGTGCCTCCTTCATGGGCCATGCTTGGGCACCAGGGTTGGATCTCCTGGCTGCAGGGATGGAAGGGGGAAGCTGTGGCCCCAGAGCAGGGGTGGTGGCACCAGCCCAGCAGCAGCAGGCAGCGTGTCTCCTGCACATCTTTCACCAGGCAAACGTGCTCCTCCTGGTCCCAGCAGCCAGGCTGGTGCACAATTCCCTGCAGTTGGATAGAGGCTCCCCACGGCCTCGGGGAGAACAGGGGTCTACTGTTTGTCTGAAAGGGGAAAGAGCCTGCACAGGGCATCCACACTGAGGTCCTGCTGTGCAAGCAGCCCTTGCAGGCACTGGCAGCCTGTGCTGTGCAGGAGAGCTGGATCCCAGGAGGGCTGGCAGCCGGATGGTGCTGAGGGGGCACTACACGTGGGCACCTTTGGAGAGGTAGGCGACCAGTGCCACCACCACCCCGATGTATACGCCTGTGCCGATGGTGATGGAGAGCGCAGCGAGGAAGAGGGCTCGTCGGGAAGCTGAGCTGGCCAGGTGGAAATCTCCTTTGGAGACAGCCTTGCTAGTCTGGAAGAAGAAGAAACACTCGTTGCTCACAACTGTACCAACCTGGCCTTTTAGCCCGAGTGCAGTCCTTTCACTCCTGGATCAGACGCCTTCCCCAGCCACTGCATCCCAGGGAGGCTGGGGACAGGGAGCAAGGCATCTGTCAGTCTGAGAGGGTTCAGAACAGCAGTGCCACCTACACACTACTACACACAAAATCCCTGTGTATTTTCCCTCTGAGGGAACTGTGGGCTTTGGCTGTTTGTCTGAAAGCCTTATCCATCTGGGTGCTCAGCCAGAGCCATGAGCAGGAGGCTGGACTCTCTTTAGCCCAGGCAAACGGTTGGTGCCCTGGAGTGATGGCTGCGTGGTACCAACTAGATACAAATATACCCCATGCATATATGTAACGAGTACTGCCTCTTCTCAAGAAGCTGACTCCAGATAGAACAGTCTGGCTGTGCTGTCACCTGGTTTTGCCTGTATGGGGTTTTTCACCTGAAGCCCATTTGCTATAGAAGGGCTGATGGAGCTACCGATGGAGGCAAATATGGGTGTTGGCTCTCTGGCCTGGCGACTTCCAGCTTTCCTGAGTGCTCAGGGCACATTCAGAACTACTTTACCTATTACCTACTATTTGTGTCTGAGTTGCCATGTGGAGATCAGGACACCCACTGTGCAGACACACCAAATAAAGAGATGATACTTGACTCGGCAAGTGAATGGAAGTGGTAGTTATAGCAAAACTTAAATTACACAAAGTACATCACCAGGTGGAGAGTGCACCATGTTACCCTGCACCACACGGGAAAATGTGAAATCAGCCACTCCTTGGGGTCCTAAATAGTTAAAAATCCCCCTGCCTCTTACCACCTCAGTGCCAGGTACTCATGTGATACACTTTTTCATTTCTGTTTCTATCTTGATTTAACTTATTTATGCCTCTACCCTATCTATTCTTGGTACAGCAGCATCTGTGCAAACACAGAGCAAATCCCCTGGCTCTGCATGAATTATTCTGGGTCAACAGTGATGTAAGTGATTCCAGGCTCTGGACTAAGCCCTTAAGAAGGCAGCAGCTACTCTGAGCCAGTGCAGACCAAGGGCCACCACCCTCTCCAGCCTCTGTCAGCCTGGTGTTGGTCCACACAGCTCAGCCACTGTGTCAGAAACAAGTGCAATGAAAGACCTGCAGTGAGGTATGGAGACCAAGTTCCTTGTGAAGCCTGACTCTCAGGGCATGAGCTGCCTTGGGTTGGGTCATGGCTGTAGGACCTCCATACTACTGGAGAATGGGAAGGCAGGTGGGAAAATGCCATTTTCCTGAGCTTGAGTGGAGGGTGAGAACTTGGGCAAGAGGCCAAAGGGAGCCCCAGTTGCCGAAACAGGAAAAGCCTGACCTCCAGTAGCCCTGACTCTCGCGAGAGCTGGTGGTCTTGCAACCCCACAGGGGTTGTGGAGCCAAGAACACCTTTTGCCTCTGCCCTCAGTGGTCTGGGTATGGCACAGAGATGAGCCTTAGAGCCAGAAAGGTACCCGGTCCCCTCTAAGGGCTTTTGTGGCTTGCAGGGCCCTTGCTCCAGTGCTCAGTGCACACAGGCAAGCAAAAGGATCTCTCTTACCCCTTGGGAGAAGTAGAAGGCAGCAATCCCCAGGGGCCAAAAGCAGCACAGCATGGAGAAAAGGGCCAAGCCCAGGTGGTCCCGGGGGGGAAGCATCAGGAAATGATCCTCACTTTCACTGTCGCTGGAGGAGTCGCTCTGCAAAACCAGATGGATTCAGCACATGCCCACTTCTCTGTGCCACCCGGCAGGGTCCCAGCCCCTCCCCTCCCAGCTCCCTCTCTCTCCTGGCCTCATCACATATTCTCACACATTTCCCACCTGCAAATTCAAGGAGTGAATTTCAAAAATGTTTTTGCCTCCTCAGCCCAGTTTGATGAGAAAAAAATGCAGCTCAGCAAATTTAGGAGCTGAGTGGATTCTTGGCTCCCTGCCAGAGCAAACGCTGAGCTCGTTTGCTGGGGGGTCTGGGATTTCCCTGGGAGATAGATAGTCTTAAACTGAAATACCTTGAGCTTTGGCAGAACTGTCTGTTTGTCAGCTTAAACAAACCTAAATGAAGTGCCTTATTCCCATTAGCGACTAGGAGATCAATATCCTGCTAACTCAATTTAGCAAGTGAGGGAAAGTGGTTGAATTGGAGCCTCTATCATAGGGGCGATGTGTCCTGTCTCCTTAGCAAGCACATTGCTCAGAGCAGCTGTGCCCAGCCCTCCTATCTGTGGGCACCAGCCTGAAAGCGGTGTGTCTTGTGGGAAAGGCACACAGAGGTGGGGACATCGCTGATGCTCTCTGAAAAGGCCCCACCACCAGCACCCACAGCAGCAAAGCTGTGCTGGGTCATCAGCTCCAGGAGGCTGTGGAGACCCTCTTCCACCTCTCAAGGTGATGCTCGTGGTCTTTGCACTGCTGCTCGAGGCATGGTGGGGCAAAGAGAGCAGCATGAGGCTGCTTTGCCAGTACTCATTCTTGCTATACAAGAATCACCCTGGCTTTGTATGTGAAGCTTTCACTAAGCTGCTGCCCTCGGGCATGAGAATTTTGCTGTTATGCAAGGATCGCTATTTCCCCTGAGCTGGGCTGCCACAGCCGTGGCAGGTTGCCCTTGTCAAAGGGTCCCCGTGACCCAAGGCCCTGCAGAGACAGCCCCACCTCCCCTGCACTCCCAGCAGGCTTGCAGCCAGGCTGCCCTCAGGGAAGCCAACCTCCTTCTGAGGTCTTCGGTGAGGGAAAGGGAGCAGAAATGGCAAGGATGAAGGAGAAATGTTGGGTGCACAGGGACAGGGTGATGAGGCAGGAGATGGTAGAGAGTTCTAGGGGGGAAGCTCTGGGGAAAGAAGGAATTATCAACAATTTGGGCTGGTGGCCAGAGTTACCAGAGGAGTTTGGTGCAATCCCACCAGGCAAAGCTCACCTCATACTCCTGGAGCTCCTCTTCCTCCACCTCATAGGACACAGTTTGGATGCGGATGTCGCTCTCTACCAGGCAGGACCCTTGTGCCTCATGCCCGTCCAGACCTTCAGATGGAGCCTCTTTGCTTTCCGTAAAAGTGGTCTCACAGCTTTCCATCTTGCTGTCCTTGGCCTTGAGAGCAGTCTCATCCTTCACGAGGATGAAATTTGGGCCATACAAGGCTTCAACGGCCAGCTGCAGGGAACTGGCATCCAGCAGCTGGTGAGTCCTGGCACCGCCTGTGTTTTGGAAGATGTAGGAATACAGTTTCCCTTGGCAGTGATGACTGGGGTAGTCCTGGCTGTGATGCTGGTGGTAAGAATAGCTGCTGCGAAGGTGCCCGTTGGCCTTGGCCAAGAGTGGATTTTGGAGCTCACGCACGCTCTCCATGCTGCTGGTGGTGGGGGAGAATGATCCTGCAGGAGCAGAGAGAGTGGGAGGGAGGAGGCTTTTATTTCAGCAAGGCAAGGGAGCAGAAAAGCCTCTCACCCATGTGGAGTTGATGTCAAGATGAGGCTAGTGGGAACAGAAAGATTTAGCCATGCTGGAGAAAACAAGAGCCCTTCCCCCCTTCCCCATGGCTTGAACACAATCTTGACAAGCTGAGCATCTCTTCATCTCTCCCCAGCTGGTAGTAAGATAAGGATGCAGCCCTGAAACAAGATGATCTAATGCAGGCTGGATTAAGATAAGTATTTGCTGTATCTATAATGTATCTTGAGATGGCCACGTGCAGCCTGACAGGAAAGGACCTACTGCATCTTTTCTGCTGGTTCATAATGTGTGCTGTGACAAAGCCTAGCAGGCAGCACAGAAGTAGATAAGATCCTGACAGCTACTTGAGGGGTCTCCCAGACTTCTCAAAGTGAAGGCTTGCATAGTGAATCAGGCCCTCTGGGCATTACACATGCACCTAACTGGATTTCAGGTACCAGAGAGGCTTTCTTGGGCTCTTCCAAGGCTGAGAAGTGGCTGGGATGAAAATAGCTAGGAATTGAGGGAGGCTAGGAGGCTGCTGTGAGGACATGGAGGTGGCATTTAGGCTGGAATGGGAAGTGTCAGATGCTCAGACGGATGTGCAGAGGACTGGAGAGTTGCAGAGGTTAAAGGGGAGACACCATAGGCTAATTTAAGTAAAATATCTGTCACATCAGACCTCTGTTTAAATCAGTTCCACCCCCAGCTGCAGCTGGCAGCCACGCACCCCTGGCTCTGGGCCACCAGCTTCAGAAAATGCCAAATCCAAATGGGATCCTCAGCTACAAATGTCAAAATGGGCTTCTTCCTCAGGAAAATTCACCCCCCCACCCCCTTCCCCTTCCTTAATTTCAGAGTGCTGAAACCTTTTCTTTTTTTTTTTTTCTTTTTAAATGAAAATTTCCAAGATTAAATATTTCAACCCATTTTCTTCAGAGGAACATTTGCTATTTTGGCTCCCCAACCCACCTTGGCACAAAGAAAATGTGTAGTGAAATACCAGCATTCCCCAGGAGAGAGAAAAAATTACTTTGCACTCTTCAGTACCCAAGCTCTGTGTTTTACAGCTGCTCTCTAGCACATTCCCAGCTCCTAGACCATGCCACCTTATTGCCTTGCAACCTCAAATGTTCCTGTCCTCCTTAGAGACCTCCATCACTGCCTCCTCTGCAGGATGCTGTGTAGCAGAAACATGCTTCCACCTGCTATATATAGGGTTCCCCGAGGTGAGCTAGGCTTTCTGACAGAAAGTACATCACCTTGGCTTTAAATTTGTCCTCAGGAGGAAAATCTAAATAAAGAACTTGGAGCCGAAGTGTCCAGAGAGTGAAAAGCTCAGTAGTTTCATCCCCTTGGCCAAACTCTGCCACACTGCAGGTATGAGTTGCCATACCTGGTTTTAAGCATCCTTGTTGATGGGTTTTGTTTTGGCAGCAGTTGCCACATTTTGGAAAGCTGCTCAAGAAAATGAAGCCATTCAAAATCACTCCTGAGCTGCTAAAAGTCTGTATGTTTTGGTGAATGCCCTCCACTTCTCCCTCCCCAAAACCATTCCCTGCTTTCAGCAGTTTCCCACCTTGCTAATAAAGTCTGTAATGCCTCACGCAGCAGATGGCAGTTAAGTATTTTCAAAATATTTAAGGGAGATGCATTTGTGCATTTGTAGCACAGAAGGTTTTATTTCCTTCACAGACCCAGAGAAGCATGAAGCTTCATCCCGGTTTGCAAGCAAGGAAAGCATGAAGCTCTTCTTTCCTTACCTCAACATTCAAATCAGATTTCCAACAAAATATCTTGCTTTTTAATGAAACAGTAAGGAGAGGCCAGTCACTCTGTGTCATTTGAGAGCAGCAGCCCAAGCAGGAGCAGAAGCCCAGCTCTAGCCAGAGAAAGTTAATAGTTTTGGTAGGGCATCCACGTCTCACCTCAAGAAACGTTTCTGGCAGCAAGCCAGGGTAGGGAGGGATGGGACCTTGCCAAATGTGCTGAGAAACACCAGCAGATGGGCTGCAGGCAGGATGCTGGCTGCTGGGCAGCAAGTGCTGCCTGCGTGCAGGTTGCTGCTCTGCTGACTTCAGGTCTTGGGCAGCGGGAGAGAGGAGGGGGAGAGCTGTGTGGCAAAGCCCGGTGTTCACAGCAGCACTGGGAAACACTCAGAGCTTGGGGAGGGGAAGAAGGGAAGGGAGCAGGGGGAAATTTGAAACCTAAGAGGACTTGGGAGGTGGCAGGTATCACAGACCAGGATGGGAAAAAAGATTTTATGCAGCTAGACTGCTGCTGGACAGAGACTCTGCTGACTTTGGGCATACTGAAGGATGCTAAAGGGGATGCCTGGGTGGCATGACACGGTAGGACATGATTGGCTGACCTGGGCTGGGAGGAAGAGTCAGGGAGGGCTTGCAGGTAGCCAATATCCCAGTGAACACACCCTGGAAGAATAACAGTGTGGGTGGCAAAAAAAACAGTGGGATAATACTGCTGAAGCATGGGGAAGTGTTTGCAAATGTGGTCTGGGAAGAACTGAAGGCTTTGCCCGGGGTGATCAGCAAGAGCCCAAACCTCTCTGGTCCCTCAAACTTCCCTGGAGCTTTCACTAAGGCAGGGTCAGGAGGCTTGAAGAACCTTGAAGGCTGCTGTGCTGCACAAAGGGTGGACAGGGGAAGGCTGCAGCTACAAGGTTTTAGTCCATGTTAGTCTTGTACACTCCGGGATTATAAAATATTTACCTGTACTAAACTCTCTTTTCCTTGCTGCCTCCCACTCTTGGGAGCTGGGAATGATGCTCTGTCTCGGGAGCAGGATGGGCAATAACAGGGCAGCAGGGACCAAAGCATAAGTGCAGAAGAAAATCTCATTATGCTTCTCATAAATAGGCAAAGGGACCACTAAACACAGCCCTAGCACCCAGTCCTGGCATTTGTCAGCATTGGGAGAGGACAATGGGACACTGGGGGCCAGTGCCACAGCCTGCCCACGGCAGCATGCTCATCCCTGCTGAAAGCAGCCAGGCTGAAACCTCCCTCTCTGGCAGCTGATGTGTAGAGTCCCAGTGCTGGAGGGATAGAGGTGCTTCCCACTCCTTAGTCACCAAGATCACCACATGCCATAGAGACTGTGCCCATGTGAGCAAACATGCATGCTCATCTGCACCTGACTGTCTGGGTTTGCAGGTGGAGACAAGGGCCATCAGACCAGTACAGACGGTATGAGAGAGGGAATGCAGGGAGGGTGCCCCACGTCCACATGTGCAGGGAAGGAGAGAGCCAATTCAGCCCTGCCATTGTTTCCAAACCTCATTTGGATTATCTGGATCCTACAGTGAACTTAGCGACATAGGGACTTAATAAAGTAAGCCTAGTAATAAAGTAAGCTTGGTAATAAAGTAAGCTTGGTAATAGCCAGACTTAGGGGAAGAGGAATGAAGCCAGCAGATGAAAGCAAGTAAGCTGTAAAAGACAAAATTGGCAAAGAATGGCCATTCTCTGTCCTCATTACTAGGGTAACTGGATAGCACACATATCCATCAGCCCCAGGGGGCTGGTCTGAGCAGCACTGGCAAGTAACAGTGGCAAGATGCTGTCAGGTGCACAGGGAGGATGCACACATGCAACCACACGTGCACAGCATGAGCCCGGCGGAGGGTACACCTGGGAGGAGGCAGATTCCAGTGTCCTGATTGAGCTGGACAATTGCTGCTGACGTCCTGCTGAGACTAATGGCTGCTGACTCCCTGATGAAATGCCTCCCCCACAGTTGCTCCCATCACCACCCAGCATGGCAGGGCCCCCCATAATCCCCACTGGTTGCAGTGGTCCGCAGCAGAGTGGGAAATGCACAACTGCATTGTATGCTCTCAGCTTCTCAAGGTGAGTAGCAGCTAAAAGGACCCAAAATAAAGCATGAAAATAAAGATGCAGCAAATCTAGCTTTGTGTTTCATGGATCTCACCTCTACACCATATCCCCTGGGGCAGTCCAGGTCCCCTTGAGACCATCATGAGTGTTTTCCCCCCTACATGAGAGGTGGTCAGGTTGCTGGAAAACCCCCACTGGCAGCAGCACAGCCCTCAGAGGGACCCTTGCACAGATGCCACCTATGATAAGCCCAGTTAATGATGAATTAAGTAGCTGTTCCAGGAATCAATCATCATTTAATTGCCCTGTCAGGCAAACACACTGCCTTGCTTGCTGGGCTCATTAGCAGGTTGAGACTGTGTTGCTTGTCCCCAGACAATCAAGTGAGAAGGTTAGCCCATCCTGGCCAAAGGCTTTCCCTTTCAGGAGAGCAGCTGGGGAGACCAATGTCCTTGGGGAGCAGTCGCCTACTGTGCTGCCATGCCCCGGCTGGTCTGAGGGCAGAGGAGAGGAGGAAGGGACTGTGGAGCTGCTGGAGAGGAAAGAGCTGGTGAGGACCAGCAGGGAAGGAAGAAGGTGGGACAGACCCATGGACATGGACTGGAGGGAGGATAGCTGAGGCATTCATGATGTAGAGTGTCTGATTCACAACTTTGATGCAGCCGGTTTGAAAGAGCTGGAAGGGATTGAATAAAGCTCTTGTTCTGATCTCCTGAGAGGCAGAGAGCCAGTGCCTCGGCGATGGGCTCCTGGCTCCAACAGAGACTAAATTGCTCTGAGAATTGGGATGTGATGGGCTGCTTTTCCAGCCCAAGTCAAATTGGCCAATTTCTAGGTGGAAACCGAGTCGTTATTCTCCCTGATAAAAACGTTTCTCTGCAGCAGTGTTTCTCCCCAGCTGTGCTCAGAGCTCAGGCGCTGCTGCCAGGAGCCGCACGCCCGGCCCCGGGGCGGGCAGGGAACGGCCGGGCTGCTCCTGGAGGAGCCGTGCCCGGGGCTCTGCAGGGTCCCCCGCCGCCCCGTCCCCCAGCCCTGGGACTAGCAAGTGGGACACGCTGCTCGTGAGCACCAGCGTAAGCCCCATCGCCTTCAAACACTGGGGAAACGTGCCCGTAACGCTCAACCGCATCCCGGGAGCTCCGGCACACGGGGCTGCGGGGCTGGCAAGTGCCCGGCTCCCCTGCCCCATCCCCGACCGGGC
>NW_009952694.1:4543023-4548415 GCF_000747805.2 Chaetura pelagica
ACCAGCAGCCCCGACGTCGGAGCCCACCCGCAGGGACGCGGCCGTGGGACGTGCCCCTCAAGGCAGGGAGAGCGCGACAGGGCTCACCGAGCTGGCAAGGGGAGAAGAAGGAAGCAGGGAGGGTGTTGGTAATAAAACACATGGTTGTGTGGGTGGCTAGGTGTATAATTAGATGGTTTGGGCTCTCTTGGCATCCTTTTTTTAGCTGGAGATGCAAACAAGTAAATAAGGTGACTGGCAGAAGTTGCCATAGGCTGACCCAGGTGTGGCTCTCCCGGGGCCACAGGGTCAAGGAGAAGGGCAACAGAGGGGGCTGCTCCTGTGCTGGAGGGCAGCAGGTTGGCCACGGGTCAGCCAGCTGAGGCAGAGCAGAGTAGGTGAACTGACTGGCAGCGTTGTGCTGGGCACGTGGGCCAGGACGGGGTCAGATAATGGGAAGACTGGAGATGTAAACAGACACAGCAGTCCTGCCAGGCACTCCTCTCAGCCTCGGGATGTTGCAGCTGGATTTGTACCCAAACAATCTACAGCTGGGGGGCCCTGCAGTGCCTCCAACAAGCCCCAGTGAGGGGCTTTAAAGGGGCACGTGATGCCAATCAAAAATGATTGATAGCTTTCACTGGAGGTTTCTTACACTCCTGCTTGGGGACCCAGCAGGGTCGCTTGAAGACAGTGCAGGTCAAGGTAATGACTCCCATGTGGGGAGACTACTGGGGCTGTCACTCAGTGTCTCCAGCTCTTTGAGACATCAGCCAGAGAAGACAGCTTGAGAAGCTGTCAGGCTCTGACTGCTCATCTGAGCCACAAAATGCCAGCCCAGGGCCTGGGGAGAGTGAATTCCCCTGCCTGCTGCAGTATCCAAATCACTGGCCTGGAGAAACCTGAGCTCAGACTGGGTCGAGGCTTTAGCCCCCTCTTCCTCAGCTGAGGAAATGCCTTAAGGCTGCTGACTAGGGAAAGGAGCCTTGGCACCCTACCTTCAATGTAGAAAACCTACTTAGAAATGTCCATATCCGTAGAGCTACTGGGAGCGCATAGGCAGCCCCATCCATTGCCAAGACCAGGCTCCATGCCTGGGATGCCCAAAGGGACACCAAGCATCCCACAAGAGAGCTCACAGCGTCCCAGACTTCCCCCACAATGTGTTTATTACCAGGACATTCTTGCTGTTTTTAGAGGATGCACAGAAGCAAGTGGTTGCGGACTATAATTTTGTTCATGGCTGATTTTCCTATGCTAATGATTGCACTCCTCAATTTCACATCAGGTTTTCTCCATTGCTATTTATACGCAGTAGTGAACTGAACACAATGAGTATCCTAGATGGCTGCAAGCTCTTCTTGCAGCTTCCCCTACTTCACCTATATGCTCTGCTCCAGTTCCATCATTCCACTTCAAGGCTCCTCTTCTCCTGCCCATGAAGCCCCACAGGTCATTGCCCCTTCATGGTTGGTGTTGCCCTGGGACCCTGCACACTGTCCTCCCCACTGCTCCATCCCCATAGATCACTCTGGGCTGCCCAGCTCTGTAGTACAAGGTGGGCATCATCCACAAGGAGCAGCGACACCCGGTGTTGGAGCAGACATACCACGTTCTCCTCTTTGAGACCAGCCCTAAGCCCTTCTGCCCTCCAGCCCAGCCTGGCCCAGCACCATGCCTGGGGTTTGCACCCCTGGGATGCTCTCCCTGCCATGGCCTGTCACCCAGTATGGAAGTGATCTGGCAGATCTGGCTTTCTTCCAGGTGAGAGACACACTGGCCGAGACCAAGATGCAGATGAGGACGTAGCACATGGTTGGCAGCAGGTGTCAGGAGGACAGAGAGACGTCCTCCCCTTCGCCTCTGCAGCTTGCTGATAGAGCAGCTTAGCCACAGCACATAAGTCCATCCTTGCATCTCTCTGTAAATCCTCCTCCTATCAATTGAAGCCGGCAAAGTAAGGCGGCTGTTAAGGACTGCTCATTTGTCTGTTTAAAACATATCCATACTCAAGTGATTCATAACCACCCTGAAGGCTAGTGCATGCCAGCACCCTCCTTTCCCCACCGTCCTGTTTATTTTATCCACTGCCTGCCTGCCTTCAGCTCAGGGCTATTTCCGCTTTGCTTACTGTGGCCTGATTCTCCTGGGGATTCACTGGGCTTCTCTACAATTCAGATGTTTAATTCATTTGGCAATGATCTGCTCTCTCTTTAAAAATGATCGTATGCCGCGAAGATGACACCTTTCTAGCTTACTTTTCCAAACCCTAAGTTTCCAAACACAGCCTGTATTTATCAGCAGTAAGATGATATCCTGGTCCAGTGAGTAAGTGGACCACTTTCCTCCCACTCTGCCCAATGTCTACAGACTCAGACAACTTCCAGGTGTTAAATTATTACCTGGGTAAACAGGTACAACCCAAACCAAATATTTATCCTCTCTTTCATACTAGTTATTGCCAAAAAAACTGAATCCCCAGATGGAGATGTGCTCCCTGTGTTTGAGGGGGGTAAGTTCACACTGGCAGGGAGCTACAGGAGGGGTTTATTCTGTCTTCAGGAACCTGGCAAGAGGAAAGGCAGCAGCTGCCTCCAGCCATCCCATGGGTCTTATCTGTCCCAAAGTCCTGAGGGGCCAAGGAGCACGCAGAGGATGATGCTATATTGCCTTCCATAAGACATGGAAAGAAGTGCTGCAAAACAATGAGCCAGCAGTGTGCCCAGGTGGCCAAGAAAGACAATGGCATCCTGGCTTGTATTAGAAATAGTGTGACCAGCAGAAGTAGAGAGGTGATTGTCCCCTGTACTCAGCACTGGTGAGGCCACACCTGGAGTATTGTGTCCAGTTTTGGGCACCTCAATTCAAGAGAGATATTGAGGTGCTGCAGCAAGTACAGAGGAGGGCAATGAAGCTGGTGCAGGGCCTAGAGAATAAATCTTATGAAGAACACTTGAAGGAGCTGGGGATGTTTAGCTTGAGAAAGAGGAGGCTGAGGGGAGACCTCCTCAGTCTCTACAACTACCTGAAAGGTCATTGGAGAGAGGTTGGTGCTGGTCTCTTCTCACAGGTAATTAGCAATAGAGCAAGAGGGAATGGCTTCAAGCTGCAACAGGGGAGGTTTAGACTGGACATTAGGAAAAAAAATGCACAGAAAGAGTGGTCAGACACTGGAATAGGCTGCCCAGGGAGGTGGGTGAGTCACCATCCCTGGATGTGTTTAAGGGTCATTTGGATGTGGTGTTGGTAGCACCACATCTCTGACTTAGCACATATGTGCCACAGGCCAGTTTTTCATGTTGACAGTTAAGTCTCCAGAGGTAGAGCTTGGGGACAAATCCTGCAACTGACTATGGTTTTCAAAAGATACCTGAAGCGTTTTAACTCCAAAAGGAATCTGCATTAAACGATGCACCCAAAAATGCCAAGGATCAGCGGTGCCTTCCCTTTCAGGCTGAGCAAAACATTTGGGCTGGTTTGCTGCCTTTTTCATTTGACAGAGAAGTAAAATGCTTCCTTGCCAGGAAATGTATGAAGAATTATTTTTGTTTGTTTTCCATTTGTAATGCTGTGGCTTGCCCAGAAAACTCAATCATTTGCCCTTCTCTAATTCTACAGATAGAGAAATACTGGCTGAAGACCTTGTCCAAAATAATCCCATGAAAGCAGCAGTAGAGCTGTGGCCTTTGAGGGGTGTCTGGCAGCCCCAGGCTCAGGTACAGAGCTTTATAGGCAGATAAGACCCAAAATCTGCCTGATTCAGAGACTGTTCTTGCAAGGAAGCAAGAAAACAATCCCAAGCATGGATATTAAATGGAAAGGAGGGTGATGAAGGGGTGATAGAGACCTGGAGAGGGGGCATGATGTGTCAGTGTCTGGAGTCTAATGCTGACGGGGATGGAGTGGCACCAGAGGCAGCCAGCAAGGAAAGCAGAGGCTAAGCTGGGAGCATATCACAACTAATGCAAAGGGCCACGAAGGGGACAGCCAGACCTCAAGGGCCTGAAGTGCCTGTGCCCATGCTGGGGAGCCATTCCCTACAGCTCACAGCCCCACAGGACCAGCCCTCTTGGGGCTTGCTTCACTGAGCTTTCAGGTAGCAGAGGAAGATTTTAATGGGCAAGTTTTTGCTGAGCTCTTGGTCACCCCTTTGCAAGTGATGGTGATGTCTGCAGGAAAGGCAAGGAGGAGTTGGGTGCCATGCAGAAGCAGAGATGTGCTGTACAAATTCACCGTGCCAGAGCTGCAGCAAATTACTCATTCTTTAATAATGATGTTTATTACCTGCCTCTGATGGTGGTTCAGGAAGACAAAGTGAAGCAGATTCAGCTCCCCAAAGCTTTAGCTCTGCCAGCCATTTTCATGACACAAGAAACTTTTTCCAGAGAAATGCAATCACTACATTTTGGCTTGGATAATTCCTTCTCTTGACAGCCTATGAAGCAACCAGCTATTCTCCCCAGAGAAGAATGCCTTTTTAAAAAAACAAACAAACAAACCCCCCCCACACACAAAAAACCCCACAACCAAAAAACAAGAACCAAACCCAAAACTTGTGTGTTGCAGGCAGGCTCAGAACCTACTCCTCTTGTTACCCCTGGTGTATATATAGCACTACCTTCCTCCTGGGAAAAAGGTTTCCACTGATGGCAGATCCCAAGCTCATGAAAAGGGAATGAATTTGTTTCCAGAAGCAAAGCAGGCAGCCCAGTGAAGTGGGTCTGGGGAGAGCAGCACAGCTCTTAAGAAACCTGCAGCAGCTTTGGAGAAGGAGTTATAAACAGGTGCCGGGCAGAGACAGAAAGTGCTTCCCTTTGAAACTCCTGAACGTACAGCTCTTCCCCCAGACACAAGCCAGGAGAGCGTCCGCAGGGCTACGGGGAGAGGATGCTCTTCAGGAGAGTTGGTTCCTTGACACAATTCACAGCACTAGCAATAGCCCTCTCAGTCGAGGTCCCTGGACCGTTCACCTGCCCGGTGGTGCCCCAGGGATGAGCACTCGGGGTGCCCGGGGGCAGGGTTGCTCCCTCCAGCTGCTGAAGCTCCTCAACAGAAAGAAAACAACCCCCAAACTTCAGGCGGTCGCTGAGCTGTCTCCAAGGGGAGGGGGGCAGTCCCGACGGCTGCCTGGGTCCAAGGTGCCACTGCAGTTGCTCTGACACACGCAGCCTCCAAAACTTTTGCCGAAATTCTTACATTTTGCCCACCCCAGCGCCTGATGGGGTAATTTTGTCCTAGATCCTTCAGGTCGCAGCCTTTCATCTTTACTGCCCCCGACACATTTTCTGAGCCCCCTGGGACCACCCTGAGCTTGGCGGCGGGCTGGTTTTCCCCGGGCACCCACCGCCCACCCACGGGAACAGCCTGGGGACGAGCGCCCGGACCCCCCCGGAAAGCCACCCACCCACCCACC
>NW_009952694.1:4548774-4571156 GCF_000747805.2 Chaetura pelagica
GCTGCTGGTTTAGATAACGAGGCAGAAACTCCGGCTCCCGCTCGCTGCGTTTCCCAGGGCGCAGCCCTTCCCACTCCCCTAGCAATTGAAGGACTGGCCAGCAGAGCCCAAAGGAAGAGGGGGATTTCTCGCTGCCAGAGCTGGTGCTGAGGGGTCTGACAGCCCGGCCCAAAGCTCTATCCCGGGGCAAGGCAGCTCATTTGCTGCCTCGGCCACGCATTTTTCTGCCCTGCTCTGTGAGGACCCAGGTGGGATGTTGATTTGCCTCACACGCACCTGGCATCACTCCGGTTAGCAGAGTTAATCCGAATTTGCACCAGCACAGCAGGAGTCCACACCACAGCTCCCATAGCCCATCCTTTCTGCCCCTTTCCCTCCAGCCCTCCCAGCCCAGGTGATGCCGCGGAAAACCCCTGCTGCCCCCCCACAGTCCCGCAGCTCCCGGAGAGCTGCGCTGTCTCCCTGCTTGCTCCTAACCTCTCCAGGTGCCCCAGCCCCCCGCCCCGGGCCTCCCCAGCTCAGGAGCACCCGGCGCGGGGGTGACTGCTCTCAGATACACGGGCAGCCAGGGGCACCTCCTGGAGCGTGGGCAGAAAGCTGACATCCCCTGCCCATCCCCAGCACTGCTCTGCCAGGAGCAGACTGCATCGTCCAGACCCAGGTGCGACCCGCAGCCACCCATGCCCACCCCCCACACTACCCAGTCACCTCTTGCACTCTGCACCAGGGGTCCCTTGGGACTACCTTGTGGCTTGTCAGTGCAATGTGCCTTTCTGGTGATACAGGCTTGTCTCTTAACACCTCCCATTTTCTTCCAGGTGCTGAACTGACAGGTGATGGGTTATGTGCCAGGGCAGGTGGGTTCTGAGGTCCCATCCCCAGAGGGACTTAGGGCTATGGCTAGGGGAGGACACAGCAGGGCAGCTTCCCCTCTGCTCCATCTCCCAGAGAGGTGCACATCTTTCCAGTACCTGCAACGAGATCCTTTTTCAAAACCAAAGACGATGGAATACATGGGAAATAATGATAGGACCAAACTGCCTATGTACCTCAAAAACTCAGTGAGGGGTGGCCAGCTTTCTCTCTCTGGGGATGATCTGTGTGTCCCACTACTGACACCCCCCAGCAGGTCTGGGAAGGACATGAGTGCAAAATGCCAGCCTCAGGCTGGGGGCCTCAGCCAGGAGGCTGTCTTCCAGATGTCAGCTGGAGTGCAGAGCAGCTGCTATGAACAGAGCAATCCCCAGGGGAAAGATGTCCTTGTTGGCCAGACTCAGCCAGCATAGTTTGAGGGGGGCCATGAAGGGAATATTCCATCCTCATGTCCCTAGGGAGTAGGATAGACAGGAAAGGCCTTGAGATGCAGCAAAGGAGGTTTGACCTCCATCATCTGAGGTCTGTCAGTCCAGGTTAGAGGCATCCTTGGGAATGGTGAGCTGCAGCCCTGCAAGGAAGTGGAGAAAGCAGTGGGACTTGCTGTTTCATGGCTGGAACATGGAGGTTTGGCAGCAATCGCCTTTCCTGAGTGAAAGTCCCCATAAGGGTCCTCCTGGCATCCCTGGGAGCCCATGGGGATGCAGTCAGATGGAGCACAGCCCAATGCTGGCTGCCCGCTTTCCCAGTCCTGATGTCTGCCTCAGTTATCAGGCCCTGTGCAGCCCAGTTCAGCCAGTGTGTGCTAATCAAAGGCAAACAAAGAGGGCCTCATCACACACGGATGACCTTTTGGCAAGGCTGGAGAGGCTGTGGAGGTGGAGGGAAGGAAGATGTGGGTTCAAAACCCCTTCTCTCCATGCTGTGAAGGAGCCTGAAAGAAAAACTTGATTACTGGATGAAGCATCTTCATCCATGGTTTGTCAAGGCCCCGAGAGCTGCCGTGACTTTATGCCATGTCAGGATGCCAAGGTACCTGGCAGAAGGCAAGCAGTCAAGCGGGGATGATGGCTGATGGAGACAGCACTGCCACCATGGTCTGCATGGTCACCTCCCCCCCAGTCACCCCTGCAGAGCCCTCGCTGGCTGCTTTCATCAGTCCAGGGCATCTCTTCCTTCCTTCGCTGGGGCGTGCACATGCCTGGATTAACACACAGGTGCTGTGATTGCCCAGCAGGGCAGGGGATTAGCCCTGGCCAGCTTTCACAGATACACTGCTTAGCAGCAGAGCTGCAGCACAGTTCTCCTGCTTTAACAATGATAAGGCGACATTAGCATCCCAAATCAAAGTGTCTCTGACCTCCAGCGGCTGTGAAAGAAATGTATGCGTGCACATAGATTATATGTATGTGCTAGTGTTTATGGAGGTATGGCAAAAAGCAGCCAAAGCAATGTGGTTTGGGGCTTTGCTTTTGTAACTGCAGCCATCCAATCCAGATTAGAGAGGGGTAGTGTCCCCCTGGGAGGTGACACTAGGCAAAAGGGTTGTGTGGCCTGGAGAAGTCAGTTGGAGATGAATCACCTCCAGGGCACTGGTGATAAGCTGCCAGTTGGAAAGTTTCCTGCCCAGAGAAGGAAAAGGGACAGACTCTGAAAGGAATGCAGCAAAAGGCAGAGCCTCCCACTCCACTGAAAGTTCTTGCTATATTTACTCATCTGCTGGGATGAACAAGAGGAAAAATGGATATAGAATGGCCCTTTGCTCTCAGCTGCAAGAGAGACCTCTGGCATGAGTTAATCCAGCAGAAGGAAATGAGGTCCTGTTACATTATATGTTAGTTGATGCACTGTCACGTTGGCTTGATATGCCAGCTAAGTGATGCCCCCCTTAAAAAAACAGAAAAAAAAAGAAAAAAATCCTGCCATAGATATAAAATACGCAAGGAAAAGGCTGACCTTGTGTTTCAGGGTTGCCTTGCATGGGAAGGTGGGATTTTGTTTTTGATTGTGTTCTCTTAAACATTAAAAACTCCTTGCCAATATGTCCAAAGCTTCACATGCTTCGTCTAACTGCAGACATAGCAACAGATAAATACAGCACGACATATTTGGTAACATCACTTTATTGACAGCCAAAAAAAACCCCAGATCACTCGAGACTGAAAGTCTGAACTCCTGCCAAACAGTCCCAAGCAGAGAGCTGAGATGAAGGGTTTCATGCCAGAAAGGGACAGAAACTACTAAAACGCCCAATAACTGCAAGGTCTCCATGCAAGTGAGGACTCAGCTGCAGAACACCCTCAAAGAAGCAGAAACAGAGAGTGGAGACACAATGAAACGTGTCACACTCGAGACAACTGGATATTGTCTCTTGGGTGGCTACATGAGTGGGACCGGAGGACACCAGGCAGGATCCACTGGTTAGAGGCACTTAGTGCCCCTTGCACCAGCAAAGTAAGTGGGGGGATTGGAATTGCCTATTTATGATGGCTGGGGGAGCTCTGAGTAGATTAAAGTCACACTTGCAGCTATCAAAAATTATCAGATTAGTGAAATCTAGAGACAAGAGAAGCCTTGAGGGGGATCAGCCAAAGCTAATTAATTGGGCAGCATGATGGAAGAAGAAATTAAGCGTGGACAAGGAGAAGGTAAAGCATATTGGAAAGAAAGACTTCAACTCTTGATAATCACTAGTGATTTCTAAATTAACTGGAAGCATGAAGCAGGGGAAAAAAAAAGATGTGGGTGTATCTGTGGACAATAGAGTGAAAACCATCTGGTTAATGTACAGTGGTGAGGCAAAAAAAAAACCAACTAATATGCTGCCAGATTGCTCTCATAGAGGGATACAGAAAATAACAAAAATATTACATTACTGTGTTGGCAGTGACTCAGCTGCTATGGACAAGTTGAAGTTCTTCAATTAGAAGACAGATTCAGATAATTTATCGTGAAAAATACAGTTAAAAAAATTAGTGCCTCCTGTAAAAGTGAAGCACCAAGCCAAGAAGAGCACAGAATGAACTTTGTAAGCATTTGCAAGGCAATCTGGCCACTTAAGAGGCACCAGTAAGCAAGGTCCCTTTGAAGCATAGCATGCAGCATCAGAGTTTGTCGTGTATTTGATATGATTAACACCTGATAACACAGATGTCTCCAACTTCCCGTGTAGTTAAGTCTCCCGAGAAGCCAGTGCCTGAGGTATGTTTGAATAGCATCCTTCTGGGATTAGTGTAATTTTCTTTTCTCTCAGTAAACATCAGCTTCTGAGGAGGTTGAAGACTAAAGCACTTCAGTGCAGAAGAATCCGCGGGGAAGTTCCTTCTTCCCTCCCCCTGTCTCCCATCACCCCTCACCCCACCAGCGTCCCTTGAGGCCATGTCAAAGCCAGGCTCTCTTCCTCCCGCCCCTTGCCAGTGCTGCTGGAGCAGCATTCAGGCTGCTCGATGCCAGGCACTTTTCTTTGGCAGATGATGAATGGGGGAATTCAGGTGCCTTCAGAAATCTATTCAGAGCACCTGCATTCTGCAGTAATTAGGCTCTCAACTGATGTACTGTGAATAGCCATTTGGTGGGACCTATTTCCCATTTCAGCCAGGGAGCCTGGTTGGATGCCTAAAGTGTGTGGCAGCATCTTCAGCTCCTCATTGTGTTGGAAATGCCCATCCTCCTGGGCATTTGGATGTGGCTTGGATGCTTGTCCCACCTAGGATGATAGGACGTGGAGGTCATTATGAAAAAGGGCAAGTCCTCGTGAGGGCAAGAGAACTTAATGGATTCCAAATGTCCCCTTCAGAGCTGATGCTCCTGGATGACAGCCAGCCAAGGGGATGGAATAGTGGGGGAGCAGCGTGGGATGTACAAGGATGCGACAGGGGCAAGGAGGGAGGAGGTGGTGTGTATGGGTGCATGGAGGGAATGTGTTCAGGCAAACAGCAGGCATCTGGAGGATAAGCAGGATAGGGAAGCGAACCCCGTGTGCTGTCTGGCTGCTTTGCATCACTCTGGCAAAGCAAAGCAGCTCCACACCCGGAATAGCTGATCCATATGCTTAGGCTGCTTTTGCCCGCAGCCAGAGCCTTGTGGTAAATCTGGCCATGAAAGATAACAGGCTCTTAAAAACACAAAGCTGAGCTGGTGGGACAACCTGTATGCCATGGATCACCTCAGTACTTCCAGCCTGACACCCTATGATTCCGTGACCACATGGTGTTTGGATGGTGTCACTGAATGGCAGAGATGAGATTGCTGTTGAAGGTGAAACTCCAAGTTATGAAGAAAATCAAGGCGGGGAAAGACCCTGAACCTTAAATAAACACAACCCCAAACCTGCACTCCCATGTAGCCTGTACTAAAAAATCTCAGCGAACTTCAGCTGTAAAAAATGTAGATGTGTTTGGGCCAGGGTAGAGTTAAGGGTGTTTGAGAACACTCTTTGAAACTGAAGACTTCACTCTAACAATTCCTCCCAAGAACAGAAGCCCATGACACGTGTTTGCCTGGCAACCCTTTCCTAGCTCAGACCAGGATGGAAGTGAGGTCAATGGCTGACGGACATGATTTAGCCTTCCAGGGCTGGTTCTGCTGCTGGTATTGACTGCAGCCACTAGTCCCCAGAGGCTTGGAAGGCAAGAAGAAAACAGCAGGATTGAGCCATGTTCTGAGAGGAGATGACAGAGAGAAAACTCCCCGTGTCCCAGAGCTGGCTTTGAGCCAACAGGGTTCAATCCTTTCATCCCACAAGGGCCTGATCTCTGACGCTTCACTTTCTCAAAGATTAATCTACTAGGTTTTTTTTCTGTCCCCTCTCATTTCTCAGAGTTGTTCTGCTCTACCCAACAATGCTGTATTGAGTGTGTGTCTCAACCTGTGCATGTGAGGACACGAGCAGCACAGAGGCTGGGGGCTCTCAGGCTGCCTCCACGCACTGATATGGCTGCACAGGGTTTAAGTCCAACTCCAGCAAAGACAGCAACTACGTGTGGTGGCAGTCGCCAGCTTGAAAGCAAGTCCCCCACTGACTAATTGCAGAATAAAGCATCTTTAGAGGCTGCCAGACAGAGCCCTGGGGAGCTCCTCACTCAGTTACTGGCAGGAAGCACAGAACTGTACAACACTGCCGAAGCCTGAGATGAAAGGCAGCCAGCAGGGTTAGGCAGAAGATATCGAGGAGCAGCTGTATGAGCACCACAGGGACCTTCCCCATTTGTGCTCCATCCCTTGATGGCTCAGAGAAGAGGCAGTGGTGGGCTGCATCCCTCTTTGCAGCCTCCTGCAGACCCTCCAGCCATCCCCCTGCCCTCTCCAGGGTGCTTGTACTTGGCTGGTGGGCAGCTGAGTGCATGGGGCAACCTCTGCCTCATGGCTGGGGTGGGGAGTGGACATCGTGTCAGGGGAGCCTCCTACTGCAAACCCTCATGAACACAAACTTGCAGGTCTTGAATCTTCTCTTTTTTTCTTCTTTCCAGGGATCAAGCCTCTGGGAAAGTGTGGTTGTGAACTTTTTAAGGGAATTCAGCTCAGCAAACAGGAATAGAAGGGCTTTGCCCTCCAAACACTTTAAAAAAAATTGAAATTCACTTGAATAAGCAAAAAAATGGCTGAACTGTCACGCATGAGGCACATGAATCATCTTCAGGGAGGGAAGTGATCCTGGCAATGTCTGGGCTTCAAGTAACAGTAGTTAACATTATAATGACTCATACCACATATGCGTCACATCGTTTTTCATCAAGAGCAACATTCTGGTGTCCTGTGACCAACTGGAAGGTAGAATCATGGCCCTAAAGCCTTGGGCTGGGGTCTTGTCTTACCCATATGCTCTGAGTGCCAAAGGCTTTATCAGCCATCGTATAGTAAATTGTAATAATAATAATTCTCAGATCAAACACTTCATTCAAATGACAAAATGAGATGGGCTTTGGAGCTGCTGTCCCCATGGAGTGCCATGGGTTTAACAGGGAGAAAATGGATAAATGGAGGGCAGGCACCTCCAGAGAAGCCCTTCTTCTCCTCTCAGCTCATTAATGTCAAAACTGGCTCTGCAGCCCCTTTCTGATCTTCAGACAAGGTCAAAATTTCCATTTTTTTTCCTCTTTGCAGAAAGACATAGAATTCCTTTTCAATAACCCTATGGTCCCCTCTGTATCCTCCCAAAAAAATATTTTGATCTGTCTAAATCCCCACTAGCAAGCCATGGATGCCAGCTCCTGCAGCCTGAGCCCCTGAATGAGCATCACCCATAATAGCTTGTGTCCCACCCAGCCTCTTGGTTTGCCTGTGCTTGCCAGGAACCAGAGCTTGCACTGACCTTTCACCCTGCAAAACAGGAGCCTGGATGCTGGAGGAGTCTGGAGTGACAAGAAGTGGAGGCGAAATAGGGTGCAAGAGGTGTAATGGAAGGATGGATGATCTTGGTCAGGGTATTTTGGGGTTTTCTTTCAGTCTGATGGGGGGAGGGGAGCTGGAGTGCAGTGAGCCCACCCAAGGCAGTGCTCATGGACTATTGCATCTGCTCCAATGACAGAACATTCAGATTACACGGAAAATTGATGAGCAGTGAGAGGAAATTACTAGGAAATGGGCAGTGAAGGTGAGGAGACCCCCAGGAACAACCTGTCACAGTGAAAAATGGGAGAAGTACAGATCTGGGATCCAAACACTGGGGTGGAGCAGTGGCAGATATGCTTATAGCAAGAGCAATTTCCTACAGAGCCTCATGTTCTCAGGGCAACAGTTCCTCCAGGCTCTGGGCCCTGCTAAAGCTCATGCTACCAGCTTAAGACTGTTCTTTGTAACCAAATTGTCCTTCAGCATAATGACAGCATTGGACCTGAGTGCAAGCAGAGCAACACAGGGATATGCTGGAGTTACTGAATCAAACTGCAGGAAGAGAAAAAACACAATCTGGAACATATCTGTGATGCTAAAGCCACTTTACCTCCCTCCCATCTGAATAATGCAGACCAGCCAAACAGATTTGTATCAAACTTTACAAAATATACCACCTATGGGCTGAAGGAAGTAAGAGAAAATGCATCTCAAAGGGTAGCATTTGAATGGAAAATTATGAACTGCCAAAAGTAAGTGCATAGAAATGAAGGTGCCTCTCAGTCATTGCAGCAGGAGGACAGTGCTTTCCCTCCTGAAGAGCAAATGCTATCATGGGTGGCACTGATGGACCATCTGAAATCAATAGCAGGCCATTAATCGTTCACATCAACTGCTGAAATACCTTGTAGGGGCTGGATTAACAGGAATAAGAGTCTCACAAAACTTGGGAGGCAAGACTGCCTGGAGATAGAGACAAAAACATGGTAGCAGTGAGGTTCAGAGGGAAACAGCAGTTGTATAAATTGCCCATTCAGTTTTGCCTCTCAAACCCCAGGACAACCCCTGAGCTGGATATGTGACAAGGACATCATCTGCAACCATTTTGGTACCACACTGACTCAGACTAACTCGGAGGTACTTACACAGGGAGGCAGGCTGCGCTGGGGAGCTTTAATCTAAGGAGAAGTAGCTGAGACATTTGTTTCCTTGTGGATGCTGGGCTGTAACGGCCAACGGTGCGTGAAGTCTGTGCAGCTGCTTTTTTTTTACTTGGGTCTCTTCTCAGACTTATGGATTCAGCTGTAGCAATAACTGCCTCAACGTCAGATTAGAGATCGCTTGTAAAGAGCAAGGTATTTCAGGTATTGAGCAGGCCAGGTTACGACATAAAGAGTAATAGTTTGGAGGGACTGTGCCATAATAAAGTGAATTAAAATACTGTTACCTGTGAGACATTTAAAGATACAAACTCAAAAGTACATTCCTATAGGGTGAGAATGCAAAATAGAAATGCTTTACAAGCCCCTCTGGCTCTCTGAAAGCCAAAGATGAGTTTCTAATGCAGCATGCCAAGCCCATCAGCACAAACAGCTTCACAGCAGGCCCTGCCTGCCTGCCCTTTTCCTCCACCAAGTAGGAGCAAACCATATGTGCAGCCCTGTCTGCAGGGCAGACAGGAGTTTTTGGGGATGCAGAGGACGTGGATTTAATGTGCTGGCTGTGGAGATGTCCAGAGTGGGGCAGAGAAAGATGACAGAGGGAAGTGCCTGGTTCTCCCCACTGTTGGAGGTGCAGGAGGTAACATACGGTCCATGATATGCCATCACTGAGCATGCTGTCCTCATGAACAGCCTGTGAGACCACAGAAACTCAGCTCTGGGCCTGAGCAGGTAAGGTCTGAAGACCAAAATGGCCAAACGGCTTCTGGATTGAGCTGTCCCAGCTAGGGTCACCTCACAGCAGGTCATGTCAAGGACATGTGGTCAGACATCCTTCCCAAACTCAGTGTCTCACAGCTGTCTGAAGGTCCTGTACTTTTAAAAGCAGCCCCCTGCAGTCTGATGTGCCAACAGTGCAAAGTTGTTCCAATCAGGCTTTTCACAGCTGGGTTCCACTCCCCTGTGCTGCATGCCATACCAATCTGCTTTTGAAGCACAGGGTCCTGCAGCAGTTCTGCTGGCCCAGGAAACCAGGGAGGTTGGGTACCAAAGAGCAATCTGGGTTTTTTTTCCCTGGTTGCACAATTTTCAAAGGCTTTACCCTGATTTACTGCACCCCCTGATGACCTTGAGAGAGCAGTAAACACCTCCATGACCATTTGGTTCAATTACTGTAATTTCCTCTCCACAGGGTTCTCCATAGCGCCTTGCAGGGTGTTCTGGAAGCAGCAGCACACTGGCCTGCTGGCCTGAGCTGCATTGACCATATCATCTTCACTTCTGCTGCCTTTAAAGCAGTGAATTGACTGACCTGGCCTCTAACCAGTCCTTAAAGCCTTCACCACTGCTTATCAGGGATGTCATACTCATAGAATGGAAGGGACCTTAAGGGTCATCTAATTCCAAACCCTCTGCATGGGCAGGGAGGGATGTCCCGAAGTCCTGTTCTCCATCTGCACAGGACCTGCTTGCCAAATCTTCTTGTCAAACTTCTGTCCTCATCTCAGTCTACTCTGTTCCTTCAGCGTTGCTGCTATAGAGCAAGGAGGTCTGGGCCTGGAAGACACTGCACAGCTGCTATTACTCTTGTTTCTCACCTGCTTGCAGTGTGGACTTCAGTCCACATGGAGAGGGCAGTGACAGGCAATATCCTGGCAGTGGGTATTGCATGGACAGGGAAGAGGGACAAGTGGGGTTCACATCTGGGATGCTGCACATAAGGGCACAAAGCCAGCCACAGGAGAAGTGCCTTCAGGAGAGCTCAAAACTAAAGTGGTCAGGAGATCAGGAAGGGCAATCAGAAGAAGCCAGTGGAGAGAAAGCCACTGATGCCACATTATGGTGACAGAAGCAGGTGCCACTGGGCATGGGTTGAAGAAGGCAGAGATAAAGGAGCATAGTTGGAGACTGCAGAGCAAGGCTGTCAAGACCTGACTTTGACCAGCACCTCGGTTAGAACTAGGGTTATCCATGTAGTGGAGCAAGCTAGACCCTAGGGAAGTCAGGCACAATAGATGGTAAGTTTTGGACATAGGCTGGGTGTGCAGGGCAAGGGATGGCCACTGGACAAAGGTGCCCACACTGGCTTCAAGCTTGGGTAGCAGGGCAAAGAGCATCAGCATCACAGGAAGAATGTCACCCTGGAAGCACAGGGTCCTGCAGCAGTTCTGCTGGCCCAGGAAACCAGGGAGGTTGGGTACCAAAGAGCAATCTGGGTTTTTTTTCCCTGGTTGCACAATTTTCAAAGGCTTTACCCTGATTTACTGCACCCCCTGATGACCTTGAGAGAGCAGTAAACACCTCCATGACCATTTGGTTCAATTACTGTAATTTCCTCTCCACAGGGTTCTCCATAGCGCCTTGCAGGGTGTTCTGGAAGCAGCAGCACACTGGCCTGCTGGCCTGAGCTGCATTGACCATATCATCTTCACTTCTGCTGCCTTTAAAGCAGTGAATTGACTGACCTGGCCTCTAACCAGTCCTTAAAGCCTTCACCACTGCTTATCAGGGATGTCATACTCATAGAATGGAAGGGACCTTAAGGGTCATCTAATTCCAAACCCTCTGCATGGGCAGGGAGGGATGTCCCGAAGTCCTGTTCTCCATCTGCACAGGACCTGCTTGCCAAATCTTCTTGTCAAACTTCTGTCCTCATCTCAGTCTACTCTGTTCCTTCAGCGTTGCTGCTATAGAGCAAGGAGGTCTGGGCCTGGAAGACACTGCACAGCTGCTATTACTCTTGTTTCTCACCTGCTTGCAGTGTGGACTTCAGTCCACATGGAGAGGGCAGTGACAGGCAATATCCTGGCAGTGGGTATTGCATGGACAGGGAAGAGGGACAAGTGGGGTTCACATCTGGGATGCTGCACATAAGGGCACAAAGCCAGCCACAGGAGAAGTGCCTTCAGGAGAGCTCAAAACTAAAGTGGTCAGGAGATCAGGAAGGGCAATCAGAAGAAGCCAGTGGAGAGAAAGCCACTGATGCCACATTATGGTGACAGAAGCAGGTGCCACTGGGCATGGGTTGAAGAAGGCAGAGATAAAGGAGCATAGTTGGAGACTGCAGAGCAAGGCTGTCAAGACCTGACTTTGACCAGCACCTCGGTTAGAACTAGGGTTATCCATGTAGTGGAGCAAGCTAGACCCTAGGGAAGTCAGGCACAATAGATGGTAAGTTTTGGACATAGGCTGGGTGTGCAGGGCAAGGGATGGCCACTGGACAAAGGTGCCCACACTGGCTTCAAGCTTGGGTAGCAGGGCAAAGAGCATCAGCATCACAGGAAGAATGTCACCCTGCTGGTATGGTAAGTTTTTAGCATTCTCCTGCCATCCCACTTTTCCCTCCTGCTCTGCACCAGCTTCTTTTAATTTGCTCATTAAAGGGAGCTGGGTTATTCCAACAAATTGTGGCATTTCTCTCTAAATTGTTAAGAAGCTAGAGCGCTGAAACTGCCCCGAACGCTAATGAGTATGTACAATCCTGGCTTGAGAAAGCTGGCTCATGCAGAGCCAAGATTTCACCTCAGATGGAGGCTATCTTTCAGTTGAAGGCATTACTCTTAATATTAATTAGAAGTCTGTTTAATCCAGGCTCTACAAGAAGCAAACCCTGAAATTCATTAAGAGTTGTATAAAAAGCCTGTGCAATGGTTCAGTCAGAAAAAGGCTCATTGCAGGGGCTGAGGTGTGCCACCAACTTAAGGCCAGGTCTGAGGAGTGGGAAAACCTAGCACAGGAGCCCTTTGGGAACATGAGCTCTGGGGCGTCACAGGTCGAGGGTCTGGCAGGGCTCCCTCCAGCTCCCCACAGCTTCACTCCTGTAACTTCTGCTGCCTGTCATCCCCAGCAGCTCAGCCCACAGCCACGCTGCAGTCACAGGGCAGTCAGGTCCCTGTAACCCTGCAGGGCTCATCCCTGCCATCTCAACCTGTTGTGTGTCCCCCTGCCATCCCCTGAAAGCCACTCCCTCAGAAGGACTTGGAGCTGCACAGCTATCAGTGGGGAGCAGCCACTGCCTCTCCTGCATGGGGGGAGAAGACAACAGTTCCACTACTCTAGGGACCCAGTAGAGATCATGCATACTCCATGCTCTGAGAGGATTGGGGTGCAAAGCAGAAAACATTCTGTGCATTCAGGTGAGCTACCCTAGCTCCTTCCCAGCTGTGGGGGCTGTCACAGATTCTGAGGACCTCAGCTGCATCCCTGACACCTGAATACAACAGCATTGGCCTGGGGAGAGGGAGTGGTGTTCAGGTTCTAGAGATGTCTCCAGGCTGGAGGCATCCTGGAAACTGGATCCAGCCCACAGGCTGCTGGCAGACCCGGCTGCCTGCAGAAAAGGAAGACAAGGGCAACCAGTGAGTGTGGGAGCCATCCCAGGCAGCTGCTGCCCACCCTCCTCCAGGAAGCTGCCTGGCTTTGGGCCAACATGCTAAGCAGCCACATGCAACTCCGTCCTTTTCTCAGCACTTTGGCCTCTGCTTGCACGGCAGGAGGACACCCAAGATGCCCCAAGTCATTCAGGGGCCACCATATTCCTGAAGAAAACCAGCCCCAGTCCTGCGCTTCACCCAACCAGACCCTCTGTCCCCACCACAGCCTGTGCTTCATCTCATGCTTGTTCAAAGCCTCGTGGCTGCTTGTGACTTAGTGCTGGCATATTTGAGCTTCAAAAGCCATGGTCTCCAAGCCATTCAGAGCACACCAGCGTCTTAGATTCTCTGCCTCTATTTGCTGATGCTGTGATTTTGTATACCTTTTCATGAGGCTTATATAAATAAAAGGTATTTCTTCATCAAATAAGTCTCAGTGCATTTTTCACAGGCTGCTTTAGGTGCTTGCTTAACCTCTGTGAGAAGCCCTGCTCTGCCAGATCTGTTAGACAAAGGATTTTTGTCTGTCTCTTGTGTTTCTCTGCATCTGTTAGTTCTCTCATTTTTATTTCCAAAAGCTGGCCCATGGGAATGAGCTCCTAAATCCCTACCCTCCTCTCTGCATTCTGCAGCCCAGATTTAACCCTATGAGTGCCAACTGAAGCCAGAAGGCAGGCTGCCAACAGCCCCTGCTCCCTCTCCTCCCAAACATCAGCTGCTTTTCCCAGCCGTTAAATATTTCTGGATGAGATATGTTAGGTACCCTCAATCAATAATCCATCAGTGCTCCTGAGCTTCTGCTCCTTCCAGGTAATTCCCAGAGAACTGTTCTCCTGTCTCCCCCGTTGCCCTGCCAGATTCTGTTTCTTTTCATCCCTCCGTTTTCTCTTCTATTGTTTCCAAAGTCTGGTGCAGCTCTTCCTAGTGCTGGTTGTTTTATTTCCCTAAGTGGTGCCCATATTTCTCTTACTTCTCTCACTCTACCTCTTCTCGCTTTCTTCTTCCAACCTCTCTCCTCGGCTTCCTCCTTACTTCTATCTCTCAGTAAATTGTACATTGTCATTTACAACTGTAATGATGATGAAAGACCTGAGGTGTGGAAATAGCAGGCATCAATTCCCTCTCTGCCTCTTCCCTCCTCCCTTCACACCCCAGGCATATTTTACTTTTCCTGCTCTTGTGCAGCCAGAGCAGCAGAGCTCCAGTGTGCCCAGAGACCATCCACACGGTGCCAGCAGATGCAAGAGTGATGAAGGATGGCAGAAAGGGCCAGCTCCCCCAGCCAAACTCCTCTGGGGAGCTGTGATGATACAGCTGGAACAAGGTGAGGGCTGCCTCTTGGAGTGCCTTCCACCCAGTCATCGGCAAGTGCTCTGCAGTGATAGGCAAATCTCTTTATCTCTGTGACACAGATGGAGAAGCTGAAACTAATCACTGGCCTCTGTAATGAGTGAAAGGGACACAAGCAGAGTACCCCCTACCTCCCCCTCTCCCATCTTTACACTTTGAAGGAAAATATCACTAAAGGAGACTGGCCCCAGGGACCAGCCATAGTTGAGCTTGACTCTTCTGGTGGTAGCAATAACAAAGATTTTCACTGAATACCTAGAGTCTATGATGTACAATTTGTCCCAAAGTTTGACACTCCTCTGCTCCCAGCCAGATGTTGAGGCAGCAGGGGACTGTTTTTCAGGGAGCACACGCAGAGGCTGGACCTTGGCTGCAGCACACAGGGCACTGGCAGAGTCCAAGGGGAGCAGCACTTTAGTGGGGAGGCAGACAGAGCAGACAAACACAATGATGGATAGGTCCATGGCATGGCAAAGGCCTTGAGAGGCAGGCCCACATAGCCCCACACAGAAACTCTCACCTTCACATTACCCAGACCCCAGGGACCAGGTACATTTATTGGAAGCTGATCCAAGCAGGCAGCAGACCAACCCAGCCCAGCATCACCTCTTGGTCACCGCTGCAGGTCACGCCTCACAGAGCCACCAGCTCTGCTCCTGCTCATTCTGTTTGTCCTTGCTTTAAAGGAGTGGGGTTTTACTTGTCTTTCCCCTTCAAATGGTTTTTACTTGTCTCTCCTCTTGAAATATCTGTGCCTGTTCCTACATCGCATGTGTCACTCTTGATAATCTCAGTAAATCAAAGCAGGTAGCCAACTGCTGGCTGATGGTTAGCCATGGTGGAGGTGATTTTCCAGTGGTATAAGCTGTTTCTATGAGATAATGAGAAATTAGTCAAGCATTCAGAAACAGATGCTCTTCCTTCTGAAGAACACAGGGCTTGCTTCAACGTTGAGCAAATCCTTCTGCTCAGCCACTGATAGCTGCTAAGGTGCTGATTTGCTGTGACACACACCATTCATCTTCATAACAGTTTTCAAGTTGAGCACTACAGAGGTCTCCTGTCACCCGAGGGCTGCTTGGGTGAGTCAGACACACCTCCTACCAGTGTCCTCAGTGGATGGAAACTACTTGAGCTGATCCAGGAGGCCACACCACACTCCTAGTTTCAGTGCTTCTCTACCAGTCCTCCTGCAGTATCTCTGGGTATCTGGTCATCACATAGGGGCCTTCACATGGGGTCTGGCTGCATGCAGGCTCAGGACCGTTATTTAATATTTGACAGGCTCTAGTTGTTTATTAACACATTAACTCTTGTACAGCCCCTTGCTCAAAGCTTCATACATCAAGGATAACACCACCAGAGCACAAACCCATGCTAGCACAGCTCTGTGCTGCTGAAATCCTCGCCACTTGCAGAGTAGAGAGCACCAATTCATTAAAAGAGGTTATTCACCAGGATTTACAGCCTCTCCAAAATCTCCACAGCTCTTACTAAGTCTTTTTTTTTTTTTTTTTTTTTTTTTTTGTACAAGTATGCAGAGTGCACACTGCTCATTGACTGCATGAAGCTATAACCCAACCCCATTCTCCTCCTTCAAGGCTGCACACCCAAAACTCTAGTAATTCAGCCCTACTTCTCTTTCTGGGCTGCTGTAATTGTTTCTGGTTCTCTTCTGACTGTCAAAACAAATTCAGATGTGAACTCAGTGGTGGACATCATGTGGCACAAGAAACAATTATAAGGAGCAGAAATAGCCCACATACGCAGCAGGAACAGCTCTCTGATTCTGAACCCTTGTTGTAGATCAGAGCCTGTAAGATTCAAAGTCTGTATATCCTATCAGAGACTGTGTGGTCTCTGGATTTCCTCTGAAATATGTCTGGGGAGTAGAAAAAGATATGTCTGTCGTATATTACAATTTTTTTTAACCCTTGCCAGCCTGGGGAGGACCAGTGTAGCCAAAGTAAGGGTGTCTGAAGCTGGGGCTGGTTTAAAGCAGGGCACAAACTCCAAGATGGATTCTGGATTCTGCAGTGGCAATAGATGACTTGATTGGGAGTGGTGGTGGATCTCCAGGGCTGGTTGGACTAATTGTCTCTCAGCCCTGAAAATGTGCCCTCAGCCATTAAAAAAAATTCAAGTTCTGTGTCCATGGGCATCTTCCCACTCACTTGTACACTGGTGAAACAGCTTGCACAGGCAAAGGCGTTTGTCGGGTAGGACGTAACATGCTCTGAAAGCTGTTTCTGATCAAAGCCCTTGCCTTTCCAAAAGCAGAATTACCTTGAATACTTGGGAAGCCCCCAATGCTGTGAAAAGGTATATGACCAGGTTGCTTTTTACTGCACTGATTCCCCCCACCTCTAAGGTGCTGGAGGCAAGGGGGTACTTTCTTCACCTGCTTTCCTGATTCTGCCTCTCCTCACAGGGCTGGAGCCATTCCTTCCTGAGACCACTTTGGAGCCATCTTTTCCTGATATCCCTTCCTTGGGAAACGCAGAAGCATTACCTGGATTTGCTTTCTGACGCATGTCTTGCACCAAACCCAGTGCTTCTTGACCAGCCACCATGGTAACCAAAGCAGCAGTCCCTCGTCTGCACTCCTGTTAGAGGACATTGCTGTTTGTTTTCTCCTTGCTGCTTTTTGCCATCAGAGATTTGCACACCTCACTGCCTCAGCCCAGCAACTCATCAATGCCATGATACATTCCCGAAGCCCATCAAAGCCATGGGATTAGAGCCTTCACAAGTCACCAGCTTTCTGCTGAATGAGCCCCCAACTTCACTGACAAGTCTGCAGTAAAAATGACCTAACTGTCTCACTCCACCACTCAACCTTAGACAAGAGTGTGGGATTTATTATGCTGGGACTCGTGCTCCTACGGGTGAGGACATTGCTTTTATTAGCAGTTGACAGGCCATCAAGAAAACGTTGTTGTCAAAGTGACAAGCTACTGGTTAGCATTTTCCCAAACCCCTGTTTGTCTGTAAACAGCAGAAGAAGTGCAGCTTCTGCTCATGAAAATGGGCTCTCCAGGGGCTGAGGGGAATTGTTGTTGTCCCTGCCAGGGACAGGATGTGAGTCCCAGCCTTGCAGTATCACTGCTGGAGGATGAGCAGTCTCTGAGATGGCTGTTGCGCACTGCTATAGGCAGGAGGAAGCCCTGGCCACCTTGACAAAGACCTTTTTGGTTCGTGAGGGGTAAAGATAGTCAGTGTGGTATGGCTGTCCACCATGTCTGCACCCTATTTTTTGAAAGGATGTGTATTAGACTTGAATAACCTCTAAGAACGATACGAGAGGACACTGCATGTAGCATCAGGCTCATGGGCTTTCTAATCTGGGCATTGCCTGTGATCTGCTACTAGCCTGAGGTCACACCCTTTATTATTATTATTATTACTACTACTACTACTACTATTATTACAAATTCTTACTCATTAAATCTCCTTTTTTAAAATTCAGGGCTGAAATTCTTAGCCTGCAGTTTTCCTCGACGATGCAGCTGCTCTTACACCGTGGCCTCGGTTCCTTCAGATGAGGATGCCCCTGCTGGCAGCAGCCAAGGGGCCATCACACACACGGTGCCACCAGGCTGACAACGAGAGGGCAGCTGCAGTTATTTTGTGAAGCAACCCACATGCATTATTTAGAGTGAAGCCCAGAGTGCCACCTCCTTTGTGTGCTCTTGAGCTGAGCTGGTCTAAAATGTAATTGTTTGAAATGCCATGTCAGTAGGACCTTTACCAGCAAGTTCTGAGTGTGAAAAAGAGACATTCTGGAAGCATGCAAGTATTTTAGCTCTTTTCAGGGGCTGATCTCTCAGGAGAGTGGGCTGCCTCCATCCTTTTGTGTTTGCTTTCCGTGGGCCAACCCAGTTAATATCTGTTCAGTTACTTTTCATAACGTATATGGGATTTCTATCTGAAGTGAAGGCAGTAAATAGGATATATCCCTTTGAATTTAAAGTGCTCTTCCATCAGAGAACTGGCCTAAGGTTTCAAGATATTGAATCACTCCTCCTTCACAGGTATTTTTGCTCTAATAATGTGTCACAAAGTAATGAAAAAAGAGAAGAGAGGAAAAAACGCTTAAGTCCATCTAGTGATTCAGATGTTAAAGAAAGGTTTTAGCACCTCATTCCTTCCTCACAGAAAATCCTACCCCTCTGTGAGGTGATTTGGTTAAGTGTTCAGAAGTATTAAATGGGCAAAGAATGCTGCATGACCCTGGGTCCAAAAGAGCCCTCCATCCCCGAAGGCTGGAGTTTGATCACAGAAAATCAGGAGCCACCTGTTCCCCAAAAATAGATTTTCTCCAGCCCGTGGTTTCCATCCAGGCATTGTCAGCAGTGTTAGGCAGGACACGGTGTAAACTCAGCTCAGCTGTTAGTGGACAGGGGGTAAGCAGAAGCCTGCCTTTTTAATGGGGAAGGAAACCAAATTAATCCCATTCAGACTCAAAGCCTATCACCAAAGGAAGGCTGAAAGGTCAGTGGAGAACTGTTCTACATAGCTACATTTTTATTGTATTAATTTCCCCACCGCTCAGTCAGAGGACTGAAGAGCAAATCCCTTTTGAAGCTAACATTTAAATAGAGAAAACCTTTCAGAAAATGGTGGGAACCATGTTGGAGAAAGTCTACATGACCAGCATTGCTTTTCCCAGGAACATGGCTGCCTTTCCAGGGTGGTCTCCTGGTGCTCACATGCCTGGTCTCTCAGTTGGACAGGATTCACTGCTGGGGCCTGCTCAGGATAAGCATCCCCCCCGAGCTGCTGGTCTGGGGCAGATTTCCCACCCTCCTGCCTTATGTCAGAGAGCAAAGATGCTGGGTTTTCCCTAGAACCCTTTCACACAACCTCAGCTGGAAAGAGAAGACTCCATATTTCACTCAAAGTCAGGAATTCAGAAGATTAGAGAAAAAACTGTTGCCCTCTATTTCTGTTAATTAGATAGAGATCAGCATTTTCCGCCCTAAATGAACAGGCTTCTCTTTCTTCCCCTGCTAACACAGCAGCTTGAAAATCCCTTCCTGAAAATGGTTTCCCAATTAACTGGTGACTGTATGAGTGTTAACTGCTGAAGTGAATTGAATTATTTTGTACTTATTTTTGGAATTATTAAAAGGTTGGAGGAAAAAAAGAAATAGCTGTCATCTCGTGAAGCTGAAGCTTGGCTTCTACATTTCCAGTGTTTTGGCTGTTCTCGCCAAACTGCACAGAGCTGGTGATGGTGGCTCATGGAGGGCAGCAGAGCCAGCAGGGGCTGTTTCCCTTGCTCCATCTGAACATCTTTTTTCTGCTGCTGGTGTGGAAGCTGGTGAAGGTTCTCACTATAGGAGATGCAACTGTGGGGGATGTCCCTGGTTTTCAGCCAGCTGCAGCCTCAACCATCATCTGATTGGAGACACAGCATTTAGCAGCAAAAGCCACAGCTGGTGTCTCTACCCCTTTTTCACCAAGATAGTGGCATTTGTTCCTGATTCAACTATTTGGTTCCAGCAAGGTGCTGAAAAGGAACTGGGTGTCTGCAGGGACTGGCACCTCTGCTCCAGGCCAACCAGGGGGATCCCTCTGCAGCCACATGAGGATGATTCCTGGGCATGACCTTGGTGGGTAGCAAGCTACACAGGTCCCACCTGCCAGCCTGACCCCTTCAGCACCCCACCCCAGGCACCTTTCTGGGCCATGCCAGCTGGGAGAACATGTGCTTTGGAATGTTTTTGGCTGGTTGTGTGCAGGGTGCTGGGCTATGGTGCCCACCAGAGCAGGGCCCCTCTGCAGCCAGCACACTGCTGACTGTGTAAGTTCCCACAGCCAGCCCCGCCAGGTCACTCAGTCACACTTATTGGAAAAAATAATTGGATGGATTGAAGTGCAGCACCATTTTACTTAACAGATAAGAAATTTCATATCTGCCCTGATTAGGAGCCAAGAGATATGAGCTCGCTCCAGAGCCAGCAGTAGAGGCAATTTCATTTCACTTCTGCTGATGGGGGGAAGAAGTTTGAGGAGCTGAGCACTGCTGCATTAATGCATTAATGTCATGGCAGGGGGGACCTGCCTGCTCCCAGTGGGTGCAGAGATGCTCTGAGGAGCTTGGCTAGGGAGGTGTCGTGGCCCCAGAGAGCCCCATGCAGTACACAAGCACAGCTGGCTGGCATCTGGCAGTGGGCACAGTGTGGGGACTCAGGGCGGTGTGAGATGCTCATCCTCCCACTCACCACCTGGAGGACAGTGGGATCCCAAACCTTCACTGCCTGTGCTGGCAGTACCTGGCACCTCACTGCCTCTGCTCCTTCATCACAAGTGAAAAACACACAAACTGGTAAAGAAAATCCAAGTCAAGCTGAAGCCATCATGACACATGGGTCTGTTTAAGCTGGTGACAGCTTGGCTGTCACCTTGTGTCAGCTGTAGCACTGCCATGAGGTCTTTGGTGCCTCACCTCTGTGCAACAAAAGGTCTTTCCTAGAGGTATTGCCTAAATCCCTAAGAACTGAGATCTTCACCTGTCCCCCTGCTTTCTGGCTGTCGTGCTGCCACAGGGCCTTGTGGAATGGGTTGTGCCACAGCACAATCAGCTCTTGCAGATGGGCTGGAACACAAACCCTTGTGACAGCAGGGAGACGTGTGCTTCAGCATCTCTGTCCTCAGAAGTGGTCAGAGGTACCCACTAAGCCCATGTACTCACCAAAGTAAGTAGGACATCCCTCACCTGCCAAAGAGGCCGCCGGCTGGTGAGGGAAGCAGTCCTGGGAGTACTGACAGGCAACAAGGGCAAAGCTCAAACATGAAAAATCTGGGCAGCTCTCCCACTCTGCAACCAAAGCTGGAGGAGGTGAATGTGCAGATATGAAGAAGAGGCACGAAGAGGAGGACCTTTGCCTGTGCTCAGGCCAAAATCAGTAAAGTTATTAATTGCCATAACGATGACGAGCCAGCGCAGTGCACTGTGCTGTGCCAAGGGAAACTGCATCTGAGGCTGAGGCAGCAACGTCAGGAGACACAAATGACAGCAGGTGTCAAGTTGCTCCTTGAACACAGGGTCCTCGGTGTGCAAAAAGCCAGTGGACAGGGCAGGAGGAGGCACATGGGGCTCTGAGAATGGTCCACTGCTTCACAAACACTTGGCATGCTGGCAGTGCTGTCAGCCTCAAAACTTCATTCTTGAAGTCATGGCATTTGACACCCCTCCTTGGGACCCAATGTCTGCAGGCAGAAAGCGTGAGCTGCAAATTAAATATTCTTCATATATTTCTCAATATTTTCAAAATAAAAGTGATTATAAAAAGCTGTGTGACTAGGCAGGTATTGGCAGTGCTGCACCCTGCATCATGGGCAATCCTTGTTCAGGAAAGGACAGTGATTTGGCTACACAAAACTGATACACAAAATGGAAGAGACTCAGCATCCTCCACATACTGAGAGGCTTTTGGGGACTTGAGTGCTCCACACAACCCCGTACAAGGCATAGAGCAGAGATGAACTGGGGATGGAGGGTGATAAATGTCCTCCTGCCATCAGCTGGGACCAGGTGCTAGTGTTCATGGGAGGCATCCAGGGAGATTTCACCCCTCTTACAAAACTGATGTTGAGCTTTTAAATCAATAGCTTCACCTTCTAAAATGTTCCAGAAGAGCCTGTAATGATTTTTAATCTATTCTAAATGTCAGAACAAACAGTGTTTTCTTCCGAAAGGTTTTGCAGGCAGCAGTGCTGGGAGCCAAGCGGGCAGTGAGTGCAGCTGCTCTGCTTTTCCATCCCTCTGCTCTGGGTTACACAGCTGCCACATCAGTCACCACACACCCAGCCATGGTCTTGGCTGCTGCAAGGAGCCTTGACCCAGGCTTTGGGCCAGAGCCAGCTTTATTTCTTGGGCTATTTTCTGTTAAAGCAGAAATAACTAGAGAGAGAAGGTCTGTGCCCCAGGGTTAAGTTTTACTGCTATCTCTTGCTGCTACATATGGCTTAGTTTGGAGCAGCCAGGCCCTTGGGGAAGAATGGAATTATGTTAACCCCCAAGCCTGCTTTAACTTAAGGAAAAAGTCCATTCAGCTGTCAGGGCTGCAAAGCCCTGAAGGCACATGTCAGGTTCCCACTGCCTTCCTGCAGCCACTGTTCTGGGAGCACTGGTGTCAAGCCTGTTGCAGTGAACCAAGGCATCCCCTGGAGTGAGCTGCTTCAGAGCGGATGCTTTCAGCTGTGCTAAAGTCACATCTCCTGCTTGCTTTTTTCTCTCACCTTTGCAGATGCATTTTCCTCACTCTTCCTCTCCCAAACCCCTCTT
>NW_009952694.1:4572226-4584365 GCF_000747805.2 Chaetura pelagica
CTTTCCCTCCTCCAGGTTGTGGTAGTAAAAGTGGTGAAGATGGGAAATCGCTGAATTCATGGAAATAGGTCAGAGACTCTCAGGTCTCACCAGTGTGCCAGAATAGGTTATTGAGGTGGGTGGGCTATTTATGTCATGGAATTATGCTGAGGGTCCTCCCTGACACTGGCCTTGGTCACCCTTGTGCTTCAAGGGCATACCTAGCAAAAAACTGCTTTATTGAGCTGGAAACAAGCCCAGACAGCCCAGTCCTGCCTGGTGTGGGCAACTGTGAAATCCCCCCAATACATGCTCCTACTGTCTCCAATCTGCCAGGGGCCTGGGGTGGGGACTGGGGAGAGGGATGCAGGCAGCTGAAGCTGTACACGGCTGGTGTGCAGCACAGAAGTGCTGCATGGGACTGGAGGTCTCAGCATACACAAGACACTCCATGTTGTAAATGGCAATTTCCTCTTGGCATCTAATCTCACTGCTGAGAAGCATGTACACTTCTCCATAGGTCAGGCAGGGATACAGTGTTCTGTGCCTGCTCCTCTCTCTCCAGTCAGGAAATCAAACACTCAGGCTCTCCAAGAATCCCCTTTCAGGAACATGATTATGCCAGAAAAATCCGTGTTTCTCTTCTCCACGCCACACAAGCCATTGAAGGCAGCCCTGGCTTATTTATAGTTCCTTTCTACACCATCATATGCTAAAAATAACCAGGGTCTAGGCTTTCACCCTTGCAGCAGAGCCATGTCTTTAGCCAAAGGCAGGAGTAGGCACATCAACCCATGGGTACCGTGGGTACCTGCCATGCTTCCCACTGCAGGCAGAGAGGTGCTGGGAGGAACTAGGTCAGGTAAAAATCCTAAGGTTTTTAGGGGAGGGACATGCCTTGGGCACGGCAGGGACCTGCTCTGACTGCGCCAAGCGTTCCTGGGCAGCTCCACTCCCCAGGCAATTCTCTGGGATCTGCCCCACACCACGATTTGGATGCCTGGGTTGTGCCCAGGAGCATATGAAACATGTTTGGCATGTGTCAAGCGTATCTCAGAACGCAGTTTTCAAGCTGCCAAACTTTTCAGTCACATTTGTTAGCAAGGTTTGTCTGAAAATGCATGGGATAATTTTTTCCTGAATATGTCAAAACATTGTGTTTAGACATTTTCTAAATGAAGTAGCTTGGCTTTCCTTCAACATGGCAGTTCCATCTCAAAGCTGACCTATCTTCTAAAATATTTTTAACAAAGTGCTAAGTAACATGAAATATTTGGGGCTCATACTGACATTTTAATTTTATTCTCTGAAAGCCCCCCCGCCTCAAGTCTTCCATTTGGTTCGAATGCGCAGATCTCCCCCTTCCTCCTCTCTGTGTGGGGAGGGGTGGGGTTGGTTCACAGATGATGAAATCACTCTCCCTGTAGAGGTGAGGGTACAGGGAGCTCTCCCAGGATTCTCCTTTTTTTGTTGGAGGACTACCTTGCCTATCCATACACACCTCTATGGCCTGACCCTTTTCTGCCTCCCTGGGGTTTTAATTCAGTGCCTCGTTCCCCCTTTCTGGGAATAAAAATGCTGCTTTCAAGGCTGACTGTGCCTCTCTGGCCCTCACAATGTGTTTTCTACTAAAGCCCAAGATCTGACAATGCACCAAGGTGGGGAAAATGGAATAGGCTGCAAGGGAAAAGAGATGGTGGCTGCAGGAAGAGAGGTCACAAAGTCAGGGGTGGCATCTGCTCAGGATTGGTAGCCCCCCAGCAGGACAGGTGGTGTAGGGCTGGCTCTGGGGTGCACATGGACCCCCAAAACCTGCCCTGCAGACCCCCTGGGGGCTATACACTCCCACCACACCCTCATGTCTTGGTCTGCCTACAGGTGAACTGCTGCTATCTCCATCAGAAGAATCAGGATGCCCCCCTTCTCCTCCCACCCCACTGCTGGCCCAGGAGGGGGAGGAACCTTCCTTCCCCTCTCAGCAGCTTCCCTGTGCAGCTGATTGCTATGGAAACCTGGGGGATGCAGAGCAGGGGGATGCTGCCTGGCCAGGAGGCTCCTGCAGGAGGAAAGGGTCCCAGAGGAGGAGGTGTGATGTGGTGAGGCTGGGTGCCTTTGCCAGGGTGACCCCAGGGCCAAGTCCCTGTGTGGAGGCAGAAGCCAAGCACTGACTTGCCCTCCCCACCCCACTGACACTCCAGTGGTTTTGTGGTGCTAGTTATTGCCTATAGAGCATCCTGTGCTTTTCCTATCTCTCTCTCTGCATCAGTTGTGACAGGAGCTCATGGCAGAAAAGTACCTCCCTCACCAGCTGGGAACTGTTGCCAGATTTTGGCTCCACCAGCCTTTCCTCCCCCAGCAACGTACAGAGGTTTTTCTTATATGTGCGGCTCAAAGGCTTCATTTTCTTTTGAGAACTATCAAAGTGATTGCAGACTTTTTTCTTTTTTAATGTTTAGCAGCTTTTAAGAGGGATCCCAGCACAGGTAAGAGGCTCTCATCAGGCACAGGTTCTGCCTCCCCCTCTGAGCAGCAGAGACAGAAAGTCTCTTAATTAGCAAGTTGGTGCCCCCCTGCCTTTCTCTTCCTGCCCAACCCCAGCAAAAGGCCACGAGCATCCATCTGGGGCACCAAAATCAGCTTTTGATGACAGTACCTCCCTTGGCTAGATACACACAGCTCCTGGCAGATCCATGAAACTTTGAGGAAAACACATAATAGCTTTCTTCTGCAAAGAGGCCAAATTTGCATTATCTACCCTAGCTATGCTCATAGCCCTCTTTCCTCTTAGTATCTCTTAGCTGTTAATGCAGGCAGACTCCTGCTGCAGCAAGCACTCTTATCTTTGTATTACAGGTCAGGGAGTGAGATGAGCCAAGGCTGTGAGCAAGCCAGTGATGTTAAGACAAGGTTATCTGTGTAGGCAGTCTCTGAAACAGGGCAACAACATAGCCTGTCTTGGGATCATCAGCCAGAAACATATCTGAGATGGATACGAAGAGGGAGTATTAGGCTTTTAAGGCCATCTAGGTTGTATTTCCTCCCTCTCTTCTCCCACTCTCTTTCCTCTGGGGCAAATTCATATAGAGAAAATCCTTTCCAGTGCTGCCAGCTCTGTCTGTGATGCTCATGTGAGGCTGCTTGTGACCAAAATACCCAGCTCTGCAGTGACTCTGCTAATAAAATGGGCCTCTAGGGAACCTGCCATCCTGAGGTACTGGCTGGACTGCACAGGCCTGAGATGGGGAGAGGAGGCTGGTGCTCAGATCAGACCCAAGAGGCTTTAGTAAGGCAGCAGCTGACTCACTGCATTGCCTGAGGCAGGGAAGAAGTGGGAGCAACCCAAGGGACAGGAAGTGCTGCCTGCAGCCCTCACAGGAGAGAGGTGCAGTGCCCCTCACATCAGCCTGGGAGAGCAGAGGGAGCCAGAAAGGGAGCTGCTCACTGGCACTCAGCATTCTATTTTTATTCCAAAAGGTGGGTGTTGTTTCAACTCATCCCCAAATCCTGGCTTTTGATGTGACAACCTGTGCAGGGAAATAGAAAAGGAGGGAGATCTAGAAAATGCTTCTTGCTTAAGCAGGGGTTTAGTTAGACTCCTATAATTAACGACTGCAGCTTTCCTAAGAAAGATCCCAGCTGCTTTGTTCTGCAGCCTGCACTATCAATTTTTCTCTCTTGCAACCTACATGCACCAAAACTCATTGCTGTGAGGAAAGCAATGAGTATGTATAAATCAAAAGCACCTGGAAAACATGAAGAGGGAGGGGGCAAAAGGAGCACAGACTCCAAATCACAAAAATCAGCATCACTGGGTGGATGCAACCAGGTTCTCCTGGTCCAAAAGAAGCTTGAAGGGTCAAGAGCCCTTCACACCCATGTATTAGGCGAGGAGCTCAGGCAGTGAGTGAGACCTCTCTGTCCCCAGTATAGCACATGCTGTGATTTTTGTCTTGAGATAAACAACTCTCTCAATAAGCTGTCCTTCTGCAAACTACCTAGTGTTTCAACCAGCCCCAGGGGAGCTAGGACCCTCTATCCCCCACACACCTCCAAGTCCCAGCCTTTAAGAAAACCTCCCAACCTGACATTTCTACTGGTCTAATCTGCCCTGTAAAACTATCACTTCCAGCATTGACTGAGAGGACACCAACCTGCAATGCCTGGCATACTGTAGAAGGGGGCATCCTCAAGCAGAAGTCCGTTCTTCAGACTCCTCACCACAGCAGTCTTTATTCCAGCCCATGCTTCTAAGCATGTAAAATACTGAGGCCCCCTGTACATCCTTGTTTTTCAGATCTGCTGCCTTTTCTCCAGGCCAGAGGGGCCCAGCAGGTAATTTTCCAGTCCTTGGGCAGGCCTAGTTTTCAGCTCTGGAACTCTGGTGCTTTCTCTTTGCCGAGGGTCCTTCCCCCAGGCTGTTGCCTTCCAAAGTTCAGCCGGTGCACAGCAGAGCGGGTCAGTGGCTCATGGACCCGGCAGGCCCAGGGCTGCATCCTGGGCTGCCCACCGGGCACAGCCATGGGCACATACTCTGCTCAGCCCCTGCAACCCCACGGTCTGGCGGCCCACTCCCTCTTCCTCCACCCTATTTGCTGTTCTCTTCATGACCTACATCTCATCCCTTCACCTCGTCTTCTCCGTGGCTCTCAAGTCTCACCAGGTTCTTTTGCCTCTTATGACAGCCACTTCCACCCACAAACCCGTACTTCTACAGTGGAGCTGGAGGAGGCTCAGCCCATACCTCCTGTTGCCTTCCCCCCCGAGCTATTTCCCCTTCTTCCACACCAGCCCATTTTGTCTTCACTCCCTCACAGCGCTGGAGCTCCATTTGATTTGCAGACACTGTTTTCTCCTGTGTAATTCAGCTCTGCTCTGTGAATTGGCTCTTCACTGGTACATTTTTGCTTAGCTAAAAGGGGATTAAGTAACTTCTTTCACCACAGCAGTCCTATTTCTGGCCTGTGCCTGTTATCTGGGAACATAGGACAGTGGCAGCAGAGGGAGGCATTTAAGAGGCTGAGAGATCTGCCATGCAGTCCCATTGCTTTCCTGCTCCCCATTAAGCTCTTGCAGGCACCAGTAGATAAAGTTTTGCTAACAATAGCATTGCCCCATTATTTCTGCCTTTGTCACCAAGGCAGCTCTTTTCCAAATGCTATTAGCTCTTCTGTGAAAAGATTCTATATTTAATATGAATATTCCAGGTCTGAAGCATGTGGCAAGTGTTTCTGGGTAGGCAGAGAGACAAGGGAAAGTCTTCCATGGAGCCTGCAGGACACGCTGGCTGGAGCACAGCCACCCTTGCCTAGAACCCTTGCCTAGATGCAGCATAGGATGCCAGCACGGAGAACTGACCCTGTGTAGCAAGGGGAGGCTGAACAAGAGGCTGTGTCATTCCCTTGGTCAATGCCAAGGTCAGTGTAGCTCTGCAAGCCATGGCACAACTGCATCTGTGGGCAGCCCCCCTTATGTTTCTAGCCCATGGCTCATGCCTGCGAGCCCACAGTGGTCCTCAGAAGGAGCTCAGGCTGATTGTGCTCTCAGGCCACCATGCAGCAGGTCAGTGGGGCACGTTGCTCCCCACTGCAGCTGAAGGGCAGGTCCTGCTTCACACATGGAGCACATACAGCAAACCTTCCTTTGTACCCTCCACCACGGCACCTCACAGAGCCAAGCCAACACAGTCAGGCACCAGGAACACATCCTCCAACAAACTTTTGCCCATGGAAATCATGCAGTTCATCCCAGTGCTCAGCACCTCAGCTCAGGAAGAAGGACCCCACATCTCAGAGACCATTTTCAATGTCTTCCAAGTGATAGCTCCCAATCAAACCCTGGCACTGTATCCAGGCAGTAATTCTTGCAGGCCAAAATCTTGCTAGTTCAGCTCTCTGGTCTTTGTTCTCCCCTTGATGAGAAAACACAAACCTAGGCTGACTGTGACAGCTCTTTGTCATGTGCAACCAGTGCTGTGGTAGACTGCAGCAAAGAAAAGAGTAGGACTTGCACAGCACCTGTCTCACCGAGCTGACCAGCTTGAGAGATCACATCTGCCTGCGTGCTAATTCCTGAGCAGGCAGAGCTTTATTGCCCTCTGCTTCACCATCTGTGAAAGGCTAGTAGGGCAGAAGGAGAGCTTTACCATATCCTGTCCATGGATGACTCTATTGCATCAAGCTACAACAGTGCAAGACAAGCTTTTTTTCCTCAGTAACCAAGATTAGACCATGAATAAGAGGAATCAGATAAAGGTCAAGTCAGCTAGAACAAGAATAATGAACAGAGGCTTAAGGAACAGCTGTGTGAAATTGCTCAAAGTACAGCAGATTCTGTCCTTTTTTGTCTCAGTGGCTGGGGTAGGCAGAGATGCTAGTAGTGGCCAAGAGCACATCTGACCAGGAGGCTGCAAGAACCATCTTAGAGCAAACACCTTGTTTCTCTGCCCAGCATCACCTGAGTCACACATTAAATGGATAAGCATCACCTTTGATCTCCAGTTCTCTGATGGGCATGACCTCCATGATGCCCCCCTTGAAAGAAGGTCCTTTGCTTCTGAGGTTAACGTGACTTGCCCTGGCGCCTCCAGTCCCAGCAGAAAAAAGCTTCACATTGGAGTCTTAGACCCTGTAATTAACCCTTGGCCCTTCGGACCAAAAGGAGCTGGGACACGCTGACCTTTCGAACCTGTTGGAAAGTTCAGTTAACTTCAAGGGCCTTTTCTGGGAGTGTTAGTTGAGGAAACAAAGATCTCAGAGAAGTGCTGGAACATTACCACCAAATTGTTCTGAAGGTCTCTATTTTTAGAAGGGTGAAGGAGAGAAGGAGCTGAAGACAATACCTCAGAGCCCCAGTGCACGGGATGGCAGCAGGAGCCACGGGCCTCTCTCAGCACCAACCCTGAGCCAGAGGAGGAAAGGAGGTTGTGGTGATGCTAGTGGTAGCATGTTTCTTTTCCTTTTCTTAATTTTATTTTCTTAAAGAGATGAAGTTCCATTTTCACCACCCCACCCCCATGGTCAGAAAAGGAGACCCACAGATAGAGCTGAAGATAATGGCAGGTTGCCATGGAAATGTGCATTTAGTCTCACTGTTTCCATGACAACCGAAAGACATACCATTCTGTTCCTCTGAAGGATGCCAAAGGTAAATGAGCACTGATTAAAACAGGGGCACAAACTTGGGCTCTAATCAACCACAAAGACTAGGGCTATAAACTCTTATTGCTCAAGCAGGAAATAATACTAAGAGCCGTATGAGTGCTGGGAAGGCCAGAGGCAGGAAGCACTGCACACAAACTGCTCCCCACAGGGCGAGGAATCACAGCCTTGGAGTAATGGCCCATCTTGCTGTCATGAGCAGCTTCGTTTCTGTCCACAGCTGGATGCTAAACCCACCCCAAGTCCATGATCTACGGAGCTGTTTCCTGGACAGATATCTGCCAGTTGTAGCTTAATCCTGGAAACCCTGCTGAGTAAACACATTCCTCAGAACTCAGCAAGATCCAAACTGCACCATTAATCCTGTACCTAGCCCCAAAACGTGTTTGGTTCAGGGATTCATCCTCTTTTAAAAAAACAAACAAAAAAGGCAATAAAAAGATTACCCAAGTGGAATTCTTTGATACAATGCCTAGCTGCAGTTTACTCTTGCTAATGCTAATGCTCTGCCTCCTGAATTGAGGTTCTTTCTCCAAGCTGGCTGACAGTCATCTCAAACCCACCATTCCTTAAGGTTGCCCCTTTCCCTGCTGCCAGTTTGCAGTTTAGTGCTTTGGCCTGGGCTGTAGCAGCTCATCCAGGGAATACAGCATGCTTGCTCTGAATTCAGTAACTCCTCTGGCCAGCCCCAGCTAAGGGTGTTAACAGTGGGTTTATACCACTCTGTTTTTCACTTCCAGCTGCCAGTGGATGTTCAAAATGCTTGCAAGGCTGAAGACAGCCTTGATACAAAAGCAGTTGACTTCACAGTGTGGGACATAGACAAGAGAAACCTTTATGCACTTCTGCCTTCCTGTTACTGCCACCTTCACCGATTCTTCCCCCAGGTGCTGGATTCAGGCAAGCCCCAAGAAGGCAGGAAATTATGCTGCTGTGTGGGGGCAGCAGATGTCCCAGTGGGTGTCATCCAGAGGGTGTTGGCTCCTCACTCCTATTGGTCTTCCTGACTCACTCAACAGCTCTGTACAGACACAGAATTTCACAAGGGAGAGGGCTGAGCTTAGCAAAATTTTGCAGATGAAAATTTTGGGAAGAGGGCCAACTGTCCACCTAACATCCCCCCTAGGCTGGCACTCAGTCTTAAAGGAGCCACTCATCCCCAAATGCTGTTTGTAGCCAGTAGTACCACCCAGAAGTCCACCAAGGCGATCATGGTATTCCCATGCACATCCCTAAGCCACAAGAAAAGGGGCATGACAAAAATATGCCATTTCTCTACTGCTGCTTGGCATGAAACTTGGAAGAAGGACCACAGTTAATAGGTGATGGTAGATGCCTGATTCGAAGAACAGACCCAGAGACACAGGCTGAGGACGTGCTGGTCATCTACTAACAAGTCCCTGCAGAGCTCCAACAAGCCCTCAGCAAAGTGAGGATTTCTATACCATCCTCTTCTATCTGCCTCTCAGTCCCACTGATGATTGTGCCCTTTTCCCTTGAAGTTTCATCTTAACATAGGTTTCCATAAATATCTTTCCTGATCATTCATTCCTTGTCAGGTGGGTGAACTGAGAGAATCCTCCTTCTTCATGTGGGAGCAGAGAAAGATTTTCCACTGCAGTTTCTCATTTGCAATGAAGTGAAGCTGGCATCTCCAGCTCCATACTCCTGCTTCTTCTTGGTGGTTCAGGCCTCCCATCTATCCCCCCACTGTAGGCATCCCACAGGCGTGCCTTGGCAGTCCCTCACAGCCCAGGCAGAACCAAATCCCATCCAATCCTTTGCACCCTTCTCTCAGCACCTCTGGCCCCACAGCCATCTTTCCCCCCTAAGGCAGTGTACAAACCTTGGCAGCCTTTTTTTTTTTTTTTCCACAGAAGCCAGGCTCTAGCCTTTTCTGCCTACACACCCAAAATTCACCAAGGGCACCTTCACACCCCAACTAACATGACTGCCCTTACTGACTTCCATGGGCAGAAGTTTTCAATTTTTTATGTACTGACAGACTTTTTTAAGAGTCAGGAGGACTCTGGAGGTGCCCTTTGCACCCATCCCCCTGCTGGGAGTTGGAAGACTAGTAGCTTTGCCCAGTAGATTATAGCCGCTCCCAGCAAGCCAGATGAGCCGGCCAAGAGCAACGTGCTGTACAGCTGGAACCTCTTTCGACTAGGTCCTGCAGGGAACAGATCCGACCTCATCCCAGGCAGAGGTCGAAACGCCCATGCACGTTCAGCGCAGCGACTCCCAAAGAGAAAGGGGTCCACCTAGTGCAGCCAGAGTAGTACTGCCAGGGCAGCAGACACAGCCCGGAATAGCACCTCGGAACCTGCTGGTTTGCGACCTCCCCCAACCCTTGTGGGTCACCTTTATTTCCCATAAAACCTCCCAAGACACTTGGCTCAAGGTCAGACTGTGTGAAATGGATCAAGACCGGATCTGTACTTCCTGGGTCAGAAAGCAATTCCCCCCAGTAAATTGAATTGCTTAGTTATCCCAGCTGAAAGAAACTGAGTTTATCTGATGTCTTTTAGGCCTTACACTTTTCAAAGGCAGTTCTGGCTGACATCACATTCAAAACCTGTGAGCATAAGAGTAGGGCTAAAACATCCTGGAGGGGTTTAGGTAAGTCTTTTAACCACATCCTTTTACTCCCTTTAACAAAAAGGGGCTGTGCTACATCTGGCTCCCTCTGATAGCAACATAACCAGATAGAACTTGATTGCAGGAAATGGAAAGGGCTAAATCAATAGAGCTGCTGCTCCAAATCCCACCCATACTCCCCATGTGATAAAAGTCAGAGTAGATCACACAGGACAGCTACAGATGAAACTATTTGGGTATCAACCGTCTGAGCACTAGAAGTCAATAGGCAAATCAGTGCTGTACATATGCACTGCTGATTAGTTTGGAAAAGCACTTGGGAAGCTTAACAGCAAAACTGCCTGTGGCATGGAGTCTGGAAGATCTCCTGGTTTGCCATAAGCAGCTTCCTTGAGACCCAAGCCATACAGCGCTCCCACGCTGACATGAACGACTTCAGTCTTAGACACTTTGGTTATGATCAGATAAAACACAAGACAGGGAAAAAAACAGCTTCCCCATCCCTCCTTTCACCCAGAAGCAGGTGAATCACTTTGATTTAAAAGACATCTAGTGGTAGATGAAAAACTACAGAAAACAATCAATCAAAAGGATGTTATTCTGGAAACTTCTGTATTGCCCATTCTGACAAAGCTTCAGAAAGGAAAGGAGCTATTTCATTCCCTCATCAAACCAGGCACAAGTTAAACAGAGATGAAGCAGTGAAGCAAGTTACAGAAAAGATTCTCAGACAACCAAATCAAAAGGACTGGAAGACCTTTTAAGTTTTACTCCAGATCCTTCTCTGCCTGTGTCATCTGAACTTCCCGTTCTGCTGGCAAGGGAAGGCAAGAGACACACTATGAAACCCAAGAGTTTGCATGACCTAGAATTCCAAGTCAGGTTTAGGAACAGCCAAAAATAACACTGATGGACGGAGGACTGTGCATGTTATTGTTATATATATATACAAGCTTCCCTTTTCTAAATAAAATGAAGAAGCTGTTAATTCTTCCTACCTCAGTTTTTAGCTTCACTTATTCTGAACAAGTAAGAACTGTCATCCCAGGGACTGACACTAAAACCACTGTACATTCATGTGCCCAAGAGAAGCCTGCTGGGTAAGAGAAGAGAGAAGTATCTGGAAAAGTCCAATGTGAGTTGGAGTGGAGCCACCGACACCGAGAGGTGCAGGGGAGAGAGACTCTGGGTCCCATTCAGCTGGAAGACCAGGGATAGCAACAGTAGCCTGAAGGAACCCAGATTCTACCCATGTGGGAATGCACAAGCAATACCAATCAATCTCAAAATACTTTTTTTTTTAGTTAGAACTTTCAGCAGAAATACACACATATATATACAGCCATCTCTTGCAGAGACAAGCAGTTAAGTGGCTCCACATTCAGGACAAGGTAGGCAAGTCAGCACCACGTGGCCAGTGGTTTATAAGGTGCTGAGGATGCTCCCATGTGCTCACAGCTACTTCATGTTTCTGAAGGGGAGGCCAACAAGTCTTGGATACAGGCTCAGTGCCGACATACACAGAGCTGGAGTCACGTGTAACGGCTTTGATACAGGGTAAGGGAGGCAAGAGGGAGCAGCTGAGTAAAGAACACGCAAAACCCCTCTGAAAACTGCCAGGAAGTGTCTGCAGACAGTGTTCATCCATGGGAAGTCCAGTCAGAATTTGACAGAGAAGGAAGTCCCACAAGAGCAACCCTTCTCTGCCTGGGGGTTGCTCACCACCTGGAAGGAGCTGCGAATCAGCTCCTGGCTGAAGTCCACCATGGAACCCTTCACGAAGGCCAGGCTGTCCACATCCACGACCACACGGGCACCACCTTGTTCAAACACCCTGCAGAAAAGCAGCATGTGTAACCATTAACTGTGCTGCAGACCTGACACAGAAGCCCAGCCTGAGCACCCTCCTTTTCTCACAGGCTTGTTCCCTCCGACTCCAGATATTGCCACGTACCGCACACTGCTCGCGTTACCTTTGCAAAGAGCTGGCACACCCGACCACCACTACACCCCTTTGTCCTTGCCTGTCATCAGGATTGATAACTGTGTCCAAGGAAAATTTGTACTGGAATCCAGAGCAGCCACCTCCTTCCACCTGCAGCCTGAGAAACTCTGAGCCTTCTGTGATTTCCAGCAGCCTCTGTAAAGAAGAGAAAGCCTGCTGAGCAAACCGGCCAACACTCAACGCCTCCCCTGCGTGCCCAGGGCAGGCCAGGCAGCCCGGGGTCCGGCCCAGAAGCATCCCCGCTGCCTCCTGGGATCCCCACCTTCACGCAGCTCTCGCTGAGGAAGACTTGTCCCTCGCCCGGGTCACTCTCCGTCGGGCCTGGCTGGGAGAAGGACGATGCCGCCCGCAGCGGGCGGCCCACGGCCCCGGCAGGGCCTGCTGGGGGCCTCGGCAG
>NW_009952694.1:4584643-4587980 GCF_000747805.2 Chaetura pelagica
GGGCGGGCCCGGTGCCCGCCCGGTGAAGCCAGCGAAGTTGCGGGAGCGCTGCAGAAAGGCGCGAAGCCGCCGTTCGGCCGTGGGAGCCTTTGCTTCCGCAAGCGGTGACACCCGGGGAGGCGAATAAACAGCAGTAAAGCAATAAAGAGTAATAAAATAAATAACGCGGCGCTCTCCAGCGGAGAATGTCTGCCGTAGAATTAGCGGTGAGGATTGTTTATCCTGAGCAACGCCCATACCGTTGCGGAGGGAGTCAGGGGAGCAGGAGGAACAGGGGCCTGGGCTGAAGGGCTTGTAAGGCTTTTCCCTGATCCCGGCATTTCTGGCCTGCTCTCCTTTATCAGGTGGAGACTCGGATCAAACGTCCCCTTTGAGGCAGAGTTGCTTCCCTTCTGCCACACCCGAAGGCAAGAATCAGGCCCCGCAGCCGGAAGCACGTTTCCCTTCGTGATCTCACCTCCTCCTGGCCGGCTTGACATGTGACAGCAGTCTGGCCGGTCCCTCCCAGACTCACCGGCACTTAAAAGAGTTAATCTCTTTCTTCCTCACGTGTTTCTGGGGGAGGAATCCTGTTCCACACCCTGGCCAGGCTTGTGGAGAGTCAGACAGTGGAGTGGTGGAGAAAAACCAGTCATCCCAGTGGTGATTTAATGTCAGGGGACCTTGGAAGCCTGTGATGGTTGCCTTTCTCACCGTTCCACTGCAAGCATGGCGAGCCTTTTGGAACCACGTGCTTTTGCTGGGCATGTAAATGAGGACTGGTTTGAGCGGTTTGCTTTTGCTTGCTCTTGCATTAAATCTAATGCTGTTAGGTTATAACCAGGGAGTTACCACAGGCAGGGTCCCAGGGGGCTGGTATTAAAGCAGGTACGTGCAATGGCTGATGAATCCTCAATCAGGCATGTTGGAACCAATGTTTTAAAAAAACACATAGAGGTGTTTCTCCAGTTATTATCAATACGGTGTCCCAAAAGCAGATGACTGGAGTAGGGAATCAAGAACTGAGAGAAAAGGTGGGGAATGGTCATGCCTGCTTTCTGTATCGCTCCGGCTCTCCTGCAGGTTGTATTAGACTGAATCCCACTTTACTTCCCCATACTGTGACTGCATTCACTGGGAACACCTTTTGGAGAATGAATATAGATCCCCTCAAAAGAAAAAAAAAAAAAAAAAGCCCTACTTTCTAATTGCCTTCATTTTTACCAGTGTCTGAAGTGTGACAAGCACCTTGAAGGCACTTCAGGATGTTGCTCAGATGGTTGCTGCAGACCAAAACAAGAAGAGGCCACCTAGCCTCACTCATAGTTAATTTAATCTAATTAATAACCCACTACGCTGAGGACTGACTCAGGTGCTGGGGGCAAATTTTTTGAGCAGCTAGGAGAGGTCAGTGTAACTAAGGAGAACAGCTACTTCTTTGCACCTCTTTCTTATCACTGGCTGTTTTTTCCTTCTGTCAGTTATGTGGTATGGTGGTGTTTTTTTCTCACCCAGAGTTTTGCTCTAGGTTTTCTTCCTTCCTGGGCTGTTACTTTGTTGGTGATCTTGTTCCTGGTAGCCTGATGTAATCTGTTTTTAGGTATTTGTTGTGTTTTGTTTTCCCCTTCTTATTCTCTGTGATACCTGGGTTTGGGAAGCTCCTTTATCTCTCCTTAAGCACACTCTATTGGATAAATGTGTCTGTGAGTTGAATTCACTAGATATTTTTCTCAATTCTTCTCTGCAACACGTGTGCTTAAATCATCTTGTGTCTGTTTTGATGGAAAATAGCTTGTTTCAGCGATTCAGAAACTGGTGATAATAAAACCTCTGGCATGGCATTGAATGCAAGAGCAGCTTGTGACACATTTCAATGTGAATTCTGATGATCTGTAGCAAAAGGAGCATGTTCTGGCTGAAAGAGCAGTAAAATTGATTAGTTTCTGTATGTGAATTTTCCTGAGAACCCAACTTCAGTATTCAGTGTCTGCATCTGTTTACCAAGCTGCAAGTGTGATGCTGTTAGTGGTATTTGGATTCACTGGGTGTAGCTGGCTTATACAGTGGAACTGTAGACTGCTTCCTCATGTAATCGGGTTGGAGGGATTACAGAAATTAAGAACCCGAGTGTCAGCCTTGCTGGTAAGAATTTATCTGTTGGCTTTCTTCACCTTTCCTACCGATGTTTCTGCACCTTAACACAAGGCTCCCATGATGTCATTAATCTAGGAGGGCTTCTGCCCATCTATCTGTATGCAAAATAATGAGAACAGCCTAAAGTTGCGTTGACTATTTCTGAAGTATTTTGGTCAAATATTGTGCTCTGAGGTGACCTGGAGGGCCATGCCTTCTATCAGATGTTGAAACGGGCATTTGCCTAAAAGCAAGGTCTGTCAGGCTGATGGTGGTTACGCTGCCCTGGGGAATTTAAGCTTTGGTGCTGTTATTGCAAAACTGGCATGATGGTCATGTGTGATACCAGCTAAAAACCTTGGGCAGAAGGTTTCTGCTTCTTTCTGTGTAAAGGCCTTGGCTGCAGTTTTACAAACTTAGACTTACTAGGTTTTTTATTAATCCAGTTCTGGTGGGGGTAGATGTGTTAATTCTGATCCTAGACAAACAATTTTTATTTCAAAGACTTTGAAATACGTGTAGCCTTACTTATATATAGTTGCTGCTATTGCACAAAAGCATCTGCAGAGCAAAGGTATCTGGAGAGCTGTTTCACAGGAAGGCATCCTGATTTAACACACTGTGGAATTTGCTCCCAAGCATGACACTGCTTATCCTGTGAATGTGTGACAATAATTTATGATGCTGCTCTGCCCTAGCTGCACTTGGGTTCCCAGCAGTCAGGTAGGCAGCTTTGCTTATCAGCTCTAAGATTTGAAGGATGGGGAGAAGGAAAACCTTTCTATGAGTACCAGCTCCCATGTATAAGGAAAAGACTTTATGTGTGTCAGTTATGAGGAGTGCTAGGTGGACTTAAATAGATGGCTTAGTCTCAGCAGCATCTTTTTGGTTTGGGTTTTTTGGGCTGCTGTAAGGACCCTGGTCTGCTTGCCTGAGGCCTCTGCAAAATGAATGCTTATTCAGAATCGTACAAGTAAAACCCCCACTCTGCTTTCTGAAGGAAGGGCTCATTTTTTTTTCCTGAAGAGCTAAGGTGCTCAGGCAGAGATGCACAGGAGCAGGTCCCACTCAGCCCTGCCAACAACTCTGGGGCTTCTGGTGTGGCAGCCTTTGCGGAAGGCCTGAGCAGAGCGTGGGGGTTTTCCTCCTGGGCACTTGGCAGCTGAAGCTGCATAGGCAGAGCCGTAGTGGGACAGAGGTCAGGTGGGGAGAAGCTGTGTCAGCT
>NW_009952694.1:4589049-4589563 GCF_000747805.2 Chaetura pelagica
GGCTCACGGCCTTCATGTCCACACTGTTCCTGGCGTGACCCCGTTAAGGGTAACGCTACTGTACGAAGTTGGTGAGAAGCTGTAAACTTTAGCTCTGTTCAAAAGCTTGCTGAAGTGTCTTATCCTCTGGTTTGGTTCGGCATCCACAGCACAAAGCTGGTAGTCTCCAGTGCTTCCCGAGTTTGGGAAGCAGGACCAACTCCTACGTGCTGTGGAAAGCTGCAACCACCCGATACTGGGGATGTGACTCCGGGTTGCTCAGGCAGCTTTCAACATGCAAACCAGTGGGTACAGGGCAAGTGATGAGTAAGGCTACAGGCCAGTCGGCTTCGCTAGCGACTGACTTCTATTTCGTGTTCCTCCCCGCCCGCCTTGCAGCAGGGCCCTGCAACAGGTTCCCAGCGTGGTGCCGGGGTTTCCCGTGCCCGCGCCATGGGAGAGGGTGTCTGTCTGTCCGTCTGTCTCTCCTGTCTGCCCGAGTGCGTTGGACCCAGCGCAGCCGCGCTTCTCCTCA
>NW_009952694.1:4591348-4597373 GCF_000747805.2 Chaetura pelagica
GTCCGGCTCTTCCTTGCAGGTTCCACCGACGGCAGCATCCAAGAGGTGAACGTGAGCCCGTGCCCCACGCAGCCCTGCCAGCTCGTTAAGGGGACGTCCTACAGTATCAACGTCACCTTCGCCAGCAGTGAGTGTCCCTTCCCCAGCCCGGCACGGGGGGTGAGCGGGGCTGAGGTGACCGCCCCTGCGTCCCGCGGCCCCGAGAGCCGTGGGGAAGAGTCGCTGGAGGGGGGTCTGGGTGGGAAGAGGTGTCCGGAAAAGGAGAGCGTCGCTTATTTGTGTTCTCCGAGCCTCTAGCGTGTGTCGGTGGAGGGGAAGGTGTGTGTGTCATATAGAAACGTGTTTCTTGCTCTGGTGCTGTGTTCATGCTTCTCTGTGTTCTGCAGAGATCGACAGTCAGGGCAGCAAAGCGAAGGTGTACGGTGAGATGCTGCGTGTGGACGTGCCCTTTCCCATTCCGGAGCCTGATGGATGCAAGTCCGGGATCCAGTGCCCCATTCAGAAGGGCCATTCCTACAGCTACCTGAACAAACTCCCTGTGAAGAGCGAGTACCCCAGTGTAAGTAAGCAGGCATCTGATCTGCTCTTCAGAATCTGTCCTTCCTGAGACAGTCCCACCACCCGTCTTTAAGGAAAGACATCTTGTCCCATGGTGGTGGGAAAGAGGTTAGAAGACTACTCAGACTATCTGGTGGCACTTTTGCTGTGAGTATGACTGTCTCAAGTTCCCATTTTGGGATGGACCCAGCAGGAGCAGCAGCCTGACTCCAGCAGCTGAGAAGTGGCTTCAGCTGCCCAAGTATCAGCCTGTTCTGTGCTATGCTCATATGTAGTCTCCCTGCAGAGCCTGCTGCATTCAGCCAAATGCTCCCTAACTGGTGCTGCTCAACTCCAGGGTGCAGTTCAGCTGGGAGGATGCAGGGTGTTTCCACTCTCTCCTTACTCAGTGAGGACTCAAGTGCAGTACGTGGAGATCTGTATTACGCAGCAGAACCCTCCGTCCATGTAAGATACTCCAGGAGCAACTGCATGAGCCTGGCCCTCCTAGAGCAGTGGGGGCAATGCCCCAGCTCAGTCTTCTTTGTGCAGAGCTCCCAGGACCTTCTTGCTGCACACAAGTAACAACATCCCCTTCCCCCATGTTTTTGCCTTGTGGTTTTGTGAACACTCTCATTTCCCTCTGCTCTTTCAGATTAAACTGATTGTGAAGTGGGAGCTGGTGGATGACCAGGACCAGATGTTGTTCTGCTGGAAGATACCAGTTCAGATCACCAGCTGAGGAGCCCTGACATTAGTAGGGCTTGGGGAGAAAAAAAAAAAAAAGAAAGCAACACAGGCCAAATTCTTTTATACAATAAGCATTTCTTACTGCTTCCTTCAGAGCTCTCCAGCCTCTGAGCAGCCAGTACTGTGTTCCTGCAAGGTCATCTGTGGACAGTGGTCTTTTACCCATTTAGAGCCCCTGGAGTGTTTTCACAGCAGCTCAACGGGGAGTAGTGTCTGCTGCAGGAGTGAATGAGCATCATCCTCCAGCCACTGGAAATGGGACTGAGCTGTCTGTCAGAATGGAAGTTCTCTGTGATGAATCTGGCTAGTGTCTGAGCTGCTACCTGGTAACCCTTTAGTGCCTCTTCAAGAATGCCAGCTGCATCCACCTTCCTGTGTCTCTCCTGCTCTGTTGCAACTGGGGTGCCCCTGGGGCCTGCGTTTGCCATCCATGGAGCTGAAGGAGGGGGTCTTTCCCCGAGTATCCTGGGCTCCTGCTCAAGCCAGCAGGACTGCAGCTGGGAAAACTTCCTCTTTGTGGATGCAAAGCCAAATGGTGTTCGATGTCTTTGCAGGGATGATTCTTTCTCTAACCAATGTTTTGCACTACTACTAACTTGGAGCTTCTGGGAGCTCCTGAACCTCTTTTTATAACTTCTTTTAATAAAGGCTAGATAAAATCTGCTTGTGTTGTCTTCTGTGAGTGGAAAGGAGCAGCAGGCAAAGCAGAGTGGCTGGGCATCTAGGTGGGGTTGGGCTGGTCTTACTTCTCAGCTGAAGGCATGGATAGAGGTGGTATGCTGGCCTGAGTGTGGGTGACCTGTGAACAGCCAGGCATCACTGCTGCTGACTGTCAGGGTGTCCAGCTGGCAGTGTCTGCCTGGGCTCCTGCTTTGCTGGTCCCGTGCTGGCCTGAAATTGTGCAAAGGCTCCCTGAGGAGGTAGTGGTGTAGAATTTGGCCTTGCTTGTTGCAGCATAGGTAAAGGCCTTTCTAATGAGGGCATGGGCTGGAAAAGCAGCTCCCAGAGTTGCCCAAGGGCACTTGCCAACTGCAGAAACCTGTAGTCTCACACTTAAACTGGAGCCCCCTTGTGTGAGCAAAGCAGGGTGCAGGCAATCACACTTGCTGTGCAGTCTGGGGGCTCTGCGGCTGGTACTGGGCTGGGGAGATAAGCAAGTATTTGGCCTGGCAAGGGTCTTTTTTTCTGGCTGAGGAGCAGGAGGAGGCTGGATGCCAGCATGACAGGGGTAAGAATTGGCTTATGAGAGTGGAGTAGCCTTGCCAGGCTGGACCCAAAGGGAGGATGTGGCAGGCAGGTACAGTTCTGACCAGCCCCAGTGTCTTGAGCCACAGGGGCCCCAAAATAAATGCTTTATTTAACAACATGAGAGAAGTTTCCAACAGACTTGGTTAAAAAAAACCCAAAAGTCACCAACAACTTTACAGATAGGAAGCTGAACCTGCCCCTGTGTCCCCCTGCCCAGCTAGCGCGGGGCACAACGGCAAAGTGTGGGGTTAAGGGATTTGCCTGGGCTGGCTGCAGGGAGAGCTGGACCTGGGGCCCCTCTGGCCTCTCCACTGCATCCCAAGGTTAGGCAGCAGCTTTAGAAAGCTGAGGTTCACTCCTCCCTTAAAGCTCTAGCCTGGGGGCTGGCTACTTCACCAGGAGCAGGGCCAGCACTTGCAGCACAGGTGAGGATTGTCACTAGGTCAGTGCAGCGGCAGTGGGGAGATGAACCCCCTTTCTTGGCAGAGCAAGGTGGGGAGGTCGGGCCTGCGTGGCAGGGGAAGGCTTCCTGTGAGCCTCCATGGCGTGGGGCAATGTGATGGGTGCTGGGGGCCAGGGTGGGCTCTGCGGTGGCAGGAGCAGGGGCTGGCAGGGCAGAGGGGTTGCAGAGGCTGGGAGCTCTGCCCTGGCCTGTGGGCAGAGATGGTGGGGAGGTTTGTATGCTTCGACAGGGAAGGAACGAAGAGCCTTGAAGCACCTGCAGCCCCAGAGGGCATTTCTCTGAGCTCCCAGGGAGCATCCTGGGTGCCAGAGTGGTACACCAGAGGGGAGCACCCTCACCCCCGCTCCCCTAGAGCTATGCTGCTGCTGGGCTCTGGGCTATCTGGGGCACGCAGTGGTGGGGCTGGGCCAGGGCCACATAGCCCGGTGAGCAGTGGCAGCGGTAAGAGCCTTCTGTGTTCTCGCAGGTGCCTCCCTGGCACAGGGGCTCAGGGTTGCCCACCTCCTCACACTCGTTGATGTCTGCAAGGAGGAGAAAGACAGGGGTGAGCTGGTAGCACAGCAAGCAGCCCCAGCCCATAGCCAACACCTCCTTGTGATCCTGCCACCCATAGAGTCTTCCCACACAGATGTCCCATGACACCCCCCCAAGTGCCAAGACCCCACCAGCATCCCACACCCCTTAGCACATCCATACAGACCACTCAGTCCCCAAGGGTGACATACTCAGCATTTGGCATCCCCCAGCACAGGAGGGAGCCCTGCTCAGCAATGCACACCAGATACACTGCTCCTCCCATCCTCTGCAGATAGTGACACCCCTGGGTTAGCAGCTTCCTGCTGCTAAGTTGTGCTAGTGTAAGATCTGGGAGAAAGGCCACCTCCAGCCTTGGAAAACACCCTTTCCTGATCCAACAAGGCCAAGGAGGCAGATGATGGTGGCCATGAGAGGCTGATTATCACCTCCAGGACCAGAACACAGAGGGACCTCATGCTGCACAAACAACGGCTTGTTTTATTAACCTGCAAACTGTGCTAAAGGGCTCACTCAACTGGCTCGCCTCTGGCCTAGAAGTGCATTTGCAAGCCCTACAGCAGCTGCCCCACTACAATGGGTCTGCTCTGCTAAACACATTTCCCTGGAAATTCCTGAGCTACCCGAACCTGGAGTGGGGCCATCAGCTGGGCAAAGCATCCCTGTGCAGCTTAGAGCCCTATTTTGTGCTCATAAGACCTCCAGGGCCCAAATCCTCACCTGCCAAGTAAGGCTGCCAACAGCAGCTTCACCCCCTGCAGATTGGCAGGGAGCGGGAGTGGGGGTAGTTGCTGGGTTCAGCCACCCACTGGAGAGCAAAGGACCCAGCAGCAACAGATGGACCTGGGGAATCCTGAAGAGCTCTGCCACCCCAGGGATCTCATGTTATCCCTAGCACAGGTGGAGGGAGCCATCTAGCAAAGAAAGGGAAGTGCCACCCCAGGAAGGAAGGAAGGCTGGAAGCAAAACCTCCAGGTGCAGTGAGAGGAAGCACAGCAGTCATGGGAGGAGGAAGAAGGAGAGGGGAAATGTGACATGAGAGAGCTTGAGGAACGAGGCAGCCTTTGTATGCAACCAAAACAATGGTTGAACATGCACTGTGGACTTAGCCTACACCTCAGCACCAGAACAACACCATGGCTGGGATGAGCTTGCTCAAAAGCCATAGAAGATGTTAGGCAGCATATCAAGGGAGATGTGCTCTGCAGAATGGGAGCAGTGGCTACAGGGAAAGGTAACTGTGGGACTAGTGGGCAGGCTTGGCTGGCTGAGATCACCAAAATGAGAGGCAAAGTAAAAAAAGGCTACTTTAACAGAAGCAACGGAGTCACACTAGCAGTGCACACAAGCTCTGCAGCCTGCCCACTCAAGTAGGAGTGGAGGCAGGCAGCTCGTCCTGAGGCAAGCTATAGAGAGGCAAGAGGGGGAGCACTGCAGCAGCCGCAGGAGCGCTCTAAAGGCCTGAAGTCAGCAAGGTAAAAACACAGGGATGATTAAGCACCATGTTGGAGAACCAAAGGAAAAAAACCACCACGGGCTCCAGTGTAAAATGAGTGCTAATTAGTACAGGACACAAAAGGCAACAAGCAAGGGCTCCATAAATATAATAGCAGGAAACAATGGGGAATGTCAGTCTGGTCCTTATCGGCAAAGGAAACAAAAGCCAGCCGAGCTGGCTGGAACAGCTAATGCAGGCTTTGTTCCAGCCATCATAAAAATGCTCATGGTGACCAGATAGGGAGCAGACCATGTTTGAAATGTTTAAACAAGGGTGCAGGAGCACAGGGAGGGAGAGGCCATACTGTGATGGAGAGGTTTGACAATGGGATAGATAAAGCAGTTACATCCGTATTGCAAAAGGCTTGCTGCAACTCATCTTCATGTGCTTAATGCTCCTGGAGTCCCTGAAAAGTTGGCAGTTCTTTCTGAGATGAAGGATAAAGGAGGTCTCAGAGACCTGAGGGAGGGTAAATCTGGTAACTATCTTCAGAAACAGTGAAGGAATAATCCAGAATTACAGACTGCTCATCACCATTCCCTTAAGCAGACCAGTTTTGTAAGTGATTATGTCATAACCCTCTAAAGGATACCAGGGTCATTAAATAGCTTATGCAGATCTGTTAAGGCCTGATTATGTTAAGCCAATCTGGTTCCCTTTGCTGACCTGATAACTGGTATGTCAGATAAGAGGGAAGCAGTGGATATTATGTGCTTTGGCCATGGTGAGGATTTCAACATGCTCTCACATGACACACTCAAGCAGACTGAGAAAACACAGTCTAGATGAAATTGCAGCAATTGCACAACAGGCTGCAAAGCTGCACTCCAAAGATAATTAGAAATACCTGGCGTTACAATAAAAGACACTTAAAGCACAGCCTGCAGGGCTCTGTCCTGACCCCTGCTCCATTCCAGGTTGTGGTTAAGGTGGACAAATGAAGAATCCTCGTGATTATGAAAGGTCTGTGTATGATGGCAGCACTCGGGGGGGGG
>NW_009952694.1:4598622-4599339 GCF_000747805.2 Chaetura pelagica
TGTGAAGTTGTGTGGGCAGGGGGTGGGGGGGGGGGGGGGGGGGGGGGCTAGGGTCCAGACTAATTCTGATCAAGTAGAGAAGTGGTCCAAAATCAACCAGACAAAATTCACTGAAGGCAAGTGCAAAGCACTATAGCCAAAGAAAGGGAAACAAAGTGCACAAATGCCTAAGGGCAAATAACAGCTCAGGCAGCCATTCTGCCCAGCAGCATCTGGGGAGGCAGAAACCATGGGTTCTGGATGAAGAAGCTGCATGATCGTGTCATGCAATAAGGCTGCTGGGAGCTGGAGTAAATGCTGTGCCTAAAGGGAAAAGAGGGTCTTCATCTGCACTGTTGAGTGAGCAGGGCTCAGCTGGCTTGGGGAGCTGCACCATGAAAAGGGTGGAGATGTGGCACAGGGATGTGGAGAGACGCAGAGGGAAGCTTTAGAAAATGTCTCTCATGGGACAGGGTGGAAAGTGAGGAATTTCACCAGGGCAGTGGCGGATGTAGAGGACAGTGAGCGGTGATGGAGTAAGCGTGGCTGGTGATGTACAAGGGTGCTATGTGAAGAAGGGAGCCATCAGCTGCTCCACGCGATGCCCTAGGGTGCCCTGATTTAGCTGCCAGCAGAAAGAAGCCAGCCAGACCTCCAGGAAGGTCCTCCCAGCTGTGTGGAAGCGAGCACCAGGGAGAGGCGGGACTCCTCCCGCAGGCGGGGCCGACCGGCACCGCA
>NW_009952694.1:4599721-4600415 GCF_000747805.2 Chaetura pelagica
TGTGAAGTTGTGTGGGCAGGGGGTGGGGGGGGGGGGGGGGGGGGGGGCTAGGGTCCAGACTAATTCTGATCAAGTAGAGAAGTGGTCCAAAATCAACCAGACAAAATTCACTGAAGGCAAGTGCAAAGCACTATAGCCAAAGAAAGGGAAACAAAGTGCACAAATGCCTAAGGGCAAATAACAGCTCAGGCAGCCATTCTGCCCAGCAGCATCTGGGGAGGCAGAAACCATGGGTTCTGGATGAAGAAGCTGCATGATCGTGTCATGCAATAAGGCTGCTGGGAGCTGGAGTAAATGCTGTGCCTAAAGGGAAAAGAGGGTCTTCATCTGCACTGTTGAGTGAGCAGGGCTCAGCTGGCTTGGGGAGCTGCACCATGAAAAGGGTGGAGATGTGGCACAGGGATGTGGAGAGACGCAGAGGGAAGCTTTAGAAAATGTCTCTCATGGGACAGGGTGGAAAGTGAGGAATTTCACCAGGGCAGTGGCGGATGTAGAGGACAGTGAGCGGTGATGGAGTAAGCGTGGCTGGTGATGTACAAGGGTGCTATGTGAAGAAGGGAGCCATCAGCTGCTCCAGGGGATGCCCTAGGGTGCCCTGATTTAGCTGCCAGCAGAAAGAAGCCAGCCAGACCTCCAGGAAGGTCCTCCCAGCTGTGTGGAAGCGAGCACCAGGGAGAGGCGGGACCCCTCCCGC
>NW_009952694.1:4602820-4607235 GCF_000747805.2 Chaetura pelagica
CGCTCAGCCCCCTCAGGGCTGGCCCCCACGGCCGCCGTGGGGGCCCCGGGCACTCACCCACGCAGGCCATGCGGGTCATGTCCAGCTGGAAGCCATCAAAGCAGTCGCAGGTGTAGCCCTCCCGGACGCGCACGCAGCGCCCGTTCTCGCAGCCATTGAGGATCCCGCACTCCTCAGCCTGCAGCCCTTCAAAGCCCTCGTAGAGGCCTGGAAGGTGGCAAGACAGTGTCAGCGCAGGGTGACCCTTCTTCCGGCCACTGAGGGGACACCGGGCACGTAGTAAGACGGTGCTTGGTGGGGCCAGGACTGACTCAGAGCAGCCAGGAACAGAGATTGTTTCAAGCCTGGGGCATCCTGGCTGTTGTGGGAGCTGCCAGGCAGTCCCCATGGACACAGCCTGGGTGGGAGGGCACTGCTCTGTGTATCCCAGTACTCACCAGTTTGACCGGGCAGGTAGCGGGGTGGTGACCGCCCTGGGCCATGGTGGAGAGGGCTGCCATGAAACTCGCTGTTGGGTTCCCTCCGTGGGACACCAGCATCAGGGCTTCCATACTCAGACTCCAGGTAATTGTAGTAGGGGCCCATATCTGGGTTGGGAAGGCCATAGTGGGGGTCTTCCAAGCCTGGTCCATACTCATACCTAGGTCTTTCTCGGAGCTCAGACCATCTCTCACTGTCTTCACTGGCCCCGTTGCACAGGAAAGCAAAATCAGCTGGAAGTGGTGAGATAGGAGGAAGGGTCAGTGCAGCCTGGCTCAAGAAAGGTTGGTTTGCTACAGTCAGAGAGAGTGTGTGGCCACATGGGCCAGCTGAGCCAAGCCTGCATTCAATGTCCTCCAAAGCTGCAGCTCTGTAGTTTGCTGACACACCCCACCTTTGAAAAGACCAGCGCCTGTTCAGGGCCAGCAAGTCCTTGAACAGTGAGAACCTCAGCTTCCAGTGTGCTCCCATCTTGGGCTGCCTCACCTCTCCTAACCTAGGCAGGAGCAGCAGGATGTAAAGATCAACTCTCCCCTCAGACACCTTGGATTCATTGCAAACAAGTTTCAGGGACATTCTATGCGCTGGTGCAGCCCGCAACTTTGGCTGGCTGTGGCAATGCAAGCAACAAGGAGCCCTCACTGCAGCCACATGCAGCCAACCCTGCCTGGCAGGGGAAGAAGCAGCCCAGCCCATCCCCACCTCTGCCAAGGGATGCTCGCCCACGCCACCCCACTCACCAGAGGACCTGTGTGGACAGAGTGCACAGTTCTGGCCCCAGGCTTCACCGAGCCGGCAGCAGCACTCGGTGTATGTGGTTTGCTCGCCGTGCAGCAGGTCTTGGCAGATGTAGTTGGTGACACTCTGCCAGCAGACATCCAGGTGGATTTCATACTCCTCCGAGGCATCTGCGAGTGCCACGAGCAAAAGATGCTATAAAATTCACCCAGAAGAATTCCACCCCCCTTGTACTGAGAGGGACGACTGTGTGCCCCAGCTCCTGCCCCACTTCCCTGGCTGCACACTGGCACTCGCATCCCTCAGCCAGGCACTGAGCCCCCTGCTCACTGCTTCCTCCCAGGAGACCCAGATGTGGGGAAGGCTGTGCAGGGTGAAGGTGTGCTACAGCAGGGGATCAGGCTCACCTGCTCTGATGGAAAGGTTCACACATCGGTTGCCGGTGGCATCCAGCACGAGCGGGAGGCTGCAGAAGCAGTGGTAGGAGCCTTCCGTGTTCAGACACTCGCCATTGATACAGTACACTTCATTCTGACACTCATCCTGGTCTGCCCAAACACAAGGACAAAGCAATGGCTTAGGCTGGCAGACATGGGCAATGCGACTCTTTCCTTGCCACCTCATCCTTCATTCCCCAGGAGGGTCCCAAGTCAGCCAGAGTTGCCCCCTGCAGTGTGGGCAGCAGGAACAGCTCTAGGTGCAGCAGCACAGCTGTCCCTCTGTGTGACAGGGGGGCCCCCACTGCTCTTTGAGGCCATCTTACCAACACACTCAAGCCTGCTGGAGTCATAGAAGTATCCTGTGCGGCAGAAGCACTTGTAGCCCGGCACCGTGTTCAAGCACTGTCCGTTGCGGCAGAACTCAGAGCCAAATGTGTCACACTCATCCATGTCTGTGAGAGGGATGGAGGGTGGGAGAGAGAGCGACTTAAGGATTGGAGCTGTGGAAGCAGGGTGGGTTGGGTGCTGTGCCCATAAAAAGCCAGCATGGCACTTTGGCCTGGATCACTGGCAGGTTCTCAGTGAGCCTCCTGCCTCTCCCACTGGCCACGTGCCTGGGAGCAGAGGGGGAAAAACCCACAGGCAGAGCAGGAAGAGGGATGATGGGGAATAGGCTACTTTCACAAATTAAAAATTCATATGTGTTTCTGGAAGGTCAAGAACACAACCCTCTGGAGGTGAAGTGTTAAAGACTGAGCAAGCTGGCCTCTGGGGAGAGGTGTAAGTAACTGGGTTATGTCTTACTGGACTCCGTCTCTGGTTCAAAATGGGCATGGGAGGTTTGACCTGAGAAAACAGTCAGTGCCAGCAGTGAGGCAGGACTGGAGGAAGAAGCACTTCCTTCCAGCTCAGAGACACTGGCAACCTGGGATTTCTCTGGATGGAGGAAAGCAGCAGCAGCATATTAGCATCACCCACCACAGCCCTGAGGAGGTATTTCTGTGGATGCATCTCCATGCATGGCTTTGCACAGCACCCTCTCTCTTCCCCCAGTAGAAATGAGAGAAAATGGGGCTAGTACCTGTGAAAGAGACTTTCCCGGAGAGCGGATCTTCCTGGGGAATGTAGCCCTTCCCAAGAGGACAGATCTCTTGGTACTCCACTTGCCAGGAGGAAGATGCCAAGGGGAGATGGGAAGAAAAGAAACAGCATGTTAGTGCACCAAAGGTGGAAGTGGTGGGCAGAGCAATGGCCTTGCCTGGTGTGGTGGGGCCACAGTCCTACCTGTGCCCGGGATGGGGCAAGGGTAAGTCTCACAGTTGTCACCCCAGGCTGCCCCCACAGTGCAGCAGCACTCCTCCTTGGTGATGTTCTTGGCCAGGACACTGTCACACAGGCGAACATCACTGATGTGGTAGTAGCACTGCTTGCGTTCTGCGCTGTCAGAGAGCTGGGCTGTGTGTGTCTCAGGGCCCTCTAGAAGACAGCAGAGCAGAGATGGGATGGGGTCCTTGGCACCCCAACGCAGCATCCCACACCTAGGAGGTCATACAGCACACCCACCACTGGTAGCCTGATTGTCCCAGGTCTCCACTTTCAGGCATCTCAGCTCTCCCCAGGTGAAAACCTGCCCATGCTTGTGTGCGCTTGTGCAGCCGTGGCAGCGCTTCAGCTTTATCACACCCCATCCAGGGCTACCACGCTCCTGCACTAGCTGCCACCCATGCTTCTGTCCTATCTGTCTACTCACCCATGGGTGCTCGGGGCTGGCACTGCCCTGCCTCTGTGTCATACTCCTCGTGGTCGCTGGGGCAGAGGCAGAGGAAGGATCCCTCCACATTCTCGCAGAGCGCAGTCCCGCACACGGCAACCATCAGCTCGCACTCATTCACATCTGCAAAGCAAGGGGCAGTGATGGCAGCTGGAGCCCTGCCTCTGCATGGGCAGCCTGTGTATGGCCTGCAGCAAGGGGTCACCCTTTATCAGGGAGATGAAAGCTAGTAGGGATGAGCTGAGAGCTCTGTTCACACAATGGCTCAGCACAACTCCGGCATGAGCTTCCTGCCCTGCTCTCTCAGTGGATTCAAGGATCCTGAACTCCAGCTTGCAGTGAGTGACTGGATCAGAGGATCTCAAGGTTTGAAGCAACCAGTGGAGGTCTGCAGTCCAACCCACTGCTCAAAGCAGGGTCAGTTATGGAATCCCACCAGGCTGCTCAGGACTTTGTCTTCTTGAGCCTTTAAAACCTCCAAGGATGGTGACTGCACAGCCATCCTTGACATCTGTTCCACTCCCTGCCCGTTTTCACAGTGAAAGCATTTTTCCCTATATTACACTCTGCCTGTTCTCTCCAGGCACCCATTAAAGTACCTCTCTAGCAACTTCACTGCCTCCAGCCCCCAGGCACCTCCCTTCCACCTGCACAGAGAAGGGCTCCTTGTTCACTCAGAGCTGTTCACTCCTTCATAAAGCCCTGCTCCTTTGCAGTCCCAAGGATCTGCTGTATTAAAGGGAGGATCTTTGCCTCCATGAACATCTAGTCCATGTCTGGGATTCTCCTTGCACGCATGCAGTCGCTGTCCATGCCCCAGGAGCCGTCTCACGGCGGGGACAGCGGGGGACAGCGGATGGCTCTCCCTCCCCGCCGGCAGCGATGGCAGGAGACTCACCAAGGCAGTAGTGGCCGGAGGGGGAGCTCTCGTAGCCACGGTCACAGAGGCAGCGGGAGGAGGCGGCCGGGGTTTCGCCGGAGCCCAG
>NW_009952694.1:4607668-4634214 GCF_000747805.2 Chaetura pelagica
GTCGGGAGACTCACCAAGGCAGTAGTGCCCGGAGGGGGAGCTCTCGTAGCCACGGTCACAGAGGCAGCGGAAGGAGCCGTCCGAGTTCTCGCAGAAGCCATGGCTCCCACACAGTGTCTCGTTGGCACATTCATCTATGTCTGAGTAAAGCAGAGAGCAGGAATTGCCCCAGACCCAACTTCTCCCGATGGGACCCCCCTGCCCAGGGTCTTATGCTCTGACGCCAAGACCTGGGGATGGGGCAGGTGTTCCCTTGGTGTCAGGGGCTGCGTCTGGCTGACACACTCTCTCACTTCCGTATGTGTTAAGAAAACCTTCCTACATCACCCAGAGCTGGAGAAAGGCCACATAGATAGGGCAACAGGAGCAGGGTGGGAACGGGAAGTGCATGGGAAGACTGGGAAGTGGCTGGCAGGGGTGACTGAAAGTAGCACAGGTCCTTGCAGAAGCATGAAGAGATACAGAGCCTACAGGTTCCCATCAGCAGGAGATACCAGGGTGCAACTGAAGTGTGTGGGGCACGTGCAGATAGATCTAGGATCGTATCCCGGTCTTCTTGACCTGGTTGTTTTCCAACTGCTAGTGTGCAGGGAGTAATCTCTGCCTTGCCCCAGCCTGGTGGGGTTGGACAGTTGCAACTGGGTCCTCTGCCCATGGAAGGTGGGTTTACTGCCCTGCTGGCTGCATCCCACTCCCCTCCTACCATGGTGAGGCAGGCAGAGCAGCTGTGTGCCCACAGCCCACTGCTCCCAAGGCCAGAAGCAGCTCCACAGGAGCTTTTAAGTCTGAGTCCTGGCACTGCCCTGAGCCCAGCAGCTGGCAGCAGCTCCTCCTGGCTGCAGCCTTCCCCTGTGCTGGAGGGAGCCTCAAAAACTTCAGAAACCTCTTTACTCTTTCCTCTTTGCTGGAGCCTGAACTCCAAACCCAAACTCCCCAGCCTAGCCAACAGCGGTACCAGCAGCCTTTCCCCTCACCCAGCCCTGCCAGGCAGGTGACTGGCACATGCAGCAGCCCTAGCAAGCACAGCTTACAGGAAGCTGCAGTCCAGCCCCAATCCTGGAATGGCTGTAACCTGCCCAGGACTCTCCCCAAGCGGAAAGCAGCACAATGCAGTGTCTGTTCCAGATGCCAGGAAGAGAAAAGTCTAGACACAAGCAAGGCAGCTCAGCCAAGAAAATAAACTCTCAGCATTATCTGCCTCCCCACCAGCCACACACTTCCTCCTTCTCCTCTTACACCCCTGCTCCCCTGGCAGAGATGTCCCACAGCCCTGGGAGGAACAGGGGCACCTGGGGCTGTACTCACCAATGCAGTCACCCAAGGGGGTCCAGTGGAAGCCAGGCTGGCAGCCCATGATACAACGGTAGGAGCCCAGGCTGTTCTGGCACCGCCACGTCCCGCAGATGGCATCCCCGTACTCTTTACACTCATCCACGTCTGCAGGGAGGAGGGCAAAGAGATGAGGATGGCTGGTTAGGGACCTTGCTTGCACATTGCAGCACCTGGGTCAAGTTCAGTTGGCCTGAGGCCCTGAGTCATTGCTAGTCCTACTTACAAGTCACCAGCAATTTTGGGTGTTGGGAGCAGAACTGCACACCTTCTCCCCCTCCCCCCTTCCATGTACTGTCTGCATCCATCCCCCCATAGCCCAGGGGGCAGATCTCCCCAGTGACCAGCTCTTACCCACACAGTCATCAGTCTCCTGGGAATGTTTAAACCCATTTTCACACAGACACCTGTAGGAGCCTTCTGTGTTCAGGCACTGGCCTTGTGAGCACCGGGACTTGTCTGCACATTCATCCACATCTGCAAAATCAGGTCCAAATTGTCAACCCAGATCTTGCAGTGGGGAAGGGAGCAGCAGGAAGAACTGAGGTGTCCTTGTCATCCTCCAGCTCACCTTGGCAGCTGACTCCACCAGCCGCATTTGAGAAGCCAGGAGCACAAATGCAGAAGTAGGATCCATGACTGTTAAGACACTCACCGTTGGGGCTGCAGATCTCGCTGTTCAGGCACTCATTCACATCTGCAGAGTGAGTAGGGTCAGGGCCATACACTCAGCCCTGGGGGACATCCTTCACCTAAGCCACATGGATTCCCTCTCCCCAGTGTCTTACAGGAAGCCCTCGCAGGGCTCCTGGGCCCTGGTTTTCTCGCCATGAAAACAGAGATCTTCCCTGTCCATGGTGATTCTGCATTTGGCTACAACTTTATGGATGTGCCATGCATAGAGGCATCACCTGCCTTGGCACTGGCATTCTCCCTGCCAAGAAAGATGGGGGATCTACAAGAAGGCTGTATATCCTGGATCCAAAGGGCTACAGGGATAGGGTTCATACCTTCGCACGTGGTGCCATTGATGAGCTCGAAGCCAGCCTGGCAGTGGCACTCATAGGAGCCCAGGGTGTTCCTGCACTCTCCCCCCTGGCACTGAACAGCAGGGTTCTCACACTCATCCATATCTGCCAAGCAAAAGGGGACAGCACAGAGTGAAGTCCCAGCTCTTGCCACCACTGGAGAAGATCCCCACCCACAGAAGCCATCACCCAGCTGTTGGTCTGCATGATGGGTTGAGCTGCCCTCACAGACCATCCTGTCAGAGTAAGATGAAGGCAGACTCCCTGTTACTGGAGTGTGAGGAGTCAGCCCAGACCCTTCACACCCCTGTCACAGGAATCAGAATAAACTGGATCCCACCAACAAGTCAGTGTTGCCTGGTGACAGGATCAAAGGCAATGGGCACAAACTGAAACACAGGAGGTCCCATCTGAACATGAGGAAACTCTTTTTTGCTGTGAGGGTTACTGAGCACTGGCACAGACTGCCCAAAGAGGTTGTGAAGTACTTCTCCTTGAAGATACTGAAAAGCCACCTGGACATGGTCCTGGGTAACTGAGAGGCAGGGGGAAGCACTGGAGGATGCTGTTCATCAGAAAGATGGGCTGGTGTGCAGGCAGCAGAAGACAAGCTAGTGAAGAAGGTCTTGCTGTATTCTTCTCCCCTGCCAGGAGCTAAAGCCCTGAGACTGGCTATTCCTGAGGGCAGGGCAAGGACCTGGCCTTCACAGAGCACTGAGCACCCCACAGGTATAAACAAGCATCACTCCCTATCAACTCAGGGCAGAATTCACTGCTGTTCAGTCTCAAAGGGTTGCAAGTAGCAATATTTTTTAATCTTTCTGAAGATGAACCATAACCTAGTTTATTTGTCACAAAACTATCATTAAACTCTTATCATTTTTCAAATATGAAACCCAGATCCACAGACAAGGCCACGAGCCAAGGCAGGGAAGACTGTGTCATCCTGCCATTGGGTCAGTGTGACCCAAACAGCAAAGAATCCTGATAAGGTGCCCTCGCTACACAGCTGGGAGAAGGTGGCTGAGAAGGCACTCGCATGGAGACATAGGGAAGGCAGACAGAAGGGATCAAACTGTGGTTCTTCCATTGCACCCAAAAATCAGATGGAAAATAGGCTGACTTCACACTGGCCTTCTCAGACACCAAAATAGAGGAGAAGAGAGCAAGAAAAGCCTTGCTCTTCTCCCCCATTGGAGGCCCCGATGCAGGGGGTCTTCTGCGAGTCACATCAAAGGCAAGATCTGTTTGCCAGCTATGTGCAGGCTGCAGAGCTCTCCAGTGCTTCAGAGAGAAATTTGCAGCACATAGCCAATCTTTAAATAAATACCTTTGCCAGCCCTACCTCCTATCTTCCCTTCATCCAAACAGAATTTGCACCAAGCTGTCTCCAGCCCAGGATGTCCCCTGGGGGCAGCCACCAGCAAAGAGTGCCTTGCCGCCCTGTCTGTGCTGGGGCAGCCAGGCTGTAAGGCTGGGTCTGGATGCTCACATGTCTGAGCAAAGCAAGCAGCACAGATCCATGCTGGTGTTCACTCTCTGCCACGCATAGCTGACATCACAGAGCCTTTGAACTACTTTTTCCTTTTTTAACATGTCCAAGTTACACTACAGGCTAAGGAAAAGAGATGAACCCTGGGTGCCCACAATCTCTCCACTGGCAGTGGGCCCAGTGCTTTTCCCTGTGTTGAGGACCTACATTCAGGGCACATGCTCCCAGGCACACAGTTCTGAACTGAAGCACACACAGCTCCTCTCTACCCATGGTTCTAGGCCTCCTGTACTCCTCTGGCCTTTGTTAGCATCTCCCAGGACACCATTAGTCCAGAAGTCTCATCAGTGAGTCCTTGTCCCCTATCCTTGTACTAGGTGAGGAAGTTCACCTTCCTGCTGCTCTAGGTAATATCTGCTTGTAGCTCCTCTCTCCAGCATCTGCTGATCAGAGCTGGAGAAGAATCCTGAGGCTAAAGAAGATCCTGGGCCCCACCAACAACGCAGATACAGCACTGTCTCTTCCCTCATTCCCTCCAGCACCTGCCCCTCTGTCCCTGGGAAAGGGATACCTTCACACGTGCTGCCATCCCTGGACACGGCATAGCCAGCATCACAAGCCATGCAGGAGTAGGAGCCCTCGGTGTTGAGGCAGAGTCCAGAGGGACAGGCAGCCTGGGCAGTGCACTCGTCAATGTCTGCATAAGCACATAAGGGAGAGGGGGATGAGTGCGAAGGATGTGGAGGAACGATGATCAGGGCAGATGTGTTGAGGGAACCAGCCAACACAGTGGCCAGGACTCAGGCAGAACAAAGTGCTCAGGAAAAGCACAGAGAAACCTCTGGACTGGGTTTGTGACACTTCAGAGGGTCGGGACTCATGGCTCCCCAGTACCTTGGCAGCTCTTCCCATCAGGTGCCACCTCATAGCCCCGGTAGCAGTAACAGCGGAAGGAGCCATCCAGGTTGACACACCGCCCGTGAGCACAGGTCCCCTCCGCAAGACACTCGTCCACATCTGCGTGACACAGCAGAGAGCAATATGGAATGGAAGCCACCCAAGTGGCGAGGGCACTGTGCCCTGGCCACACAGGCTGGTTGCTGCGGAAGGAGCGTGCTGCTCCTTTTCAGGCTTGGAGGGAGCATGTAGGGGAAGAGGGTGCCTCCCAGAGACAGCCCGTGTTCCTCACCAACACATCTTCCATTCCTGGGCCAGTAGCCATCCCCACAGCTAACACACTTGTAGGAGCCCAGCGTGTTGACACACTTCCCAAGGGGGCAAGGGCTGGGATCCACACACTCGTTGATATCTGACAAGAAACACACTCTTTTCAGGCTCCTCAAGGCAAACAGTGCAGCCTTCTCCAGGATGTCCCCTCCAGCTGGATCCACAGAGTCCCCCTCCAGGGCTCAGTGATGCCCGAGAGGAGGTGAGATGAGTTTTCCAGGGCTTAGGCAACACTTCTTATAGTCACACTTATCACTCAAGGATCCTGCACCCACACCTGAGGGTTGACATAATCCAGTAGTGAAACCTGCTGCTGCAGGATATTGCCAAGGCCAGGAATGTGCACGGGCAGAGAAAGGGATCAGAGAACATCTGTGCAGGACTGGTTCATCAGGGACTTTCATAACTATGATTAGGATGCAGCCTCCAGATCAGGAAGTCCTTAAGGCAAGTGCTTTCTGGAGGCCGTGTGGAGTGAGCAGCATTCTGCCTCCTAAAATAGTTTCCAACTTGCTGTTGGAGGCAAGCCACTGAGAAAGGGGGATCTCTGATCAGGCACACCATATGTTCACAAGGATGAATGCTCTGAAGGACCCAGGTTGTGCCACGTGAGTGGGATGCTGTGGGACAGGTGGCCTGAGTCTCTGCAGCGTCTCAGAGACTCCCTGCAGTCCACTTGCCAGCTTGAAGGTCTGGTGACAGAATCAAGCTGGCATGAAAATGCATGGGCATCCCCTCCCTGAATAAGAAAGCAGCATAGACTGGTTGTGGAGGATCTTCCTGGGGAGATGGGAGAGGATGTCAGGAGAACTTCCTTCTCCCAGCCCAGGAAAGCCTGTTCCTCCTGCAGGTAGAGGGAATAGGACAGGCAGCCCTCACAGAGGGTCCAGAGCAGACAAACATAGGGGGGTCCTTCCTTTGAGAAGGAGACATGGAGTGATGAGCAAAGGGGGTGTTCAGCCCTGCATAGGGTGGGTTGGAGGGGAGCAGCAAGCTTCACCTTCGCACTGTCCTCTGGAGCCCATGGCAAAACCTTCCTTGCACTCGCAGCGGTAGGAGCCAGGAGTGTTGATGCATCGCTGTCCCTGGCAGGTTGAGGGCTGCTCACATTCATCTCGATCTGGCAACACACAGGGAGACAGTCCTGGAGTCTTCCCCCTCCAGTATGGGAAAGGCTGGGTGCAGGACAGGAGCTGCCTCCTGGGCAGGCTCTGCCCAGGGGACCCATACCAGGGCTCTCCTCCATCCCCCATCTGGCCTTGCACTGCCCATGCCATGAAGCAGTGATCAAGCTCCTGCCTAAATCTCTGTGGGCAAGGTCCTGCTCCTGAGAGAGCAAGAGAGGGTGATCCCCACGGATCAGGCTGTCCAAGGGCAGGCGTGCAGGAAGGGAGGATGTGTAGATGTGCATATGTGTGCAGCTGTGTGTGTGTGCACTGTGTGCATGAATGCATGTGTGTGTGCCTGACAGCATGGGGGTGGGAGATGAGAGAGCTGCTGGGGAGGTGGCAACCCTTCTTCCAGGTGGACAGTGCTTACCCTGGCAGCTCTGCTTGCCCCCCAAGACAGACAGGGTGTACCCAGAGTAGCAGAGGCAGAAATAGGAGCCCACGCTGTTGATGCAGCGACCTTTTCCAGCACAAGGATCTTTCAGGCACTCGTCTTCATCTGTGCCCCGGCAGGGAAGGAAGACAGGCAGTTACCACAGCAGCTGCAGGCCAGCACCCCACCAGCCTCCCCCCAGCCCCGCCGTGCAGCAGGGGGGCAGGGGCTCAGCAGAGCTGCCAGAAGACCTTTCCTGGGAGCCTGAGGACTGAACTGTCCATCGAGGCCCGGCAGGCAGAGGAGGTGCCAACCTACCAATGCAGAGGACGTGGCTGGAGTCCAACACGTAGCCTGGGTGGCACAAGCAGCTGTAGCCATCTGGGGTGAGCACGCAAGCACCAGCTCCACAGGAGAGGGGTGAAAAGGCACAGCCACTAGCCTCTGGGAAGAGAAAGCACGGGGTTAGGGCAGCAGTCTGGGGTTTGCCTTGTGTCCCCAGCACCACACTAGGGATGCTGCTTTTTCCCTTCTTGGAGAGAGATGGAGCAGGCTCAGCTTGCTCCTCTGTGCCTCCAGGCAGCTCATAGGGCTGCAGGGAGGACACAGCAGACCCTGCCACGTCCTCCAGACTGAGCCCAGCTGGGACACCCTAGGTAGGACAAGGTAGCTGACCAGCTCCACACCTCAGAGGGCTGTCGGCAGTGTATGGCACCTGGAAGGGTGACTCCTTTTGAGGGGCCAGCAGAATTCCCCCTTCACTGCCGTGTTAAGTGGGGCACAGGCAGCAGTGAGGTATCGCGGGCCAGGGGTGGGGGGAGCAGCCCAACCCCAAACAAAAGGCTATTGAGGAAGACACATTCCTCAGCAAGGTGCCTCTGCCAGGCCTGCTCCCCAAGGTGCTCCAGCCCCCGGCGGAGGGCAGGGGCTGCGCTCCCAGACACTTGAGCAACTCTGGAACAACAGTGCCCTTGTTTCCGGCGAAGTAAACAAGCTGCCCTGGGAGCCACATGCCTCCCTTGCACTCCCACTTCCCGATGACTCAGCTCACGCCGCAGAGGGAACAGGGCCAAAGCCACCGGAATGGGGCCAAAGCCACCAGAGCAGGCGCATGATCCCTCTTGCCTGGCAGCCACTGCTGCGCCGCGCGAGAGAGTTGCAGGTGGGGAAGGATCCAGAGAGCAGCATACTTTGCTCCCCATATGGGATGGCTCTTGTTCCTCCCCATGACTAGCTGGCTTCCCCTGGCTGGCAGCAGCCAGGGCCAGGCTGGCACAACACCCCAGGGAGACAGGGCAGGGACTTTTTTTTGGGAAGTCAAGCAGGGCATATGGGAAGAAAAGCAGGCTGGGGAAGGGAGAGAGCCCCTGGGTGGAGCTCAGGGCATAATTTCCCCATAGTGCCAGGCAGAGAGAGGAGGGAAATCCCCAAGAGCGATGGTGGACACGCACCTGAGCCCTGTGCTGGCGTCTGTGTTGGAACAGCAGCATCCCAGGTGGTGGTGGGGCCAGGGTGGGGAGGACCACGTCGGGACTCCTCTTCCTCTGATGAGGAAGAAGAAGAGAGGTGAGGTCTAGCCCCCAGTCCCAGGCAGAGGTGCAGACCCAAGGTTAACCCATGCTAGGAGCCCCTGTACTCAGTCACAAGAGAACAGAAGGGGCTGCAGGGTGACTGCAGAAACCTCATCATCTTGTTATTTACCTCATCATCTTGTTATTTACCTCATCATCTTGTTATTTAACACAGCCTCCTCCATCTTGCTGCACAGCCACCACCTCCTTGCATCCCTACAGCCCCACATCAGCAACCACAGTGTGACAGGGGGTCCCCCATGCCACCCTGCAGCTAGCCCAGCTGGGAACCCATCCTGTCAGCACCAGGGGCTGCTCTGGGGTGGAGACAGGTCCCAGCCTCCCCCCTCTCCTCCCTCCCTGCTGCCCCATCCTCTTCCCACGGCCACTCTGACCTCCTGCCAGCCAGTTGCTCACCTCTGCGCGTGGCAGGCTCTGCGGTGGCATCAGCAGCACCCTGAAGGACAGAAACACAGGGCTTCCTCTATCCATGTGCATGTAGCTGGGATGCAGCATCCCTGAGACACTTTCCCACACATCTCCTGGTTCCTCTTGCTCCCCGAGGCAGTGTGCTGGGAGGACAAGCTGCCATGGCTGGGTGCACCTGGCAGGGCCACTCTGTCCTAAGCACACTATCCTAAGCAAAACACAGCTCCTGGCCATGCCCAGGGGGCTACCTGCAGAGGAGCTGTGCCAGTATGCCCTGCAGGTGGGACCCAGGGCACTGCCATGGGGCAGGTGTCTCTGTAAGGGGGCCAGGCAGAGCAGTCGGGCACACTAACTACTGCTGCTGTCACTGTCAGCTCCGGGGGGCTGAGGACAGTCACTTTTTCAACCTGCCTCAGAGTGCTACCTACCAGAAAGGTGTTTGGTGCTCAGTGCTCTTTCTTGGCATCCCATCCTAACAAAACCCCTGGCTGCCAAGGAGAAATTGGAGTACAACCTGAGTGTCTTCTCCAAGGAACTTTCCACAATGGATGAAGAAAACAGGCAGCTCAGCAACACAAGTACCAGCCTAGCTCTGCTTCAAATTTAGAAGCTTTGGTTTAAATTTCTGTCCTGTCTTGAGACTTCTCACATGTTCTTGGGCAAGTCACTTCATGTCTATGAAGCAGGGACAATGGCAGTGCTGTCCCCTCTCTCAGAGAAGTTGCAAATACGTTCTGAGGGCTGGGCTGCTATAGTAAGGGTGACACAGAGATAAGTAAGAGAGATATGGCCCAACTTCTACTGACAGCAAGGATCAAGAGACACACATTTTCAAGTGAGACTCATAATAAAGCGTCCCCTGCTGTTTGCCCAGCCCTGCAGTCAGGTCAGGCTGACAGTAGCCTGCATTCCTACCCCAGACCCAGCAAATGTCAGCTGGAGTCAACACTGACCATGAACTAGAGCAGCACAGCTCACAGGTCCTGTTGGTTTGAGCTAATGGCCTCTTAGCAAAGGCTGAGCAGGCACCTGGCACAGTGCCTTCTGCCACAACAACTCAGCCAGGGTGGTAGTGTTTGTAGTTCACATGCTGTTCTCTCTGGCAGCAGCTCCTTGCTCTTCTTAGTGCTCTCGCTGACTGCATTTCACACCTCCCTGTCATCTATTTGTAGACATCCCCCTTCCTCCCCATCAAGCTATCATGGATGTACCCAGATGCAGCAAGATAAACCTTACTCACCTGCACAGCATGAGAAACTTCACCTGTAAGGTGAAACAGTACATGGTAAGTAGAGACAAGGCAAGCAAGCATCTTCCTCAAATCCTGGCTGTCCTAACTTCACCCCACCTGTAAGATACTGCCACTCAGTTCGTCACACTCCCCTGACAGAGCTTGTTCCCAAAGTCAACACATCTTGACTCTTTTCCTGGCACGGTGCAGACCCCAGGAGCTTCTGCTCCAGTCTCTCACACTTCCCTTCAGTTGGGCTGGAAAAAAGCCCAAGGACTGCAGTGCCAGGGCTGCCTTGCAGACCTGAGGTCCTGGTGCAGGCAGCCTGGCCAGCCAGCACCAGTTGCAAAGATGCAGTTGCAGGAACCTGAAATACTCAACCTCCTCTCCAAAACTTGAAGATGTGGTGTTTCATGATGCAGTAACACTAGTAGGGCTGAAGAACACTTTGCACATTCATACAGACATAGAAAGCCCTTATCAGCTATAAGTCAATCCATGGGGGCATAACAGGACTTGGGAATTTGCCCAGCCTTGCTAGGAGCCCAGATGGAACAGCTTTAAGCAGTAGACCTCACACTACCCTCTGCTACTGAGGTGCCAGGGTGGGGGAATGCCTCCAGGATGCTCCCACGCAGGCTGTTCTGCAGTCGGTGTCTCCTTGCTGTCCAGTCCAGTGTCCAGTTGCTGCTCTCCCCTTGCTCTTCCAAGCTGAGAGGCAACTCTTCAGCCTCTGCCTTCCTCATTGTCAGGCGAATATCAGAACTGGAGTAGGTATAGCCATGTCCTGCTGGGCAAATCTCCTTGAAGGCTTCTGCAAGGGAAAACAAAATGAAAGCTTTAGAGGGCAGAGGTTGGAGGGAAGAGGCTGGTGCAGGGATCACCTGGCTTACTGCACCCAGACATGGTGGTGGGACAAGTGGAAAAAATGAGTGAAGATGGACAAGCATGTATTGAATCACAGAATGGCTTAAGTTGGAAGGGACCTTAAAGAACATCTAGTTTCACCCCCCCTGCAAGGGAAGGGACACTTCCCACTAGATCAGGTTGCTCAGACCCCCATCTAACCTGCCCTTGAACACTTCCAGGGATGGGGCTTCCACAACTTCTCTGGGCAACCTGTTTTACCACACTCACACTAAATAATTTCTTCCTAATGTCTAACTCAGATTTCCCCTTCTCCAGTTTTAATCCATTACCCCTTCTCCTCTCACTCCATGCCCTTGTAAAAAGTCCTTCCCCAGCTTTCCTGTAGGCCCTCCTTCAGGTACTGGAAGATCACCATGAGGTCTCCCCAGAGTCTTCTCTTCTCCACGCTGAACAACCTCAACTTTCTCCACCTTTCTTCACAGGAGAGGTGCTCCAGCCCTCTGATCATCTTCGTGGCCCTTCTCTGGACTCGCTTCAAAAGCTCCATGTCCTTCATGTGTTGGGAGCTCCAGAATTTGACACAGTACTCCAGACAAGGTCTCACGAGAACTGAGTAAAAGGGGAGAATCACCTCCCTTGATCTGCTAATTTTTTTTAGATTTCTAAATCCTTATAGAAACACAACCGGGCTGCAGCAGATGGATGATTTGAGCAGAAGGAATCTGCAGGGTGGGTTTCTAACAGGCACTGACTAGTACTCCCAGACACTGAAAACTAAACTTCTCCCCTGGGTTTGTACTGCTAGGAAGGGATCATGCCACAGAAAAGTCCAGGCTGAGAAAGGGAGCAGAAAAAAGTCTGGTACCTCGGCACTAAGTCCTTTGCTCATCAGTCAAAAGGCTCTGCACAAACCACTTGAAGATTTTTCCCTGTCCGGAGGATTTTGGTGCTTTAACCTCTACCTTATCCCATGCTGAGATACGCAAAACATCCTCACTTGGCTTTCATCCCAGCAAAGGTCAAGCAAAGCCAGGCACAAATGTGGATGTGCTCTGCCTGTGGTACAGAGTGGTTTCCCATAATGGATTTCTCTGTCTTTCCAGTACTATCCAGGTCTGCTCCCTGGGGTTCTGTACTCACCTCACAGGCCAGCATTTGCATCACTCAGCTCTGGGTCCTGCAGTCGCCTGCATGGCAGCAAGCTCAGGCAAACCCAAGCCCCAGTCTAACCAGAGCAGGCAAAGCCAAAGCAGGCATGTCTCACCTGAGCCAGGCACAGGGCACGCCTCACAGTTCTTCCCCCAACCCTTGCCAACACGACTGCAGCAGCAGATCTGCTGGGTGATGTGGTGGGAGAGGGGAAAGGAGCACACGCCTCCGGCCGCCGAGCGGTAACACAGCCCCTGCTCCATTGACACCGCTTTGTCCGCTGAAACACAATGGCCAGGTCAGTGCTGGGGGGCAAGCTCCACACTCACCAGAGAGAGAAATGAGGACACTCAGCCTCTCCCCCTTTGGACTTTTTCTTTGCCTGTCCCTCCTAGTCTGTCCCGAGGATCGCCCCAACCCAGAATCCCTCCCAGCTTTCAGCCGTCAGTTCATGTCCCCAGCAATGCCAGCCCTGAGCAAATCCAGCTCTTGTGGGAGCTCTCTCAACCCAGGAGGCTGCATCCTCTGCTGCTGCACGGCAGGAATGTCCCCTCTGGGCTCTGCAGTGAACAGCAGCAAGGGCCATGAGATGCCCATAGAGAAGAATGATGGATGAATGGGGTATGAGGCATGGAGTCCCATCCTGCAAGTGCAGGGCAACACAGCAAGCAATCAGCCGCACTTGCAAGAGGCATGACACATGCTGCAGTCTCCACTCAGCTGTGGAGTCCTGCTCAGGCCCCTTTTCCAAACTGAGGGGTTCTCTGGAGCACTTACAGATGCAATGGCTACGGGATGGGTCCAGCATGGTGCCAGGCTTGCAGGTGCAGCGGAAGCTGCCACGGGTGTTCACACACTCAGCATCTTTGCACACGCCCTGCATCAAGCACTCGTTGATATCTGTGGGGAGGAGAGAGACAGATGAGAATGTGGGGAAGCTGAGGGTGAACTGAACCCCCTACCCAGTGCCTCCCATTCAGGTTCTGCAGACATAGTAGGTCTCAGCCAGGCTGCTGTCTGAGGCAGACTCTGAACCGAGCAATGTGGTGGGGAACTCAGTGGTGACAGTCCTACATCTGCTGCACAGAGCTCGCTCACTGCAGCTGCAGGGATGGCTTGTGAATGACTGCTCGGCTCCGTGTTCCTCATGGAAAACATACGGCCCCTCTGATGAGCCACCCCAGCAGGGTCACCCTTATGCATCATGGTCATTGTTTGCAAGTCTGGACTGGTAAGTCCTGTCCCCTCACCTGACCGCTGATCCTGCCTAAATGGTCATGTCATCCACAGAGGATCCTGTTGAGATACTCAGTGCCAGCCTGAAGGGAAGGCAGTGACTGATCCTCACACATGGAGCCTGGTGCCAGGTGGAGAAACAGTGGGCCAGGCTTCAGGTCGCCACTGTAGCTTCTTCTGAGAACTGGTTGAGCAAGCAGGAAGATGCCAGGCTCAAGTTCTGCCTTGAGCTTTGCCTCTGCCCCTGACTCAGCACACAACATCAGATGCCATGTTTTGGAATGGAGCTTACCCACGGAATCACCATTGGTCTCATTCATTTAACCTGCAGCACCTGCCCTTCCTACAGCATCACACAGGGATATATGACCTAAGCCAGAAAAGACAGGGATTAGCAAAGGGTGTGTGAGAGGGAGCTGAGGGCAGCTTTCATGGCGGAGAGCGAGGAGGAAGCCCTCCTCATGGTTTGATGTAGTTTTCACTAAAGAGCTTGGCACAAGAAAAGTAAGTGTGCTGATGAAATGTGCTGTCAGGAGGCACAAGCAGTCCAGGAAGAGCTGGAAGGGAGCATGGAAAACCCTGAGTGGGATAAGCCTCAGCACCAACTCAGGACAAATCACAGGAATACATGCTACAAGCTAAGAGGTGGGAACAGGCAGCGAGAGGGAGTGGGGTGCACTTGTTGCTCACAGAACAGCTGCAAGCTGCCAAAAGCAAGAAATGTCAATGAGATGCTAGGCAGCATCACGTCAAACACTTTCCAAAGACATGGAACAGTCCTAATGCCAGTGTAAAAGGACCTGGTGAGACCTCCAGTGCCCTGATAGCATCCAGTGTTGCTCTAGAGACTGTATCAAGGTGCAAGCAGTGCAAAGGCAGGCTGCTGGGACATCTGGAAGAATGGAGACACTGGAAGTACCTGACTGAGAGCAGCTAGGCTCAGGAATGGCTTTCGGAGCAGTACCTTAATCCTTGGAGCTGAAGCATCACTGCTTGGTAGAAGCTGAGGTATCATACAGCCAGCTATGACAGCTGGAGTTCAGACTTGCTATTCTGAGAGATCCTCCTCAGTCTTGATCTCTTAAACTCCTCTGTTCACCCCACTGGATGTCCCACACATACTTGAGACACACAAGGGCTGTCAAGACCAGGCCATGGTGTTCAGTCAATGGGAAGTACCAATGCTACAGAGATGTGCAGCAGGACAGGGAGGAGTAGGGTTTGGCTGAGTAATGTAATGACTTCCTGCTCTGTACCAAGCACAGGACAGAGTTAATGTGCAGGGAACCCCACTCAGAGAAGAGGCTAGAGGTGTCCAGAGAAACATCAGGGCTCAGTCCTGTCCCTCCCCAGCAAGGTCAGAGCACTGTGTCATTCCAACACACCAACTGGATGAAGTGTTTGGCCTCAGCATAAGCAAAGGGATTGAAGGGGTTAGAGTAATGAGAGCACAAAACAAACAAGCACCAAGGGTTGGGCTTTATGAGCTTAATATAAACCAGGGCCATGTCCTGGCCTCAGTCCAGCCCCCTCTATTCCACTGGCAGCAGATGACCCACCCGCAGTGGAAATCCCTGCAGGGAACAGAAGCAGGCAGGCATGCTTGGGGCCACGCACTCTTACCCCCTGCAGCAGGCCAGGGCTGGCCCACAAGAAGAGGCCTCAGGGATCATAAACCCAGATTTGTAAACCGTCTCAGCTGCTTCCTCCTGCCCTGCATAAGCCTGCCAGTGCTTCTCAGAAACAACCATGCTGGGTCAGGCAGCCCATGGTGGAAAGGTGCAGGCTGGTTTACACCTGTGTGAGGTGAGCAGGAAGGACCTGAGTCAGCAACAGACTCCAAGAATGTAAGGACAGCAAGGTGCTGGTCTGTGTCCTGTGCAGTGAGCCTTGTGCATGCATGCCTCCCTGCCTCTGTCTTCAGGCACCCCAGCCTGCAACCTTCAAGCCAATCTTTGTCTCACGTCTAGCAACCACGTTGTCCTTTCCAGTGCCATCCTTCTTGCTGGCCCCAGCAGCACTGGGAGGTTTCTTGATTGGGTCTGCCAGAAGCTCTCAACTCTGAGACACCACAGCCTTGTTCCTGGTCAATGGGATGCAGGGAGGAAAGGAAAGGGAGATCTTGCAGACTCAAGCCCTTTTTTCCTCTGCTGGAAGGCACCAGAGGCAACTTCTTCTGTCCATCCAGAACAGAGGGAAGCGGACTCTTGCCCAGGCCCTCCTCCAGTCACTCATCTGTGTTTTGATGACAGCCTGCAAAGTCAGAACTCAGCTTCTTCCCAGCTCAGATCCACTACAGCCAATGACCTCAGGAATGACCAGCTGCTGTCCAGATCCTTGGCTTCCTTCCTACCTGGGCTGGCAACAGAAGGCCCCATATAGTCTCTCCCAATCTATCAGCCAAATTGCTCACTCTGGACCTTAAGAGAGGTTCTGGGCTTCCTGACACAAGCCCCACTGCAACAGCAAAGATGAGAAGAGTACCTCAAGGCACCAGACTGTCTGCAGAATAGCAGTTCTTCAGCCCAGGTTACGAAGGAACACGCAGAGGCAAAAACCTCTGGTTCATGGTTAATGTGCAAAACCATCTTCTATCCAACTCCAGACTGCTGCCTCCCTCTGTGCTGAGTCTCTCCCTGCTCCAAATGGGACATAAAACCAAAGCAGGCACTGCAGGCCTCTGCTCACTGACATGAGTTCCTCAGCTGCTCTGCTCCTCTGATTCCAATGTCTCTGGGTAGCTCCTCATAACCACAGCACTGTCTGTGGCTGCATAAGGGATGAGATCTGAGCACCACAGAGAACAGAGCTGTTGCCTTGTTGAAAGTTCTCTCCCAGGACAATGTGGGGAGGTTGAATCATTAATTAAGTAAGCATGGTGGAAAGTCCCAGCTAAAAGAGATGAGTCATTGGATTGCCAGCCCTGGGTTTGCATGGCCAGGACACAGGCTCCCTGCTGCATCTTCAAGATGACACCCCTCAGCTTATCATGAATCACAAGAAGGGAACTACAAAATTCCACTTCAGTCGCAGCATGGAAAAACACAAGCCCTATGGGCCAAGAGGTGCCAAATAAACATGAATGGGTGAGAAAGCAGAGCAATGGCACCTTTCTTATACAGACCTGAGGGGCCACAGGAGTGTGAAATGGACAGACCCCAGCATCATGGAGCAGGCAGGCAGCCTGGCAGCATGGGCAAGAACAGGCTTGCAACAGAAGGACTCGCTTTTATGGCAATCTCCCATTTGAAAATAAACAACTGAGAAAGCCAACAACCTTCCCAAATGCTTTCAGGCAACATTTTGGAGAGGCGTTTTTACACTCACACAGAGCAGAGCACAACATAGGTCCTTACTGTGTCAGTAGGACTTAGCAGGAGTTTTCTTGTGCTGGCTCAACTATGCGCTGAATATGTTTATCAGCTGAGCCATGTAGTCCCATGTTACCTGCTTTTTTTCATGCTTGATGAAAGAACAGGAATTTTTGTAAGTCATGTTCTGTGTGATCTATATCAGGGAGTTAGATAACTGTATTTTACTTGTGCAGATAATTAAAGCTCTGACAGTGGACGTGGGAAGGAGAGAGAGAGAGAGAGATGAAAGCATCATCCCTACCTTGGCAGTGGCTCCGGTTCAGCCTCTTGTATCCCTGGGGACATTCCACCTGCCCATTCTCATTCACAGGGTGTGCTGTGAAGAAAGCAAACAGTGTGAGATGCCAGCAGTGGAGCCAGCCACCAGCATCCTACCTTCTCTTTGCCCTTCTGTGGAGAGGAAAGCCTAGGTCTGCCTTCGATTGGGCCACTGGGCAGACTCCCAGGGCAGAGGGAAAGTTGGGAGCAGCAGGCAGCCTGGCAGCATGGGCAAGAACAGGCTTGCAACAGAAGGACTCGCTTTTATGGCAATCTCCCATTTGAAAATAAACAACTGAGAAAGCCAACAACCTTCCCAAATGCTTTCAGGCAACATTTTGGAGAGGCGTTTTTACACTCACACAGAGCAGAGCACAACATAGGTCCTTACTGTGTCAGTAGGACTTAGCAGGAGTTTTCTTGTGCTGGCTCAACTATGCGCTGAATATGTTTATCAGCTGAGCCATGTAGTCCCATGTTACCTGCTTTTTTTCATGCTTGATGAAAGAACAGGAATTTTTGTAAGTCATGTTCTGTGTGATCTATATCAGGGAGTTAGATAACTGTATTTTACTTGTGCAGATAATTAAAGCTGACAGTGGACGTGGGAAGGAGAGAGAGAGAGAGAGATGAAAGCATCATCCCTACCTTGGCAGTGGCTCCGGTTCAGCCTCTTGTATCCCTGGGGACATTCCACCTGCCCATTCTCATTCACAGGGTGTGCTGTGAAGAAAGCAAACAGTGTGAGATGCCAGCAGTGGAGCCAGCCACCAGCATCCTACCTTCTCTTTGCCCTTCTGTGGAGAGGAAAGCCTAGGTCTGCCTTCGATTGGGCCACTGGGCAGACTCCCAGGGCAGAGGGAAAGTTGGGAGCAGCCATATTTCCCAAGCAGTGTCTTCTGCTGCTTGGCAGGTGCCAAAATAGTGACCCAGAGGTGCTGCCTGTGCTTCACATCTATCAGCGTGTCACTTCAGCTCCTCTCAGGCCAGCCTGGGTAGCCAGGTGGCACATGACAAGGGGGATCAGTGTGAAAGGAATGAGAGGTCCTTGACAAGATGCTGAAATAACAACCCAGGGCCTGTTTATTATATTCCCCTCCATTTTTACCCCCTGTGACTTCCCGCCTTGATAACTCTCAACAAAGAAAATTTCAAATTGCTCCTTAAAATAGTTTTGTGGGTTTCAAAATGGCCTGTAACCAACACAATTAAATCTTTCCAAATTTTTTAAAGGCAAGTAAAATGTGGCCCATAAACTCCAAGGAATTTAGGCACCTTGTTTTGGAGCAAGGGAAAGGGAATCCAGGAGGTGATGGGTTGCGAAGTGAGTAAGCACAGGGTGGGGTAGGAAGAAGGGTGCTTTGTGAAAGGATGGGACTTGCCCAGGGTGGGGTTTCTTTTTCATTCTCTGGACTGTACACTCGGAAACAAGAAGTGTGTGTAACAGCTAAGTGACTGTCCAGCTGTATTCCCACCACTCGAATTCCACCTGCCCAGCATCAGTAGCTCACACCCTCTGTGGCAAGTCCACCACGGCAATAGTGGGCTTACATTGAGGATCTGGCAGATTCTCAACACATTGCAGCTTTTGAGAAGCAGGGACAAACTGAGGCCATCCTTGTGGCAGGAGATAGTCAGAAAGAGCCTGCGAAGTTTAAGAACACAAACTATGCGTGGAGGGCAGAGAACAGGTGTGTCCATAACAATTTGTCCTGGACACTTCAATCCTATAATGCAGTTTAAAGCCATTCTAGGACACTTCTTTAAAGGAAAAAGTTAGAGAGAAGCCTCTGAAGATAAAGGTGCTTGGAAATAAAAGATAGAAGAATAAGCTGTTCACCAGCCTGCACCAGGAAGGAGAACAGAAAGTCTGTTTTCCCCAGGTATATTAAATGAAGCTACAGGTTATCCCAGGTGCAGAGAGATCCTCAGTGGCTGGATGAATGACTAAGACAAAAAATCTGTTCACTCACTTCAACAGTTCAGTCATGAATTACAAGCAGGAGGGGCTTACAAATATCTGGAGGTTTGGGGTGAGAGAGTTGCTGGTGATACTGGCAATCACTGGGTACATTTGCAACCTTCTGGGAAGAGAAAAACAACCTCTGGCTCACAGGCTCCAGGCCCAGCACCCCGGTGGGATTCCAGGTCCTCCCACACCACAGCCTGTGGGCTTGGGGCTGCCAACAGGTTTTTACTGTGCTTGGAAGCATCTGTCAGCCTCAGCATGATGTGATAACAGAAAATCAAATGAAAGCAGAATCGTTATATGTGAGCCCTCTGACAGGGAGCCAAGCACACTGGAGATCAAATGGTAATGACATGTGTCAGAGCCCTGCTCCCTCTCTGAAAACCCTTTATGGAGAAACAGATCCCTCAGCATCCCTCTGCCAGATGCTGCTGGGGAGAGGGCAAGGCAGAAAATACCAGTAATGGGGGGTGAGCGTGCAGGTCTTGTGTCACCTCAGCACTCATACAGCTCCAGTCTGCAGAAACCTGGGACTTGTGACTGAAAAAAAATCACTCATGAGCCTGTGGACAAATATCTTATTTTTGCATAGAAACTTGCATTCCTGGGAAAGAATAACTGTAGTGTAATGTGAGCAGGCTTCCCTGTACCAAGGGGAACCAAGACAGTTTCTGAAGTAGTGGATGGAGGCTGCTCTCCTTCTACCAGGACCTGGCCACAAGGGAAGACAGTGTGTGGCTGCAGGAGGATGTCAGCTATTAACTCTCAGCTTTGTACTTGGATACTTGAGCAGAGGACCATTTCCTTCCATGAGCTCTGATGCTGCCAAACTACAGCAGAGATGGCCAAAACCACCTGAAAACCAGCCTGTGACACGTGAGTTTCCTGTAAAGTGGATCAGCATCCACCCCTCTTCCATTCAGCTGGTAGGAGTGGGAGTACATTCTTCTGGAACCCAGAAAAGGGCAACGTCTGGAAAAAAGCTGATCTGATGATCAGAGAGGACATAAAATCTGTCAGCACCCACAGCTAGAGGGGTCCCAGCCTCCTGTGTCTGTCTCTCTGTCTGTCTAGACTCTCTCCAGGAAGGGGTGCTCCCAGAGCCTGAAGCAGGGGACAGAGCAGCTAAGCTGCATCTGTCAGGCAGAGGGATTTCAGGCTTGCAAGAGTGTGATTTCAGAGCTGCAACTCTTAGGCACTTCAGTCACACAGATGCTGCACCAAAGCAATGTGCTCACCAGGTATCTGCACACTAGGACTCCTCCTCAGCTCTTCTCATGACTCCTTCCAGCTCTGCTTCATCCCACTGCCCATGCTACTTTCTGCAAGCTCTGCAGGCACTGGGTATCCCTGGTCAGAAATCAGGCAGAGGGGGTTTTGCAGCCTAGCAGGATGATCTTTAAGCAGCCAGGCACACTTCAGAAACTGACCATCACTTCCCAAGAGAAGAGGCTTTACCCAAGGTCCCTGCCTCCGCAAATGCTGCCTGAAAAAGAGATGCAGAAGCTCAGGCCAACGGTGAGGTAGAAAGAAACCACTCCTAGTGGTGGTAGCCACAAGGGCCTGAGTGAGGCAAGGTTTATAGGGTGACATAATACATTGCCTTAGGCCAGCCAATATCACTCTGTTAAAAGCGGAAGAGGCAAGTCTGCGGTCAGATGAAAAGTGAGGAAATGCTTGGCTGCTGAGAGCTGGCCTGCTGCTTTCAACTCCTGCCATTTATCATGCAGGAGGCATCGTCTCTCTGAGAAACCCTGCCTTGCTGAACTCCTTTGCCACTTTCAGGACTCATAGATATTTCTGGAGACTCTGAACTGGCTCCAGAAAAGAACACCAGTCCCAGCGGAACCCCAGGCATCTTCCCATTCCTGCAGTGGGCACAGAGCATGCAGTTGGGAGGGTGGCTGTGGTGCCTCTGCTTGCTTTGGGATTTCCAGTGTGTGGGATATGAAAGGCACCAGAGTGCACGGTCTTGTGGCATCTGGAGTGGTGAGGGTGGCAGACTCAGTCAAAGCTCAGCTTGGTTTAGTGTGAAGCAGAGAAGCTCAGCCTCCACTGCAGAGAGGACCTCAGATGCTGGAGTCGCTGGCAGAAGAGCAGAGCATCTTCGACTCCACAGCAGCCTCCAGAGAGAAAACATATTGAAGACATCAGACCAAGAAGCAGGCAGGGCTGTGGCTGTGGGGATAAGCTGAGTTCCCAGGCAAAATAGAGAAGAGGGAAGGATATGAATCCTTAAGTCCAGATCTGTCATGACCACATTTCTCTCCTGCGGGTGGTCTGTGGTAGGCAGGCTCCTGCAAGACTTTCTCCAGTGCCCCAACAAAGGCTTTTGGTAGTAGGGGTAAGGAGGACAGGCATCAGTGTGATACAAAACTAACTTTTCTGCTCTATTCATTGTCAATAAAGACTTTAAAGGTGAAAAAGAGGCTTGAAGGAAAAAAATACTCTGGTAATCACTGTTGGGTTTGGGGATCATTTTGAGAGAGAAACTTATTCTGCTCCCACAGTGGCTTCCAGCTGGGACAAGATATCTCTGTACCTAAGAACCCCACTTTTGCAATAGCTGTATGCTAAGACCATGATGGTGCACATGAACGATGGGCAAAACAAGCACTCTGCAGAACAAAGCCATCCTGAAAATGCTGCACTTCCTCAGGTACTGCTCTCTGGGATACTGCCACAACCTTGCAGAGGTTTCATCTTCCTTTCCCACCCCCAGCCCTTCTTCATGAACTCGGGCAGACTCCCTGTGACACACGGTGTAGCAGTGGCAGAACCAACCCCCTCCTTCCCATATTTCCAGGGTTTTTTTAACCCGTATCCTCCCTGATCTTACAACAAGAGGAGAGCAAGGGCTTGATTTTAAGGCGCTCCCTGTGGCTGTTTCAATGCCTGCAGGCACACTGCAGAGGAGCATGCAGCTTGTGGAGCTGCTCAGCATTTCTGATGAGGAGGGCTCGATGGGTGAGCTGCCACCCCTCTCACGGTGGGAGGTCTGTCTGGGGAGTGCTGCCGATGCCAAACCAGACATTAAAGGATCCAACTTTCCAGTGAAATTCAGACTTTTCACTAGGACAAAAAACTTGAAAAAACATGGGGAGTGGGAATAAAAACAAAACAATAGCCTTCAAAGACTTGTTTCTTAATGCAGTTAAAACCCATAGGCAGGCAGAGAGAAAGTAGCCCAGGAAGATCTGCAGTGAGCACAACTTGTGGGTGCACAGGCCAGCCCATGCTCAGGCTGACTGCAGCCTGAAATAAGGGACAGCAAGCAGCGAAAAACCAGGACCTGGAAGACACAGATTTACTTCTGCAGCCAGAAAGTCCTCCAAACCCCCACAGAAAAGAGAGGGTGTCCATCACCAGTATGGGGTTCTCCTGGAGCGCTGTTGGTCACAGTGCTGTGTGATCTCAGGGACAGGGAGCAGGTGGAAGAGGAGGGCTGTGACCCTCTCTGGGCAGATCTCATCACGTTGTCTTCAGAAAAAAACTCTCTGCTACCAGTTTGCTTTATCTATACATGCCTGAGGAGGGCCTAGGCTTTAGGGAAACCACTGTCAAAATCCACATTCTCCCTGGGGTCTGTGTCAACCTGTGGCTTGGGCCTTGTTGGTTTCAGTTTCCACAGACCATCTGACCTTGTTCCAGCATGTTCTTCTCCCCAGACCACTGTATACCCCGAAACAGTATGTAGTCTGGTGTGTAAGCAGGAGTAGCTCTGCCCAGCAGTGTGACTGCTGCTAGCCCCACTGCTGCTAGCCCCACATCCTCAGACTGCCACAGGACAGGACGATGGTTCAGTGCAGTTTTCTCACCAGCACTGCTCAAACACCCTGCCGGTCCTTGGACTTCCTCACAGGCACGTCCAAGTGTCTCCATATCAGCTGCTTCCTCTGACTATGACTCCTTTTTCCTCCTATCAGTCTTTTCTGAGTTTTACCTTCTAACTCCCACATCCTCCTGCCTCTCTGTTCTAGCCTTTTCATGTGTGCTCCAGCACCTCCTCCAAGTACTAAAGATCCAGGAGGGTCATTGGATGTCTCCATCTGATTCATTCTATCTTGCAGTGCAGCACATTTAATCCAGCCATCTCCAGGCAGAGCTAAAGGACTGCACCTGCATGACAGCATGCAGGTGTCCTGCCACATTCCAGGGCCCTGCCTCAGGCTCATCTCTTTCCTTCGTGAGCTGGGTGACAGCCTTTGCCCCAACAGCTCACAGAGCAAAGTCTCAGCTCTGCCCTTTCTCGCTGGGCTGTCCCTGACATATCCTGGGGATCCCATCTTCAGCTCTCACTTACATGAGCAACAACAAATTCCCAGCAGCTTCTGGTATAGTCTGCTTGAATACTCATCTCGGTACCCACTTCTCTGAAGGGACCTGACAACAGATACCCTCCCAGCAGCAAACCTGGCAGCCAAAAGCCTGAGCAGAGCCTAAAGAAGCCTCTGAGACTAATATAACACTCACTACAGAGTCCTGGCCAGGTCAACCCCACCTCTACCTTAATTCTGAACTCAGCTTTTAACATAATCTCCTTAGGATGCAAAGCATGCAAGTACCTTGGCTTTTCTAATGCTGGGCAAAACACAAATAATAGTGGGGATTGGTCATGGCAGGTTCCCTCAGACAGATGCCTGCCTCTGATTCTTCTTCTCTGATGTTGTTCCGCACACAAACACGTACCAAACATGAAAGCTGCAGTCGACAGAGACATCCGGACGTATCCAGACTCTACTAACAATCAGTGTCTCGGGCAGACAGTCAATCCAAACAAGTTCTCCATTTGTCTAGCTCTTGCCTGGCTGCACTTCTGTACATTTGTAAGTGTTTACACTGAACTAGCTTCTGCCATTTCTGTCTCTGGTTGCTGGAATGAAATTCCCAGCGCAGTCAAGTATGGTCTAGTGCACGCCTCCCTGGGACACACGAACACAAGGAGAAGTTCTCTCGGAAGACCATAGTGCCAAGAAGAAAGCTGGAAACATCCACTAGTCGTGTTATCTCTATGCACGAGACACTGGGTCACTGAACTGCAGCCCAGTGACTCTGAGTGAGCACAACAGAGGCCAGAAAGACCAGGAGACAGAAGGAATGTGAGCCTGTGATGTGGTCTACAGGCAGGGAAGCCTTCACACTGGGCAGTACTTATGTAGGAGGCACAGGGCAGTGAGGAGGCACAGGGCAGTGAGAAGCCACAGTGCTTGGTGGCTCCATTAAGGCAGTAAGATCATGGAGAAAGGCCTGCTTCCCTGGCTCCACTCTGGGGTGAGATCTCTTGTCTGCAAAGACAGCATGCCAGAGAAAAGCATGCCAGCTGCCTGGGCTTCTCACTTCACAACAGCCAGGCTCTCTTATGCTGCCTCCACTAAGTGTCTGCCTTACAGCTTCTTTCACTTGCACTGTGTGGTCTGCTGCATGTGGGGCTGGTTATGGGGCAGTCAATCAGCGGTAGCCAAAGATGGAACATACTTGCACACAATTAAAGAGGATGAAAATGGCCCCTTCAGATAGCCTGAATTTCTGCCAAAAATAATAAGAGTTATTTAGTCTCCCAAAGTCAGAGAGACCGAGAATGGGATTTTCTTGTGGCACAGGGAGAAAGTAGGCCCATGGGGTTACATTTGTCATATCCCCATGGAATTAATCTGAAAAGAGCCAGACAAGCATCTGTACACTCAATGAAGATCAGCTGCAACAACCTCTCTTGAGTTTCAGCTGCTGCTGGGACACAGGGCATGTGCTGAGAAAGAAGGTGCAGAAGTTTTGCACCCTCACCAAAGTGTTAAGCATCCCCTCTGTTTCCTAACAGAGGGGGGTCGACCACAGAGAGACAGAGCAAGTAACGGAGAGACTGCTGTGAGATGGGGAGGAGAAAGCCGTAATTGGGATGGCAACATTGGGCATGAAGAGGAGGGGGCTGAGGCCCTTGTAAGGCATTTCCTTGTTTGTGCTGAACTTGGAGACCCTGTGGTCACCCAAATACCACGTGTGTCCAAGGCTCCCTTGGTGTTGGCACAAGTTCCAGGGCAGGCAAGCAGCAGCATGGCCCAGGCCCAAGGCAGAGCCAGGCAGAGCAGGAAGATGGAAATCAGAGTTCCCTAGATCTGTACTGGGTTCCAGAATGCTGACAACCTTGTCTGTGATTGCAAAGAATTTGGCTCCAACTGGCCCTAGGCCTGGCTGAGGAGGAACCAAATCAAGGGAGGACAACCAGAAGCAAATAGATCTTGGGAGTGTGCATGCGACTGAGTGGGACAGCCTCTGGGCAGAGCTAGAAGGCACCACTTGCTTGTACAAAACCTGCTGCCTTGATCACCTCTGCTCTCCTTAACGTTTCAAACTGTCCTGCACCATGTGATCTGTTTTTGTTAGTTCTTCAACCCAGGAAAGGCATTAGAATGAGCAATCAGGCAGTGATGAAAGGGGGCAGGCAGGCAGGCAGTGGAGAAGTGAGCAGCTCCCCGCCTGTGCTGCATGGGACACATGCACCTTGCACCATGGACCTAGTCAGTACTAGCTGCCTGCAGGGCTGCCTCCCTCCAGCCTGGAGCCCTTCCACACAACCTCTCCATTGCAGGGCAGGAGAGGGGCTGTGCTTGTCACGGAGCACCCCGAGTGAAGCGGCCGAGGAATCCCCATCTCCTGCTGGATCAGCTCATCCAGCTCCCAAGCGCAGCAGAAACAGGGCTGGACGCCCGTGCCCCTGGAACGGACCTCGGCTGCGCTCCTGCCAATTGTTTGATGTAGTGTTATTTCCAGAGCCCCTGCCAAACCCGTGTTGGGCCTTGAGCAAGCCCGTAACTCTATAGGGCTGAGTCTGCAACCTCCTCCACTGATCTAGGAATGCACCTCCTAAAGCCACGGCCATTCTTTTCCTGTTTCTCCTTCTGAGCAGGGCTGGCATGGTGGGAACCACCATCTGCACCAGGGTTCCATGGGTGCAGTTAGGGCAGGAAGCACTGAGCCTGAGGCCAGCACCCCAACCAGAGCACTCTTGGGGGCAGCAGCATGGCCCCTTGTACCACCCTGGATGTGCTGCCTGTAGCCAGGGGCAAAGGAGAGTCACACCGTGAGGAACCCATGGCTCTGCTCCATGCCTCCTCAGCTGAGATAGGCAGCCCAACCATTTTTGCTTGCCGAGGGTGTGGGCTGTACGCCGTGCTGTCCCGGGGGTGGCGGCGCTCACCTGGCCGGGGGGGGCAGGCCAGGCACCGGTCCACTCCCCAGAAGAGCCCCACACTGCCGCAGCAGTCCTCCAGCCTGGTCAGCCCTGGCAGGGGGTTGGTGCACTGTGGAGAGAGGACCAGAGGATCAGGCTTCTGCAGGACAGAGAAGAGACACGTATCTGTCTGCTATGGCCAGCTGGCAGGATGGCAGCAGAGCCAGCACAGGAGATGATGGTTTGGGGACAGAGGCTGGCACAGCTCCCCACTAGGCCCCAGTGGGACCAAGGATACATTATAAGACAGTAAACAGTTGTGCAGACAGAAAAATACGAAACTCCCTCAACTGCACCCCTCGGAGAGGAAGGGGACATCAAACAGAGCAGGAGGTGAACCAGAGATGATATCACCAGGCAAAGCTCTCGGATCAGCACAGTGCCTGGCTGATTAGCCAGCAAAATGGATGCACTACTCCAGCCTGGCAGGGAACTTGTGGTCAGGCACTTTCCTCTGCTTTAATGAGTCTCTCCTTCCCGCCCCACTCGGCTCCCCAGCAAGGCCCTCTGGATTACAGGCTTCCCCATTAGAGCGGGGCCGCTGTGGCCCACAGGCCAGAGCTGGCCCCTGTCCAGGGGCGCGTGGCCGCCTGCCCAGCGCTCACATACCGACAGG
>NW_009952694.1:4634396-4672285 GCF_000747805.2 Chaetura pelagica
TCCCGACAGGCTGGGCTGCAGCTCCGCTCCAAGAGGACAGCGCTCCCCGCCAGGCCCCTCACCCTCTCCTGGGCACAGCATCACCCCGGCTAGGCAAGGTGCGAGCTCTGTAAGGGTAACCCCTGCCAGCCCCCCCTGCCCTGCCAAGCACCTCCTGCAGCCTCTCTGGACATCCACAAGCATCTCCATGCAACACCATTTGCTCCCAGCTGCAGAGAGTGGCCATTTCCTCATGGAGGAGCAGAGCTTTTCCAGCCCCAAGGTCTGATCTCATTTATTTTTGCACTATGGAATGGCTGAGAATGTATCCCACTAGGAACAGCTTGGATGGGAGCATCTGAAGGATGGGATGGGAACCAGGAGCAGACCCTCAGAAAGGGCTGGAGAACAGTGGGGAGGGGCCCAAGCCCCAGGCTGCCCAGTCAGCGGGTCTTGCTGAGTGCGAGCAGCCTGGGACAGCTCACAGGTGTTCCTGTGGGTGCCAAAAATCTCCAATGCTTTTCCAGTGATGCAAGAGGAACATATGGGGAAAGACAAAATAAGAAATTATGATGACTGCAGGACAGGGGTGAGAAAGCCCCTCACGTGCGTTTGCTTCCCAAGCCCTGACCGCGCTGCCCGGGAAGGCATTGTTCCATGGAAATCAGACTTTCATTTATCGTCTGAGAGGGAAAGGAATTTTCCTATGTTTTATACGTTTCCTACAGTAATCACAGAGCGTGGCTGTAAATGTTGCTATAAATAGGGCACCCTTTTAAAACGAGACTGTGTGTAAAATCCATCAAGTCTGGGCTGTGCTGCTCCAGGACATAGCCTGGTCAGCACAAGGCAGCGATCTCTCCACGTTGGGCCAAAACAGGGATTTTCTTCCCAAGTAGTGACATTTTGCTGCCTGTGCTCACAGCACCTGGGTGAAGCTCTCACTGATGCTGAAGAGCTTAATACAGTGCAAGACCATCCTCCCTGCCCCATAAGCCAACACAGCCATACCCCAGAACAAGAAATGTATCTTCACACACATGCTGCAATACTGGATGGGTGACCCCTTACCTGCCCATGGAGAGCCTCCTGAAAGCACCTCCCCAGCAGGCCTGGGGCTCTCTGCTGCTGCTGGCCACCCTCTGTGGCAATGCTGTTGTCACTCCCATGGGTGTAGGTGTACCAGGGCACAGCTGCCAGCTGAGGCACCAGGACTGCCTCCACGCTGTTCTCCTCAGACACCTCTGTGTCACCCCGCACCCTGGCCACCTGGTGAATTTGCACAGTGGCTTCTGGAGGGTGGTTGATGTGGACGTTCACCAGGGCAGGGTTTAGGGAAGCTGGAAAATGAATTTATACCACAGTTGTAACAATCGGGCAACAGTTTGGCACCTGAAGAGCATCTTGTCAACAAAGTCACAAGGGAGGAGAGGTAAACTGACTCCACCAGGAAAACCAGAGGAAGATTGCATCTAAGAGAAAAAACTTTTCCAGCCCAAAACCAGAGCAAACCTACAAAAAACTTTCCCTTGAAACTTGAGCTTTTCAGATACAAACAAAAGCCCTTTTCTAACAACCTGGCCTGGCAAGGCATGCATAAGAATGTAGTGGCCTCCTTGGGCTGTAAATGAAGACCTGAGGAGCACCCAAGTACACAGAACTAGGAGGGAAATGTGGGGCCTAGAGCCCTCAGCCATGCTCACCCAGCTGGTTGGACAAGGGCAGGGTGTAAGTGGAGTGCTTCATGGAGCTGCCAGCCAGGGTCTTCGGGGCTCTCCCTCCTTGCCTCTTTTCCAGAGAGGGAGCTGGCAGGTGACAAAACTTCCCCGTGGAGTTGGAGGGGCACCAGCACTCGTCCCGTCCCACACAGCGCCCTCCATTCAGACAGGGGATCTGGCAGAAGTCTGCAAGGCAAAGAGAGGTCTGCTTAGCAGAGGGACTGAGCGACTCTAGCCAACTGGGAGCCGGGGGAAGCCAGGCAGCTGGATCTGGGCCAGCACTATCCTTGTGGTACCCAAGGAGGAGACTCAGCACCAGGCTGGGGTCAGGACTTGCAGCCTGGAGGCAACCTGGTGTCCCTCCTGCACATCACCATCCAGCAAGCAGCAGAGGCAGAAGCTGGGGTCCTCCCTGGGTTGGAGTCTCTTTTGGGGCTGGAGTCATGGGTTGAAGATGGTAAGCCCTCCCTTGGACTTTGGGACCATGGCCAGCCTGGAGCACCCAAGCCCTGTGAGGCAACTGCTTAGAGCCAAGGTGGTGCTGCTGGCACAACAGGATCCCTTGGAGTGGAGCAGGAGCTGAGGCACCCACATGCAGCCAAGTCAGCTATAATGCAATCCCTTCTCTTCTGCATCGCTCGCTCCCCACTTGGCAGGGTTTTCACTCCCAGCCCAGAGGGAGCTCAGTGGGGCTGGGAGAGGCAGGAGAGAACGGGCAGAAAGCCACATCCTCAGAGTCTGTCTCCTGGCCAGCCCTGGTCCTGCCAGCAGCTCAAGTGGGAGAAGCTTGGAGTGGGACAAAAGAATCGGGAGCAATTCATCTGCACAGGTTTGGAAAAAGCATCCACAAATGAAACCAAAATAATGTCATTTCTGGCCTCATCAGATGCTTGGAGCAATTCAGGGCGTCTCTCAGTGTGACACTCATGCAAGGCATGGGACTTCCTGACATATCATCCTGACTCATTCCAGAATGAGATGAGAGACTGCTGATGCACATCAATGGATGACTTGTTTGGTTCATCCCAGGGGATGAGCTCCCACCCTGCTCCAAGTTCATTTGCTCAGCCCCAGCAACCAGTTTAGTGGGGAAGAGACACACCTTTGGATTGTGATCTAGGCAAAAATTCTTGTGAACCCTGTATCACTTGATGTCCACAACAGCCAGACTTTGCACCCTCTCATTGTTAGAAGACCTTGAGAGAGACTACAGAGGCTTTCAGAGCATGAGTCCCACCAGGTCCTGCAGGCTGCTCCCAACAACTGGCTCCAGAGGATGTGCCCAACCCACTGACCGGACAAGCAATCCCAGCAGCTCTGAGCAGAGGTTTCAGCAGCCCTGTTAATAGGAACAGCTTGCAACCTGCAGCCAGCAATCCTGGCTGCCACGTGAGTGAAAGGAGAGAACAGGAGGAAATTAGGTGATGAAAGTCAGCCTCAAGACTGGATGCCAACAAAAGCAGTGAGCTGGCTCTGAGAAGGAGGGGGTTGTGAGGCTTGGCTGCAGGCCTTACTCAAACACACGCATCTCCCCTACCTGGGGGTGGGATGGAAACAGAAGTTGCTTGCCCAGGAAAGAGAGCAATGAGGCAAGTCTGTCTTCCACCCCTAGAGAAACAGATGGAGTAAGCCCCGAAGACCCCAGGAGGCATCTTCCAAGGCACAGGGAGAAGCAACCACCTCCCGTCCCTATAGCAGCCCAAGCCCTCAGTCTGTAGAGGCAGGAAAGGCAGAAAGAGGTGGGGAAGAGTGGGGGAACAGGGAAGAAGATGGGCTGGGGCCCTCAGGGTGCTCACAGATGCGGAAGCCGGACTTGGGATCATGGTCATGCCCCCCTTGGCTATAGAGTGTGGTGGTGTCTCCTTTCTCGCAGCTGTTGTAGCAATGCCCACTCCTGCATGTCTGTTTGCAGATGGTGGGTGTGAAGACAATTTTTATCTTCCTAATCTTCTCTGTCAGGTTGGCCCCTATGAAATAAAAGGACAGTGATGAGTGGAAATAGCATCTCCAGGCCAGGATGCTGGTAATCTGCAGCTCAAGCTCCAAAGCATTCCCAGAGCAAGGAGAGGTCTGAGGCTTTCCCTGGAGCAGTGTCTCTCCTTTCCCCTCACTCACTCCAGCCTGTCCTCTGCTCCAGCATCAGTAAGGGCTGAAAAACTGCCAGCAGCATGCTCTGCCTGCCCAGCTGTAGTGGCATAATTCTCTGTGAAGGGACACACATGCACTAACTCCAGGACAAATGTGATTCTGTACTTTAAGCAATATTCCTTCTGAAGGAAGTAGCCAGGAGACTGGCTGCCCTTAAAATACTGGAAGGCTTCCCACACAAGCAGTCACACTGGTATCCACCAAAGAAAGCATCAGGGCTGGTAAGTGCCGCCTGACCTCCTGCTGTTAACTGCAGTCCCCTGCTGGTCCTTCACCATCTTCACATTAGATACAGGGGGAAACGGCACTCAGAGCTCTCAGGGGCTTGAGAATAATCAGTAACATGCAGAACTACTGTGTAACCATGAACTGGCTGGCTCGACACCGTAGTACTTCATCCCTGCCTGTTGAGACAGCTGTTTCTGTGAGTGCCCCTCTTGGTGTGTTCACCCTTGGACTCTCCCCATTTCAGTCCCCACTTGCAGACAGCAGCTTCAGTCGGGCTCCTGGCCCTACTCATAAGTGCTGAGATGCCACATGGTGCCTCCTTGGGGAAACAGGTCTTCAGGGGGAGCCAATCTGCAGCAAACAACCTGCATCTGTCCTAGCTGGGGAGCTGCTGAGACTCTGCCTCAGCAATCACACGTCCCTGCAGCCTGGCCTGATCCCTGCTCATATCAGAAGGCACCAAGGGGGCAGCCAAAGGGGAGAACTAGACACTGGTTGCACAATGTGGCCTCAAGGGCTGCTCAAACTGAGAAGGAAGTTGGGAGACACCATTCCTACAGATTGAAGCAATCGCCCTCCAGGGCAGCAGTGCTGGGGTGATGTCCAACATTTTTGGGAGGCATCTGTCACATTCTCCAGTCTCCCTTCCCCTGCTCTCAGCATTTTGCTACCCTGATCTGTCCTCCTATGGCAGGGCCTCTTTCTTCACCAAGCCTAGCAATGTCCTTGCTGACCTTCCCTTTCCATCCTGCCCAGTGTTACAGTCCTCGGAGTCCAGGGTCTCTTCAGAATCCACAGTCACACCATTGCCCTTCCCCAGGTCATCCTAAAAAGAAGCCCCCAAAGAGTGGCAGCCTTGGAGGCCTTACCCCTTGTAGACGAGGTGTGCTCCTGGGAAACCATATGTGGCCCAGAGCTGCTCTGCTCATGCCCATTCCCGTTGGGAAGTGCATTAGAGGTGAGCTGGCCATTGCTGGCTGGGTAGCGTCGGACAGTCCGTGAAGGTCCTGTGTGCTGGGGGGAGACAGGAGAGCCAATTCTGCTCCGAGTCCTGTGGAAGAGAAAAAACGAACCAATGTGCTCCTCATGAGTAACTGTGCTGACCCACAGTGCCTGTCCCCAGGTCGCCCTGCAGCAACTTCCACTGCCCAGCTGCCCGAGCTGACCCCTGGACATGGAGCTCTGCCTTCCTGAGCAAGGTCCCACTACTCATCTGCTTTTAGTCATGATGATGGTGCCATTTCACTCTGGGGACTACATCCCATGCTCTGAGTCTGCCAGGGCATAGTGCTCACTAAGATGCCCTCCCTGTACTGTCACGTCAGGCGGCTCCACCACTGAGGGATGCCTCGGCTGCCTTGCAGTACCTCTGTCTGCTCACCATGCTCAAGGGTTGCTCCTTGCCCCACCACATTTTTCCCCAGAAAATACAAGAAGTTCCAAATCAGTTTGTTCTTACAGTGGGAGCTTTCTCAGGACCTTCCTTCCCAGCTCCAAAAGGGCACTGAAAAACCAGCAACCGAGGCAGAAGAGTCACAAATAAAATAACCAAGAACTCACTCCTGTAAGAGTAGTTATAACCTTCTGCAGTAATTGCATTTATGGATTTTGGTATTTTCTGGGGACTAAGCATGAAGAAGCCATCCAACTCACAAGGTCACACTTCTTACAGTGTGTGTTAAAGCCATGCTGCTCACTAGGCAGAGCTCTGTGCATTAAATTGACAGAACAGCACATCTTGCTCTACTGCACTTGCTCCCATTTCTTTTTAGTGACTGGCAGCACTAAGCCTCCAAGAGGATGCTCTGTGCTTACCAGCAAACACCTCCCTCTTGCCTGCACCACCTGCAAGGAAAAAGGCTTTAGTACACCAGGGGTCAAAACAGGTTGACTGCACTTACACCTCTTGAGTTTCTTTTGACAGCCCATGACTTGGATTCCTCTGTGACTGAACTAGAGCACCAACAGATCCTCTGCATATACACTGTCCAACACCTCCCTCTCTGGGAGGCTGGGGCAAACTAACTCTGTCCCACCAAAGTGCCTGGAGAGATCCACACCACATTATGGTTGTCACCATCTTCCCTGTCACAGTCAGTACAAGGTATGTGTTTGTAAACCCAACAAGACTAGAGGATCCAATGAGAGTTGGATGATAGCAGCTCTGGCTCATTGACATTCACAGAATCACAGAATCATAGGGGTTGGAAGGGACCTCTGGAGATCATTGATTCCAAACCCCCTGTTGCAGCAGGAACACCTAGGGCAGATCACACAGGAACTCATCCAGACGGGTCTTGAAAGTCGCCAGAGAAGGAGACTCCACAGCCTCTCTGGGCAACCTGTTCCATCGCTCTGTCACCCTCACAGTAAGGAAGCTTTTCCTCATGTTGAGGTGGAACTTCCTGTGTTGTAACTTGGTGCCCTTTCCCCTCATCCTATCACAGGGAACACTGAAAAGAGACTGGCCCATTCTTGACATGCACCCTTCAGATATTTATAGACATGAATATGGTCCCCTCTCGGTCTTTTCTCAAGACTAAACAGCCCCAGATCTCTCAGCCTTTCGTCATAAGACAGATGTTCCAGCCCTTTAATCATCCTTGTAGCCCTCTGTTGGACTCTTTCCAGCATATCCCTGTCCCTCTTGAACTGGGGAGCCCAGAAGACATTCCTGGCTTAGATAGCTTGGAGTAATGGTAAGATTAAGGGAGATGAAAAGGGAACTAATGCTGCGCTGGTATTCAAAGAGTTCAAGTGTGATATGGAGGGCTTGCTGTCAGCCAGCAAGCCCAAAATCAGCCCTGAACAATAGAATGGAAAAGACGACACAGAAGTGAGGTCAAGTCAGTGAAGTCTATGAAGAACCAGTCTTGTCCCAGGAAGCCACTTTCATCATTTGCTAGACTTGTACACATGCACACCAACAGACAGAGCCCGTGCTATTCTGATAAAAAAATGAACAGGGCAGTACAATGTCAATCAGGCACATGTGAAATGAATAACAAACTGGCTGTGTGACAGAACACAAGAAGCAGTTGTCGCTGGGGAGGGGATTAGATGGGTTCCAGGGTGATCAGTACAAGGCCTGGCACGATTCAAGGATTTCATCTGGAAATAAATATTTTTATTTCAAAACAAACATACGATGGACATTGATAATATGTGCTGCTGATACAAAAATCCGCAATGTGGTGTATCATGATGAGAACAGAGCAATCATACAGAGCAGCCTGGATCACTGTGGAGGGCAAATCCTTCCAAGCAATATGGGATTTTAATAGAGCCAAATGCAGAATTCCACTTCAAGGAAGAAGGAATGCAGGCAGCAGCTGCAGATAGACAGAGATTATCCTGGAAAGTGGCAATTTTGAAAAGATTTGGGGGGTATTGACAAACCATTAAATATGAACTGTCAGTTCAATGTCCTGACATCAGGGCAGTGAAACACCACAGGAACAGGGAGGTATTTTAGCCTCCCTACAAATCCTCACCACAGAAGGGAGTATGTATGCTCAAATATCACATCTAGTTCTGAAGTGAAATATCTCACATCTTCTAAGGGATGTTGAAAAACTGGATAGGATGCAAGAAAAAACATGACAAGTAATTTGAGGACTGGTGAAAATGCCTTTCTGTAAGAAACTTAAAGTATTCAATCTCTTCAATTTAGCAAAAAGATGAAGAGGTGCTCTGATTACAGGGCATAGGTTTCTCCACAGGAACAAAACACCAGGTGTAGAGAGCCTTCTAATCTAACCAAGGCAGGCAAACCATGAAAGAACATCTGTAAACTGAAGCCAAATGGTTCCCTACTAGAAATCAGGCCTACACAGCAGTGTAGCTTTTTTCCTTCTGCATAAAACACCCCAGTAGTGGATTCCCCAACTCCCAACACCATCACTTCAGGAGACAAAAGTGATCTGCTGGGAGATGAGATAATGAAGATGTATAATCTGCACTGACCTGGAGGCAATTTTAGATTGCCTTTGATTGGTTTTGGCCTTGTCCTGTAGGAATCCAAGAATGAACTGCTTTATCTCAGAAACAGAAGTCCCCAGCCTGGATACTCATTACCTAATTATTTCTAATGCAGGAAAACCTTAAAAAGGAATGGCTGAGCTGCTGGGAAGAAGCATGAACAGCAGCCCCGAGAAGAAGCAGCGCAGGTAATTTGTGCTGCTGGGCAGACACTCAGCTTTGCAAGCTGAAGGTTCATATGCTGTTCGGAGTGGAATCCAGCCACAGGTCATGCAGGGATGGAGGCAGAGCAAGTGGGTTTGGCCAAAGACCACAGATGGGTAACAAAAACGCTACCTGCTGATAAAAATATTTGTGGTCTTGCTAGAATCAAGATCTAAACTGAGATGATGCCAGCGAACAGTCCTTGTTTGCTAACCAGAATAACTGCAAATAAGTGAATTTTATTTCAGTCCCACCTCAGTCCCTACGAGCCTCTTTCAGAAGCTCTCCTGAGATTCTGAAAAGCACCACCTGCCCTGGATGGTGATGCGAGCCAAGCATGACCTGCCCACACATTTCTGAGCTACTTATCTGGCCCTGCTGCCAGCAAAGAAAATTCTGGTGCTTGTTACCTGATGTGCTACTGCTCGTTTTGTTAGTGACAAAGGAAAAGCTGCATGGAGCTCCAGGGAGGCTAGGTGAGAGCTATGAAGCCCTGGAAGCTCAGGAACATTTTTTCTCTCTTCTCTGGTGAGCGACTCCAATCAAAGTCCTATGGGTGAATGTGGCTGGAGTTCTAAGGTCTTTTCCTGCATAGATTGAAGCACTCCAAGGAAAACGGGTGAGAGTTTCCAGCCCAGAAACGCTCACTGTCCTAGTGCTGGCCACTTGAGGGCAACTTCAGCCCTGAATTTTAAGAGTTGCTGGGTGAAGGTGAGCAATGGCATAAGACAGGGAAATATCAGCTCTTGTGCTTGAAAAGACTCATATCACATCTATCCTTGAGGAAGGGGAGCATGCTACGTGGAAGCAGCAGGGCTTGGCTGGGCACTACCCATTGCCTGCCTGAAGGAGTTCCACCCCTTGGCTTTACAGACAACTGTCATTCCCAGAATGATCAAATTTTGTAAAAAAACAAAACAAAACAAAAAACAAACCCCAAACAAAAAACCCCGACATATGAAGGGCTTTAAATAAAATACTAATTAGCATTTCAGTTACAAACAAAAGTGGATTTTATGAGCTTACAGTGAGGGGCAGTGCCAATTTCACAAAGGAAAAACTAGTAGGAACATTACTCCATGGCTTGCAACACTTGAGGAAAAGCCATCCTACTGGGATCCTGCTGGCAAAGTATTCCAGTGTGTGTCACAGCAGGAGGAGGCAGATTTGCTTTGAATTAATTTGTTTATTTGGTTCTATTCTAGGCAGATGAGCTCTGGGATTTGTAGACTGAATTGAGTAACACCATCCTACCCTGGGCAACAGAAATCATTGGCAAAGGGCATCTTTCCATCTTGGTTTGTTAGTCTCAGTCCCTCCTCAAGTCATGCCAAGCAGCTGGCTCATGGTCAGGGAATATAAAACAGAGCTTCCCCCCTCCAGACCTTGAGAGCCAGTCCAAGCTGGGCAGAAAGGGACTGGCTTCCTTGAAGGGAAGGTCTTAGGGAATGGAGCTGAGCTCAGAGGCCTCTTCCTTTATAGGTGACTTCCTGCTAAGCAGCTGGTTTCTCTGCCCTTCATCCATCAGAGCTGCTGACAGCTTTTTCTGTGTCAGGCACAGCCTGTGGAGCAGAAACAGCATGGACACCCAGGACACTTCTCCTTTTGGGATGTCCTGGCATGCCCACCTCTCTGATGTCCATCTAACAACAGCAGTGGTCCAGGGTAAACAGGTCAAGGAGAGAAGGAAGAGGGAACAGTGTCCTTCTCCCAGGAGCATGGATGTCTGTGCTTCTCACCATCTCTACCAGGCTGACAGCTGAAAAGTCACTGGCTTGGAGACCTCAGTCACCAGCACATGCAAAGTAGCACTCCTATGGTATTAGGTGCTAACCAAAATTAAAAGAGATCTATGATAGGAGGGAGCTGTGCAAAAGAGTGATCCACATCTACAACAATTCAAAACTACCCAACAAGTACTTGTAGCTGCTCTCTTCTGAGGTGTGTGTCAAGGACCTGGACTCCTCATTAGCCCCTGAGGACACATACCAGAAGTCAGAACTGAGGGAGACCTGGTCCCTTACATTCTAGAGCTACACACCCCTTATGATCCAAATGACACCATATGACATCCAGCAAGGGAAATGTACACCTACAAATGCACCTCTCTCTGTGTAAATGCTTTATGCTAAACAGGTTTCATTACGGATTACGATCTGCTCTATATTTACTTTAGACACAGCAGGCTAGAGAATATACAAAAATGTCGTATTCCCTGGATATGATGGCTTTCCTTCCCAGTCCCAGATCGACCTGCAAGGTGCCTGTTTCTTGTCCAGAAGAGGTAAGTGGTATCACTCACCCTGCTGAGGAGAGCGAGCAGAAGACTGAGCTGGCAGGCTCCTGCAACCACAGAGATGAACATGAGGACCTCATGAGACCTTTAAAAGCCTGCAATTTCAAGACTAGGTACACAGAATCACAATAAAAAAGGCTAAATTACCAAAACAACAAAAAACACTCTTTTTCTAATCCACTGTATACTGAAAGCATTTTCTGAATTTCTGATCACTTTTGCTGATCATGGTTCCCTGGGTGAGGAAAAGCCACAGGGAATCCAAGTGGGCATACAGCCGTGTCTTCTCCTCCTGACCTAAGGCCAGGCATCCTCCTTGGGGCTGGAGGCAAAGGTGGCAAACCCTTCAAAGGGCTTCCCTCTCAACAGCAGCAACACCTCAGTCTTTCCTGGATTTAACTTCTATCGGCCACTCTTCATCCAACTATTGACTTTGGACAGATTGTGAGTAAGCTGGGAAATGGTGTTTTTTGTGTTTGCGTAAAGGAAACACAGAGCCAAGTGCCACAGGAGTGTTACTGTTTTTTCATTCAGCCTGCCTCAGTCTCTCCCCAGCCAAAGCCTGACTGACCACAGCAGGGTGGATGGCCCAAGGCACCATGGAGAGAGTGAATGCTGGACAGTGCAGTCAGCAGGGAGGGGTGCTATGCCCAGACAAGGCAAGGGCTGGCCAGACGAGAACTGGAAAGTCACTCTTCCAGCTGGTAACAAATCTGCACCCTGCTGAGCATCAGGGAGAGATGATAAAGACTATGGAGACCAAAGGAGCAGTTCCCAGGAGGGCAACAACAGAGTGTGACAGCACTGGTCAAAACAAAACTGAAGATAAGAGACCCTCAGAGAACCAACCATCTTCCCAGAGTCCAGGAACCCCCATCCCAGGGTCCAAGCTCAACAAGCTCCATCTCTTCAACTACAACCAACCTGCTGTCTGGCATGTGACTGCTGCCGCCAGCCCCCGGAAAAGGCAGCCCCCCCTGGGGCTGGGAGCAGGGTTGCACACAGGGAAGCCACTGCAGCACTGGTAAGTCCACCCCAGCTTCTCCATCCTGCAGCCTGCGCGTGGCTCCAAGGAGAGGAGGCTCAGCCAGGACAGGGGCTGAGTCACGCTCAGCACTGATAACCTGCCAGGACAACAGGCTGGTTCTCCCCTGGTTTTTAAATGCCGAGTAATATACTCGGTGTCTGTCTTGTCTGTCTGCCTGTCCCTTTGGCTAGATGCCCTCCCCGCTTGGGGCCACTGGGACCAAAATCAGTGATTCACTTCCCCCTTTGTAATGCTCCGCAGTTGCTGATTTTCCACTAAAGCATCGGAGAAGAACGGGCAGCCTCAACACCAGCGTCTGTGTCCACAGGGGAAGAGAGAAGGAGCCAGCTTTGGAAAGCAGCAAATTGACCACAGACCAGAAACTTCCCCTTTCTTGGACTCCAAACAGGTTCCTCAGCAGGCAGACGGGATTCATGGCTCAGGCTCCAGGCCCTGGAGCACAGGGGAGGCATTGCTTAGAGAGCACTACAGTTTATTATCAATTAGCTCACAAACATGCTGACAAGGAAGACAGCTCTGATAGGACTTGGGGAAGAGGGGGAAAACCACACCATACAAGGCACCTGACTTCAAGCCCACCCACATTGTCCATAAATCCTGGCTAAGTTTTATTATCCCCACCAAGCAGCAGAGATAGTTCTGAAACCTGCCTGCTTCAGGCGTCCCTCTGTCCCTCCTGCAGCTGCCTTCAGCTCTGGTACCCCCTGTGCAAGTGAGGGAGACACCAAAGCCTGAAGACCCCTTCTCCCCACGGTTTGGTGGAAGGCAAGGGCAGTTCTCCTGGCCAGGAGATGCAACCACAAGCCTCCCCCAGGCATGAGACCTTCACAGCTGAGCCAAGCTAGAACTTGCATACAATGAAGGCCACAAGAACGACCATCAGATGCCTTCTTGCCCTATTCACAGTCACCTGCAACCAGATTTCATACCAGATGGCACACTAGACACAGGCACCTAGAATGTCCCAGGTACCTCAAGGCAGGTGGCAACCCTATTGTGTAGCACAACATATTTCAGCTGCCAAGGTTTCCCTTCACATTTTCACACGTCACCTTGTGGTGACACAGGCACAGCTCACGCTCAGTCAGGTCAATGGGCAAGCAGGAAGAGAGTCACCCAAATCCTTCCTCCCCTGCATGACCTCAAGAGCTCCTGTGGGCAGAGGTGCCACTAATAACACCTTTTGCCCTGGGCACAAAGAGCACTGGCAAAGTGGGGCTGCACAGGCAGGAACAAGAGTCAGGCTCCCTACCCCACATACACATTCAATGCCGCTGGCACATGCCCAGGAGTCAAATCAGTTCAGCATCAAAGATACTACCACTATCCCTCACCATGGCTGGCAAGGGTAGCCACTGAATCCACATGGCTCTTGTTTTGGACTCCCTCCTGTTGCCATCTTGCAGTGGTAACTCCAGATCCTTGCTCTGCTTGACATATGTGCCAGGGGCTGGCTGAGATTTCTCTGGATCTCTCACTACAAACCACAGCAAAAGATGTGGAAGTCCATGCAACAGCAAAGGCACCAGGAGCCTGCCCCACGCTACCACGCTCAGTCCCTCCACCACCACCCTGGCATCTCCCTTCCTCTGGCCTCCAAAGCAGTGCCAGTGTTGCAGGGCCACCCAAGCTGGCTCCCAGCCCACTGCAGAGGGCATGAGAACAAAGAGGGAGAAGGACATGGGCTGTGAATGCTATCTTTATCTGCTCAGGAGTTGCCAGACTAATATAAGCGAACCTCTATAAGCAGAGAGTCAGTGAACAGGTTCTCTTTAACCAGTCTCTGGGGGTCTAATTTGCTCCTTAGCTGAAGTTGCTGCTCACACATCTCTGCACAGCTCCCTGCTGACATTAAATGCCCTTCCCTTTTCACATGTGTCACCTGCCACTCTGCAAGTTCTCTTCTTTGCTCTTGTGTATTTGGGAGTGAGCAACTGACTCTCTGGAAGCAGTCCAGCTCTCCAAGCATGGGAACAGCACCTGCCCGGCCCAGTGAAGCTGCAGAAACATGCCCGGTGCAAGGGCATGACACTGAGCAGTCAACAAGAGCAGCATATCACACTCTTGGTTGGATCCACCAGACCTTAGTAGTGACCCATAAAGTGGCCAGAACCTTGACTTCCAAATGCCAAGTGTGATGCAATCTGCATATCTCCAGAGCTGAGGTGCAGGTCAATGCCTCCCAGAAAAACCAATACGCAGCCTGCAACTGCGCTGAGCTTCAAATGGAGCCAGCAGAGGAACCAGGCCAGGCTACTTGATTACAGATGCCACATCTGCGCCAAACCTTCAGCATTCCACAGACTAAAAGAAGGATTTAGAGGTAGAGGGAGGCCAGACGAGTTACCACCCCTCTGGCAGAGCCACCCAGGCTGGCCCCAGGCGCTTGTGTGAGCAGCAGGGGAGACGGGCAGCCATGCAGCTCTCCTCTCCCTAGCTCAGCCACACGCTCCTTTGGGCTCAAGTGGTGAGGAAGCTGCTCCAGTTGGCACTCCTGCCATGCAAGGGCTGATGTTCAGCAGTACAATCAACAGGCATGGCACTGATGCCAGTTGGTCACACAGCTGCTCTCACGCCTTGCTGGGAAGAGACCCATCCAGAAGTGTCGTAGCAGCTGCCATCACATGAAGGTCTCCATCAGTGCCACCATCCTACTGCAGACATCCCCTCGTGGCCACAGCTTTTGCACCACTACTAAATCAGGTATAAGATGCTGGCACAGTTGGAGAGCTGGGCTGTTCACTGTGCAATGTTATCATTCCACAGAGGGTTCAGCCACCACCACCAGTCATAGCAGTGCCTCCACTGCCTTCCCCCTGTACCCCCCAGTACAGTGAGCAGCAGGGTCCTGCCTGGCAGGGTAGGATCTGTATTTAGGGAAGGGGCAAGCAAGAGAAGAGGACAACCTATCAACCTGCCCTTGTGCCCACAAACACACCAAGATCTCCAGCCCAAAGGGCCCTCTGTTTCCACAAAACACAACAGCTGCGAGCTGAAGACCAGGCCCCTGTCTAAGGAAACCTGCTGCAGAGGCGTTCCACAAGGAGAAGCTCCCCGCCGGTCACGGGGAGGTCACTTGTCTCCCCCATATAGCAGATATCAAACAAGGACTCCTGAGTTTCATTTCCATCTTGTTGACCAGCAACACTCACCCCCTCCAACAGGCTGCCAGCATCAAAGCCCTGAAAAAACACTTTAGCCTATTCATCCTTGCGCCCACACACGCCCCAGGGAGGGCTCGAGAACAACAGGGTGGAGAGATGTGTGTAGTCCTCTCATCTAGAGAGGCTGAGGCTCTTCATCTACAGCTGGGAAGACTCCCACTCATCCTAGGATCACTGTGGATCTACGACACATTTTAATCTAAAATAATGGTTGAACGCCCAGCAGGATGCCTTGCCTTTGGATCTATTAGCTCAAAGTAGCTAGGTCTCCTCACATCTCTCCATTCTCAGCCACACATAGGATTCCCTCATCTGCAGCACTCCAGGCATAAGAGCTGTTTTGGGACGTTTTTGCTGACCACTCTTGAAGTCTCAGGCCCTGCCAGGGATCGGGGAATGAGCATCCCGGCAATTTTATTTTGTACTGTTCTGCACCAGCTCCATCCCTTCAGTTGCTCAGCAGACAGAAGACCAGACCCTGGAGGGACTAGGAGCACTCCTGGCCACATATGCACGATGTCTAGTGGCAAAGCCAGTGCTTCCAGAGGGTACCATGATCACACATCTGCTCTCACACCTCTCACACATGGCCTTCAACATCCACACCAAGGACCAGGAGGGAGGAGCAGGTTTCATGGCATCTCTGGTGGGAAGGGCTCAGGCACAAGCAGAAAGGTTGTGCCTGTCGTTGCAGTGCTTGATCTCCAGTTCCTCAGCAAAGCAGCTCCAAAGCAAGGGAGAAGGCAGAGCTCCAGCGCCATTATCAACCTGTCATTAAATCCCTGGGAGAGTTTGGCACTTTGCTGTTGTAGAAAGCCTTGTAGCTGAAAAATTAGCATGGCCACCCTGCCAAGGCTACAGGCAACCTAATACACTCTGTCTGCCCTCTCCAGATAGCCTCAGCCTTTGAGTATGTTTCCCATCATCCAAAGCCAGTGTTTGGCTCAGTTTTGCAGATGTGTGTCTGTTAACCATTCCCTCAGTTGCCTCCCTCCTTTTGTAGTTCCCAGTGTTCCATCCAATTTGTCAAGATCTTATCCTGGCAGTAAAGAATATCTTTACTCAGTGCAGGACCCCAGGGTGTACCAGAAAAAAATCCATGCAACTAGAGTTTTTTACCTCCAAAGTCCTAAGCCTCTGGTCTCTCTTACATGGCCACACTGCATTATACTCTGCTGCCTAACTTGCTGTTCACTCCTACTCTGCAAAATTTCAGCCTCTCCTTCTTCAAGATTTCTTCCTCCCATAGACTACTTTTTTCCTTCAGCTGTAACAATATTTTTCCAGCCTGATTGTCTTCTTAGTTCCTGCATCTCCCCAAAGGGAGCATCCATGCAAATGAGACAAAAATGGGTTGGTGTGAAGAGCTGGGCACCAATCCCATCCAGCACCAGGCACACAGGGCAGCATTTCTCAGGGTGCTTCTGAAGAAAGCAGAATGAGCATATTTTATATGGAGACCTCTACACAGAATTATAGAATGGTTTGGGTTGGAAAGGACCTTAAAGGTGATCTAGCTCCAACCTCCCTGCCAAGGGCAGGGACACCTTCCACTAGACCAGCTTCCTCCAAGCTCCATCCAACCTGGCCTTAAACATTTCAACTCCATTTCAACTGCTCCTTGTACCAAATCAGCTTCAATTAGTCCTTTGAGTCCTGTCAGCACTTGGTGATTTATGGAAAATGCTCAAACCCAAAAAGAACAGCTTTGATTTTGCTTAAGTATTAGCTTAAACCAAATAAGGCAGCAGATGATCAGTTATGAGAAACTGCAGCGTAATCCATATGCACAAGGGAGCTGAAAGCAAGCTGGACAACAATCCTAATTCAGGCATCAGGGAAAAAAAAACTCCAGTGTTTGATCATGGGGTCTTAGTGCTCTTCTAACATCTTTCTTTTTCATACAACTGCTATATAAATTGTATTGTCATAAATGTCCCAAATGATATATGTATACTATATAAAATAGGCTATAAACTAGATTTTCTGTACTACCTCACCCACCACATGTATAATGCATTTGCCCTGCACCCTGCTCTCTTGCATATAGTCTCACACTAAGCTGACAGTAGTGGCATTTTTCTTTCAGTCAGAAGGAACATTTGAACATTTTTTCCCAAAGGCTAGATGCTGAATTAAACTACAGGAAGGGCTCCCAAGGAGGTGCAGAAGAACCAGGCCTAATGTAAAGACCATATTTGGAGTTTAAAAGGAGCCTGAAAAGCCAGCTATCCTCCTGCTGCTCTGAAGCATATGCAACCCCCTAAAAAGTAAATACATAAAACACATAAACCAGAATGGTGCTGACAGCTTTAAAACACTAGAAAGCAGAGCAACTGTATCTGGTGCCCAGCTAGAGAGGGTATATCAAGTAATTTAAAAACAAAAGTATTTTTCTCTTAGAAAAATGACATTTACACTTCTCTTGGGTTGCTTGAGTTTTTTTCCTTTTGGCTTCCCAGCCAACTTGCCAAGGGCTTTCAGCTATGTCAAAGCAGGAGAGGGGATGAGATCTGAAACTTACGGAGATCTCATTGCCCTTAGTGGAATATCTTTTCACATATTCTCACATGAACTGGCACTGGCTTTTTAGTTTTAATTTTTTAACAAGGTCTCAGATATCTATTAAAGTTGGCTCTGGATTAAGGAATGTAAATGCTTGGCCGCCTTGTGAAAAGTATATTGCCAAAGGGAAGCTCCTTAGAAAGATGCCATTAGGGATGATCTGCAGTGGGACAATATGCATAAACACACTGCAGTAGTGAAGGGCAAGGTTGGCACCAGTGTTTTACCCCAGGAATTCAATGTCACATGCTATGGACCTCCTGGGCTGGCCCCATCCCAAGCAAAGTAGGAAACCTGCCACAGCCCATGCCATGGGAATGCACTTAGACAGATGGGCTTAATAGGCAGGGTCACTTTTGTTTTCTCTGCTATTTGGGTAGTACCAAACTGTAACCCTCAGAAAGATGAAGTGAGAGAAAGTCTTAAGTAAGCAGAAGAACAGGCTGTGTGATCAGTAGGTGTGCATCTAGTACAGACCTCCTCCTAGCACTGTATGTATAGTGGACAAACAGCCTTGGACACTCAGTAGCAACCCAAGCAAGGCAATAAGAAAACTCCCCTCCTCCTCAAAAATATGGAAAGTTCCAAGCTGGCAAGACAGGAGGCTCCAGGTCCTGCTTTCACAATTAAGACAAATCTGTCTCTATTTGGAGCAACATCTTCAAAAAGCAAGTGGTCTTGCAATGAACTTTAGTTTTATCTGCCAGTCCTCAACGACAACAAGCTAATCAAGCTGATTTTGCCAAGCTACAGTTCTCAATGTGATGTTTCGAGCTGCCACCCCATGGTGGAGAGCTTTACATCCACATGGGCTCCACTCTGCTCTGCAAAGGACCATGCTAGACATTTGACTGCCACCAAAATGGGAACTGGTTTCAGCCAGTTTTCAGAAGGATGGAAAGATACTTTCTCCATCCAGCAACCTCTGCTGCACACTCGAAGATCCTGCCCTCTGCTTGCTCCCTGCTGTTCCCATCCTTCGCTTCCAGGAGAGAGAATAGGGATTTTGGCAGAGCCTTCCTGCTGGCATCAGGTTTGTGGTGTCCTCAGACCAGGAGTGCTTGCCACAACTCCTCAAGGGCTGTATCAGGAAGGGAGGAGATGTCTCCTCCAGCGTGCTGGAGAGAAGGCTCTGAGATCAGGAGTCAGTGGGGCAGACATGTCTCAACTCAGCCTTCTTCCTTTTCCATCCTGAAAACATCAGGCAACTCCCACAAACTGCCTTGCCTAAACAGAGCCCTCTCAAAGGAAGCTCCCTGCCCTCAAGAGCTTAGCTGCATTAAGCTGTCTGAACAGTGTCTCAGCACCTTATACCACAGCTATGTACTTTTCCCTTGCCTGGGATGCTGGGAAAATGCTTTGCAGGTCTATTCTTTTCTGTGAAGAGGAAGGATGCCCAGCTTCCCAGGCAGCCCTCATCCAGCATACATCCCACCTGGACAGCAGAGCTCCTTTGCATAGATGCAGGTTACAGATTTATGCCCAGCACTCCTGCAGGCAGGACCTTCTCAAGTCACAGTGGCAGGACCCTCCTCACACGCTGCCCAGAGTCAGAGGCAGCTGGCCATCCATTCTGACAACCAGGGGCAGAGGTGCAAGCCCTTTCCACTCCCTGCTAAATAAACAGGAATTCTGCTGATACTCCAGCCATAGGAAAACAAAGCTGTTTCCATTTAGCTCAACTTCTGGGCTGAGGTGCAGCTCCACCCGCACAACCATCCATCAGGACTTTGCGTCTCTGGGCAGAGATTCAGGCTGAGATCAAGAACAGGGAGGATTTGCAGCTAGTCCACATCAGGAGGGCCACTAACACCCCCGGGATTTTGCTCTCCAGAGCACTCCCTGTTCCAAGCAGCCCAGCTTCAGGGCCTCCCAGCTTCTGCAGCAGCTAACAAGTCCCCACAGCCTCCCTCTCAGATGCCCGGCTCCAAACCTTGGCTGAGCCATGGCCTGCTGAAGGGACTTCAGAAGTAGTAACCATTGCTCAGCCTGGATTTTAAGGGATGAAGGCTTGAGTACCACCAGCTCTGGTATCAGCCAAGTAAACCCAGAGCTGCCCCTCTTGTAGCCGTGCCTTCCCCTGGGAAAGTGCTGAGCTCAGATAAGGCTGAGTGTGTCGTCTTCTTTAGTTCTGGGAAGAAGAGATTATGTGCACCACATGAGCAAGCCAAGGATGCCATGATTCTTCCCCAGTATCCCTCCAAACACAGGTGCTGACAGTTATGTGTGACATGGCAGCACTGACACCTGTGCTTGGCACAATGCTTGACTGACATCCATGTCTTCCCAGGACTGCCAGCATGCCCACAAATGGATCTATGAGAGCTGCACTGGGAATGCCCACAGATCCATTTACTAACCTTCACATCTGCCAGGTGCAAATACAAACCAGCCAGCACAACCAGTTGTGTATGTCTGGTACAACCCTGTTTGTCAAGAAGCTGCTACTTCTTACCAAGGCTGAGTATGGCAGACCAGAAGTAACTTGTCTCCTGCTCTCATAGTTTGTGCTTCCTAGGCTCTCCTGGCAGGGAAGCTGCAGAATGCATCTCTGCTTCTGCTTCCAGGCATGAACCGTGGAGAATCTGAGCCCATCTGTTGAAACAAGGTCATGAGAATGGGCAGCTGCCTCCTCATGCTTTTCACCAAGGGTTTATAGGTTCCTGCAGACTCCCAAAGACTTCCTACCTGCACAGTGAGCAGCCCCACCACTCAGGCAGGTAGAGAATTTTTTGATCTAGGCAGTTCCTGCATAGCCTGCAGGGCTTTTCTCCCAAATCTCTCCAAAGATTTGCTTCAGAACACACTGAAATCAAAATCAACCCCACCTCTGTTTAGCAAGCAGGTCTCTGGGGAGGATGAATGGGTTTTGTTTCATCCTTGTATGACATCTAATACAGTCATGTTCTAATGCATGACTTCAGAGCTTCCAATTGCTAGCTCTGTACAAACAAAGCCCATATGCATACAAATAAACTAAAGGAGAAATAAAATTCACTCATGCGAGGATTGATGTGCTATTGTACGGAGAAAGCGAGATGCAGAAGCGCAGAAATTACGTTAGTGGTAGCACCAGGTGATGCTATCACTGCAAGAAGCAGGCTCCAAGTTCAGACAACTCTGAGAGCATGCTTTCATGAGACAAATGGCCAACCTAGTAACTGGCTTCTACCAAAAGGGGAGCCCACCCCTCTCCTCCCCCTGCAATGCTAGCCTTGCAATTCTGTCCAATACTTCTGGTCCTCATGTAATCTTTCAATAAGTCAATTTAGCCCCCTGAACTGGTAGAAAATTATCATTAGTTTTGCTGTGTTAACTTCCTGTTAAGCCAGCTTACCCAGGGACCAGATGAGCACCAACGCCAAGGCAAGGGAAGCAGTGGGAAGGCATGGCCAGGTGCAACAGTAGTAGGAGAGAGCATTTGGCTACAGACACTCCTTCTTACAGGCTCCACAGCTAGCCTAGAAGTTTCCAAGCAGACAAGGACACACAAAAATATTTGGGACAAACAGCACCAAGACTTTTAGGTTGTACCAGTTGTTTACCATGTTATATGGTCCATGAACAAAACTTAAGCAACCAAATTGTACAGGAAAACACCCAGGGGCTGAAGTGAGGTGTTTCAATTCAGAGCAATGCCAGGGTGCAGGCAGCCCTACACCTTCCTGCACAGCACCACTAAGCATTGCCTGGGCAGGAAAGGCACAGCACAGGATGGCTCCAGAAGGCAGTGAGTGGTGGCTGTCCCCCAGAGTCCTACCTGCCACCATCGCAAAGGACAAATGTGAAATACTCCTGCCAAACCCTGTGGGGTGAGGATACGTCCTACGGCCTCCCTGAGGAGGGAAGGAGGAAAGGCACAACACAGTCCTTAGGGAGTCCTATGTCCTTGGGACAGCGCCAGAGGATTTAAGGTACAACAGGCAGCTGGGCATTCAGCAGTCCCAGCTCAGTGATCACTAGACGCTGTGTCTGACTTTCTGAACAGGAATGCTCTGCCAGTGCCTGCACAGCCCCTCGTCCTTGCTGCAGAGCCTGAGGTCATGTTCCTTACTGGGAAAGCCTTCAACAGGTGCTGATCTCCAAGAGCATTGCTCTCCCTGCTCTCCTGTCCTCACACGCAGAGCAGTGGCACGGAGGGGTAGCAGGAGGTCATTGCCAGGGAGAAACTTGTCAGCAATGACCAGGATTGCAGGCACATGTGAGGGCTGCATGCTCGCTCGGGCACTCAGCCTCTCTTGGGGCAGCGATGACAGGGGCTTGGCTGCCTCTCCCTGCCAGCATCAGCTCTGCCTTGCCTGGGTTTACTTCATGTCAGTCAATTCCTTGTCAGTCATTTGAGCCCCTCCAAAACAGTAGATGGCTGAGAGTAAGTCTCTAGAAGTGTCTCCAGCTCATACATTGTCTCTGCTTTAGAAAACACAGAAAGGCAACAGCTACCTTAAGTGCAACAGACACTTTAAAAACAATGTGCAGAAACACAGAAAAACAAAGGCTGACCTGCCCTCTCCTCAGGCAGCTCTAAATGAAGCTGACAGGAATGTCAAAGCAGCTCAGAGACAAAAAAGAGAAACTGGAATTATTCCCCCAGTGAGGCACCTGTAATTTGCTGTAATGTCTTCTTGATGACGACTGAGGTACTTCTACTGGAAGCCATGTGCAAATCCTCTCCTGTGGTGGCTACCAACAAACCCAGTTTTTCTGGCCCAGCAACTGGGTTGAGTAGCAGCAAGAACAAGTGGGGCCTTAGGGGTGATGTAGTCTAACACTTCTCCCATGTTCATGGACTCTTGCAGACAAGCAGAAGTGATTTAAAAAAAAACAAACAACAACCAAACACAAAAGTGTGGGTTGTTGTATATCAAAAAGCACCATTCCCACCTCTCCATCCCCACTGAGCTGCCAGCACTGCAGAGGTGCTTGTCAGGGAAAGGCACCTTTCTCACCTTTACTGCCTCCTTCAACAGAAAACCCACAGGTCCAAGGGGACTTCACCAAATGCAAAGCTTGGAGGAGTTGCAGCTTAGGTAAAAGAACATCTCAGCAGTGATCTGAGGCAGGCAGGCTGAAGCTGTAAGCTCTTCCACACCCAAAAGGACTGGACAATGCCACAGTTGTTGTTCCAAGCTTAACACTCTCCTCACAGAGTCTCTCCTGCACAGACTTCTCTGAGCTTCAAGAACTGCATCTTTGTTTCCATACCCAACATATAGGCACCTGCCTGGGTACCAAAATGACCCACACTACAGCAGGGTAACACAGAAATATGGAATAAATGGCTCTATAATGGCTAGTGTCTGCCAGGAGACATCTCTGAGTGTCATCACTTTGCTCATACTAGCATTTATTAGCACACCTTATCTATGCACACTCTTGTGGATTCTACCTGGACATACTGCTCTAAAAACATCCTCCTGCAAAACAGATTTAACCCCCACTCCTCCATTCACCCTGCTGCTACAGCCGCTACTGCTTACCAACTGCACGGGCGAACTGCTGAGCTTCATGGTCCTCCTTCATCATGGGACTGCTACTAGCCTGTCCCGTTCCTGCACGTACTGGGGGACTGTGACACACTGCTGGGGCCAAACCAAATCCCTTGGAGAGAGAGCAGGACCTGATCCCCTTCAGTCAACCCCCTCCCACAACCTGGGCAGGAGCCTCCACTGGGAGCTGAGCTCCTGGCCCCACGAAGCAGAGTCTGTGGCCTCACTGAACATGGCATCAATTGCCTGTGGGTTTGGGGGAGCATCCTGCTGGGAAGGAGGTTTGACTTACACTGCTGGAATGTGCCGTGGGATGGGTGCCTGAGCCCCTCGCAGGGAGGTGTCCCGCCCTGCCGTGCTGGTCCTCCTCCTGAGGGAGCTTGCAGGGGCTCGGAAGGCAGCAGCAGCTCCAGGCGGGTGGTATTCCTGCTCAGGAACAACTTCCTCACACCGGGAGCCCTGGAAGCCTGAGCGACAGGTACAGACCTGGGGACGGCTGCAGGAGCCCTTGTTCTGGCACGGTGGGTCACAGACAGCTAGGGAGACACAGAAAGGTGGTTAGTGGACACGAGGCTCCCAGCAGCCTGCCTCCTGGGAGCAGCCTGCACGCTACCTTCCTGCTTTAGTCCACTTTGGGAGCTGATTTGCATGGTTCCCTTGTCTCTCCCCTCCCTCTGCAGCTGACTTTGGAGTCACTGTGCTCAAATTCCTCCACAGCTCCAGGGACGTAGAGTTCATTAACTTCATGCCCAAATCACACTCTGAGACTGTGTGTGTTCCTAATTACAGCACATCAGCTTCAGTTTGCACCCTGGGAGGAAAGTGCTATTAATTATGCGCCAGACCTTAACACTTCCCATGTCACCAGATGCCAAACTGGGTTTATAGTCCAGCCAACAAGAGCCAGGAAACCACAACTCACTCAGGTAGGACCAGGCTCATTGTTCTGAGCAAAAATAATTTTAAAAGGCACTGGAAAACAGTGTCTTCCCTCAAAGAAAAGGAAAGGGCCGGCTGGCCGAAGGGTAATGAAACCTTGTCAGACAACACCAGGTGGACATTAACCTCCAGCCTCGTGGGAACACTGTGGGTGGGCTGAAACATGCAGCCACTGCTTCTGCTGAGGGCCCCTGACACAGATAGGTCTCACCTGCTCTGCCATCCACACATCATCCTGCTGTTGCCAAGTGAGTCAAGTCTTTATACAGGCTTTCACAGCCCTTAAAACCCTTCCCTCACCCCCAAACTAGACTGCCATCAGCTTTTCCTAACTAAATCAGTGTTACATTGGCTGGAATGCTTCATCTGACCCTTTATTACCATATCAACACTGAGGAAGAGAGGGAGATCTCAAATAAAGGGAGAACCAAAGAAACATAGGGCTGTACAGGTTAAACCCACAGGTTTTGATGAAATCTCCAGTAAAATAAATCAGCCACCACTGCAGACTCTGGAACAGAGAAAGGGTCCTAGTCACGCTGGAATTTACTGTCTCTGGGAAGTCTGGCAGTCCAAAAGTTGATGTAATTCATAATATGAAACTCAGCTGCGATTTAAATAGGCCAGTCCCTACTGTTATCTCCCAATAAATGCCTGTTCTAACAAAGGCCACCAGACCAGGAAGCCTGCCATTGAAAACAACCACTTCACGTGCTGAAATACTACAGAGCAGCGATGCTGGGACCTGGGATCACAGTGGTTCTCACAACCTCTCCCCAAAACAATGTTCCTAGTCACATTAGGCTGTGCCCTTCAGCTGAAAAGCAGTGATAAGCGACCAGGCACTCTAAAAAGCCCCTAAGGCAGCTGATACAGAGAAGGGGAAGAAGTGAATAGGATTAGCCTCCTGGTTGCTTCATGCAGGATGGGTGGGTAACTGCCCTAGCTCAAATATTTCAGCTCTAGGTTTAAACCCCTTCCTGGTTGCCTTTGCAGATTCAGGAAGAACTTGAAATAGCTTTAAGAAGCCAAGCTGTCCAGCTATGCGATGTAGGGAGAGCAGGTAGTTAAGCAGACACTGCCCATGCCAAGTGTGTGAAGTCATGAGTCAGGCCCCAAAACCATAACATTGACAGAAGAAACAAGACAGTTAAAAATATAAATTTGGAATCTTTCTCTTTGCTTTCTGGTTTCTGAGCCCAGAGATTACTGTGAGATGTCTCCTCCCAACTGTGGAGGCTGTAAACAGTTTCTGTTGAGATGACAGCCACGCATTTCTTCTCAATGTACTCTCCTGTAAGTTCCTGCTCCAGGAGCTGGGGCTTCAGGGAAAACAAAAATAATAATCTGAAAGCTCTTGATAAAAGGATGAGATTTGAAGCACTATTGAAGTATCATTAGTAGCAACACAAAAGCATCTAGCAGTGCCCTTGTAGATCAAGTCTGGTCTTCAGTGCCTGTGTTGCCCTCTCTGCAAGGTCACACACTGCAGGGAAGACTCTGGTGTGACTCTGAGCACCCACCTAGCACAGGCAGGCAGGACTATCAGAGGGGAAGGTCACCAAGTCTAACCTCCTGTTGCTCTGTTGCAGGCATACCTGGCCAGGACTGAGCAATGACATTGCAAGATGACATTCAATTACTGTGTCCCTGGTGCTCTGCACATACTCTAGGTCTAGGAGAACAGTGTAGATCTGCACTATAAGCAGCTCCCGCTCAGTCCCATTTAAATGTGGAGGAACATGTCCATTCAGCATGGCATCCACAGGAAAATTGGGAAGGTGCTAAAGGACTTGCACCACTAGTGTGATTTTAGTCCACTTTCTCATGGAAAAGTTTGGTTATTGATGCAGAGAAACATGTAATCTCAGTTACAAGTTAAAGCTCTGACTGTGTTAGCAAAGCCAGAAGGGATGGACAAGTTAACACAAGTTGAGAGATCTGTGCAGTCTGACAGGCAGAGTGGTCAATAGAAATGCAGGAATAACAGAGGAAAAACAACTTCAATGAAAAACAGTCTGGCCTCAAAAGACCTTGTACAGAAAAAGTCACTGTACTGAAGAGAGACAAAAGGGGAGAGAATGTGAATATCATCTCCACTTTGCAGATGTGGAAAAGCCCCAGGTGCTAATGCAACTGTCTGAAGACACACTGCAAGACCACAGCAGAGCCAGCAACTTATCCTGGAATCCCTGTGCCTTCATCCAGTGTCTTAACCACAAGACCATCTGTACAAGATTAGAAAGTGCATACATTTATTTAGTCCTTCCCAACATGATGATTAAAAGTGTTTATTTTAAGCTTTAAAATATCCATGTCAGAAAAGAATCCCACCCTGCATTACCAGCCCAGTCCAGGCTGCTATCTTGGGAAGTAGCAGAGAACCATAGTAAACAATGCTGATGAAAGTGGAGGTTGATGAACCAATACTGGGAGCCTGAGCAAGAGGATTCCCCTGCTCTGAAGCAGAGGGGAAGGATGATGAGCTAATAGGCAGCAGCTAAATTATTGGCAAGCGCACAAAGCAGCCCCTGCAGGCCCTGAAATACAGGCAGTGCACTGGGGCTTCTGGCCAGCTTGTGTAATGGTCTCTTCTCCACCAAACCCAGGACAGAAAGCCCTGTGTCTCATCCCAGGATGAAGGCAGAAGGTTGGATGAACTCCTCAGGTTCATGTTCAGAAGTAGCTCATTATCCCTATTGTCCTCTCCCACGGGAAGACTGCTGGAGCCCACAGGATGCCCTGTATGCAGTTCAGTGTGGTGATGTGGCAGCACATGGGTATAAACCAAGTCCATTACAAATGAGTGAGATCTTCCTCCTAAACTCCCTTAGCTCAATTCCACATACCCTGGAAACATGTCCTGAAAACAGATGCTTCTCTTTTTCATCTTCCTAGTCACTGACTCTGAAAACTCCCTGAATCCTCACTGCACCTTGGTCCTTGAAGCTGGAACAAACCAAAAAGCTAGAGAAATCTGCCCATGGCTTGAGTTCAGTCGTATGAAGAGATGTTGCAAAAAGAAAAGTCCCTGGAAAAGCATGAGTGGAGAAGGAAGAAATCACCATTCTCAGTAGGTGATGAGGAGCAGAAGGCAGTAATTTGGCCTATCCTGTCTTTTGCACCCAGGCTCAGACCCATCAAAACCAAGGGCCCACCCAAGACCTGAATGCCAACTTCTTCCCTGCTTCATAGCACTAAGAAGTTCCCTCTGGCTACATCTCTATCCTGCTAACCTCCCTGATACGCCCCGAAACAAAGACCATGGGAACAGACATTAAACAGTATTACAGTGCAGAAACTAACTAGGACAGACTGTCCAGCTTGCCTTGGCAGCCTTAAAAACAGCCAAATGTCCCCAGCGGCTTGAACTCCAACAGAAAAGTCCAGCGAGGGAGGCAGCTGGGAACAGAATGATGTTTACACATCATTGGCCTCCACCTAAGACCTGCCTGAGATTTACTACCCCTGGTCGGAGGTACACAGTCAGGCCCCATCTCGTTGACAGTGTCCTTTTAATGAATCCCTGGGAAGAAGGGCCCAGCACCTGAGCAACTGCTAGACAGCCTGCATGGCTGCAAGCCCAGATCTACTGCTCCTACAAAAATCCCTAATGAGAGAAAGATGCTGCCATCGCTGGCCCCGCGCTGTGTTTACAGACGCCGTCTGGCAGCACAGCAAGCTCTCTACCGTTTGGCTTCTGTCGGCAGGGGGGAGAAGGAGAAGGGAGGTGAGTCAGCCCTTGGCCCCTTGCTCTCGAACAGCGATCACTAATGCAATTATCCCAGCACGGCCGAAGCACCGTGAGATCCCACCGCAAACAAAGCTGAGCCTCTCTCCCCACTAAACATCTGGGCAGCTGCTGCCACTCAAGTGCAGGCAGATGCTCTTGGCTACTCTGGGCAGGGTGTGCCCATGCAGAAAGGCTTCCTGGTGCCCATGGGCTCCCTGCCCTCCAAGCTGCCCAGCACTGTGGGCAGCTCCTCCCCTCCCTGGGAGCAGGCAGGTGCAGGGAGCAGGCAGTCCCTTGGGAAGGCACATGGGTGGGCTGGGTGCTGTAACCCCGTGGTTTAGGGACAGGGATCACAGCAGGAGCTGAGCTGTGGTTTCAGAGCTAGCTGGGACAGAGATGACAGCACAGCTGCCTCTGACATGCCTCGCTCTGGTGCCTGCCCAAACCCCATCCCTTCAGTGCTGTGTCAGGAGCTGAAAATGATCTCAGCCCCCAGAGCTGCGGCAGAGCCATACAGAGGAGCAGAGCAGGAAGGAAGGCCCTGGCCAGGCCTGGAGCACCCTGCAGCCCCCTACCACTTTACAGATCTCCCGTGCTGCACCACACCCCAGTCCCAGCTGTTGTGCTAATTCCATTAATTGCTTTCCTTAATGGGACTCAGATAATTTGCAGCCCTGATTTCCCCCTCCACATCAGCAACACTGACCCATGTGAGCACAGCCCCACTTGGCCAGTTGCCACTTGCTGGGACTTTCACAGGTCTGCCTTTTGCTCCAGGCAGGATTATGAGAGCCCAGGGCTTGAAACTTGCACATAAATGTGCCAGTGCAATGCCTGCCCCAACAAGACCCTGCTCAGGGTGGACACCAACAGTGATAATCAAGTAAAGCAGTAATTATTCAGCATGCTCAGACTTTGCCAGCAGGCAAGGAGAGCTGACCCACAGCTCAACGCTGCTGTGTCCCTCCAGGGACCCCATGATCCATCCATCTCCTGCCCTGGCATAGCACAAGGGATGTGTGGGGGCTCAGAGCAGTACTCATGCACTTTTTAGGGGTGCATCACAAGACCCATGCCAGCAGAGACTGTCATACTCACGTTTGATGCAGCGGTTTGTGCCAGGAGCTGTGGTCCATCCTGGGCAACACTGTCTGCTGCAGACATTTGGCCTAGGCAGAGAGACAAAGCAGCATGGTTAGGGGAAGGGAAGCTGAGGTCTCTCTGCAGCCAGCACCTCTGAGTCACCCGTAAAATTATTTCCTGCAGCATCTGATATTTCCTTCCACATGGACCAGCAGCTGAGATCAAAACCAATGGGACAAGGGCTGAGCTGTTTAAATGCTTGGAAGAGAAACCCCCAAGGAATATGCGAATGCTGCAGTGTGAGTGTTCCCTCAGGGAGTATTTCCCTCTTGAACTGACATTGTGGGTTCCTGCCATAGCACTCAGAGGAACCATTTTCCTCCTGAGAGCAACTGGAGGCCAGTGGCCTGCGATCATTAAAGATCTCATGGCACTTCATGGTACTGAGGTGTAAATTTGGCCTGATTCCAGCTTTGGTCATAGTGTCTCGCCTCCGCAAGTGTCCCGAGCTGCTTCAGCCAAAGACAACGAACGCTTCATTCTCCACCCAACTGCTGCTGCCTCTTGCTTTGCACTGCTCTGCCATGGCCTGGGAGGGTCAGCAAGGGACGGCACGGCATGGCATGGCACCAGCGTGGCACCAGCATGGCACAGCACAGCACCGGCATGGCACGGCACAGAACAGCACAGCACAGCACTGGCACAGCACGGCACGGCACGGCACAGCACTGGCACAGCACAGGCACAGCACAGCACCGGCACAGCACAGCACAGCACAGCACAGCACTGGCACAGCACAGCACTGGCACAGGCACAGCACAGCACAGGCACAGGCACAGCACAGCACAGGCACAGGCACAGCACAGCACAGGCACAGCACTGGCACAGGCACAGCACAGCACAGCACCGGCACAGCACCGGCACAGCACAGCACAGCACAGCACTGGCACAGCACAGCACAGCACTGGCACAGCACAGCACAGCACTGGCACAGTACAGCCCCGAACCGCACAGGCCCGGCAATCCTGGGCAACACTGTCTGCTGCAGACATTTGGCCTAGGCAGAGAGACAAAGCAGCATGGTTAGGGGAAGGGAAGCTGAGGTCTCTCTGCAGCCAGCACCTCTGAGTCACCCGTAAAATTATTTCCTGCAGCATCTGATATTTCCTTCCACATGGACCAGCAGCTGAGATCAAAACCAATGGGACAAGGGCTGAGCTGTTTAAATGCTTGGAAGAGAAACCCCCAAGGAATATGCGAATGCTGCAGTGTGAGTGTTCCCTCAGGGAGTATTTCCCTCTTGAACTGACATTGTGGGTTCCTGCCATAGCACTCAGAGGAACCATTTTCCTCCTGAGAGCAACTGGAGGCCAGTGGCCTGCGATCATTAAAGATCTCATGGCACTTCATGGTACTGAGGTGTAAATTTGGCCTGATTCCAGCTTTGGTCATAGTGTCTCGCCTCCGCAAGTGTCCCGAGCTGCTTCAGCCAAAGACAACGAACGCTTCATTCTCCACCCAACTGCTGCTGCCTCTTGCTTTGCACTGCTCTGCCATGGCCTGGGAGGGTCAGCAAGGGACGGCACGGCATGGCATGGCACCAGCGTGGCACCAGCATGGCACAGCACAGCACCGGCATGGCACGGCACAGAACAGCACAGCACAGCACTGGCACAGCACGGCACGGCACGGCACAGCACTGGCACAGCACAGGCACAGCACAGCACCGGCACAGCACAGCACAGCACAGCACAGCACTGGCACAGCACAGCACCAGCACAGCACAGCACAGCACCAGCACAGCACAGGCACAGCACTGGCACAGCACAGCACAGGAACAGCACTGGCACAGCACGGCACAGCACTGGCACAGCACAGCATGGCACAGCAAGGCACGGCACAGCACTGGCAGAGCATGGCACGGCACAGCACGGCACAGCATTGTATGTCACGGCACAGCATGGCACAGCACCGGCACAGCACACCAGCTGCTCCACGAATTGCTCTCCCTCTGCAAGCACCCCAGTCCTGCATTTTTCACCTGCCTCTGGCGCAGCAACCCTGGGGCTGGGGACTCTTGGGCGCTATGAAATTTGTGCCAGCTTGATATGCACGGTGCTAGACTAACTCCAGGATCCTCACAGCATTCCCATGGTGGTGAATTCCAGCACTTCGTTGCAACATCTTTTTTACTGCCTTTGCATAAACAACATCCCCCTCCGCCTCCCCCTCGTTATGTGTTTCCAGGTAGTGATCGCTGCCAACATACAGCAATCAGAGACAGCACCGTGCCTACAAGGGGGGTCTGCAATGTCCAAGCAGGCAGCTAGTCCTGCTTCCTCTGGTCACATCTCATATTTACACATCTATCATGAGAGGGAATAACAAGTTGCAGGTTGCTCTCCAAGCATCTTTACTCATCATGGAGGGAAGGTTCTGGGAATATGTAACTTTTGCATGTCTAGGTAGGTGGGAGGGTGCAGTAATCAAAAGATAAAATTTTAGAAAGCTCTGGAAAGCCTCTGGAAATGAAGTAGGGTGCATGGTTTATTTCTAACGCTGGACAAGGCAGTCAGAGCTGCTGACAGAATTTACAGGAACCACGGAAACATGCACATTTGTCTCCTGGATTGACTTTCACATCAACACAGCAGGGTCAAAAGATGATCCTGCTCTGAACCAGCATCCTCATGACTCCTGCATCCGCATGGCATGAGATGAGACTCCAGAAGTGCCAGAGCTCAAGCTGTGGGGCTCACGTTTTAGAAGAGCCAAAGATGGTGGGTAGCAGGCATGCCAAGGATTGTTCCAGTGTTTGTGAATGAAGCTGCCTGTAGAGATACAATCACTCCATGTGGGAAGGGGAAGTGGTCTGCAAAGCCACATAATTTGTAAAGCATTATCCAGCCTTTCAGGATCAACATTTTATTAACCTGGGTACATTTTTACAGGGAGAAAGCACTTAAATTCCCTTGGTGTGACTTCCTGCAAAGAGAACAAGCCAAAATATTTCTTGCAGGAAGTCACATCTGCTCTGGCTGGGCCAGAGCACTGATTTCCAGCTTTTTGTCTGTCAACCCAAAGAGATCTATGGGTCTCTTCTTTAAGACACCCCCAGGAGGTATCCAAGGAAACTATAATTTCCTTTACTTACTGCATAAGAGCCTATGAAAGGCCTTACGTTTTTTAAAGATGTTCAGATCAGTAAACAGAGAAAACCACTGAACTGGAGCAGGTCTTCAGGTAATTAAGGTCTGCTGAGGGACATCACTCCAAGCAGCAGTATAAGCTTCTTTGCTTAGACTATCACAGCTCCTATTCCTCCCTAGGCATGGCTGAAACACACTTTGCAAGTCATACTCAGCCTGTCTGTTCAAAGCACAAAGCCCTTGCCCTTTCCCACCTCAGCTTACTGACATAATTATTTTCTTGTAGGCAAAATAAAGAAGCTGCTTTAGCCTTGAATCACACCATTAGTTCTTCATGGGATTAAAGTTCAAGTTTTATCTGCACTTCTCGCATGCTGGAGGGAGCATGCTGGTAGCTGCTCTCAGTGCCAATGGCAAGCCAGAGATTGGAGGAGGAAAGGTATGAGAGACTAAGACAAGGACCCAAGCCTGAGCAGACAAGAGCACTCCTGAAGGCAGGAAACCCTTGCTGGATTCCACACAAACCTCCCATTAACAAAGTCAGTCTGTGTCACTGCCAAGTCCAGACATGAGATGCCAACCCCAGGTGAAGACAGACGCCAGCACCAGGGTGACGCTCCTGGAGGGAGGGCAGAATGTGTAGAGGTGAGTAACCTGGCAGGGATGCCCTCAGAGGTAGGGGCAGAGGGAGCACCTGGAAGGACCACAGCTATTTCCCGATGAAAGCCCAGTGAGGAGGACCTCACACAGCATGAGGCGTCAGGTGAGCAGGGTCATCAGCAGTGGCAAAATAGCTGTGGGGGCTTTGCTGTGTGGGACCCAGTCCTGAGCACGTCTGGTTCTACTTAAAGCCTTTAGTTGACATTTGCATGGCTTGAACACCATGTGGTTTTCACTGCTTTACAAAGAATTCAGAATGATTCCGGGAGGTTTAAGGAGCACAGCATGTTTACAGCCTCCAGGGATAGTGCTCGAGAGAGTGGCAGCCCCCAGCTGCATTTCTTCTGCTGCACATGCCATCGCCAACACTTAGGGCAAAGACACAACTCAGGCATCAGCCACATGCTGGGCATGTCCAGTCCTGGGCCTCACCATTCAGCTCTGCTTCTGGAGAACAAAACAAGTGGCAGGACCCCTCCAGCTCTGCTGTCATTGTGCTTGGGGTGTCTGCTGGGGAGCTACCTGTACACACTGAGCAGCCCCGGACCACCTCCCATTGCAGAGAGGACAGGGACTTCCAAGGCAGCAGGCAGAGCTGCCTGGCAAGGGGGTCTGCTATGTGCCATGATGCACCCAGTCTCTAACAACTATATGAGACAAAGCCACTTTCATAACTTCGAAGCTCTTAGCTACCACACAAGGCTGAGCACCCAGGCTGCCTCCTGCTTACCTACCCTTGAAACTGGAAGCTTGGCAGCAGGAAGGGAGGAGCAGGTTTCTCAGCTTGGGTTGCAGAGGGACCAGTGGATGGGTGGGCACAAGAAGGGGCCAGCAGTTCTCTCAGGTGGAAAGAAGCACAACACAGCCCAAGATGAGAGCAGAACAGAAGACATGTCTTCACACAGGTCTCCCAACTTGAAGTCCCACTGAACACTCACACTAGGTCACTTTGCACAGGGTTGTCCTATTGCCAGCCCTGCTGCTGAAGCCAAAACAAGCTGTAGGCAAACCAGCTGTCTTCCCTATCTCTACAGTGGAATAGGTCAAATAATGTATTTACCTTCCCTAGGGCCAGGTCAGCTAGCACATGTCTCTCCTAGGAAATGAAACTTTGCTGGGGACATTCCCAGGCACTGGGACTTGATTGCCTGTAACACTGGACTGCTACAGGGCTCATCAGCCACTTAGCATCTTCCAAAATAGTTCCCAGCCCAGTTGAGATGGGAATAGATAGAGACCACTTCCAATACCCAGTTTCCTGGTTTTGGAGGGAAGGAGATTTGAATAGCTCAGACAGCTGAATAGTCACAGTGGCAGAGACAGAGAAAGCCCTAAGGCATGGCCCTGAAGGTTTGCCTTTCTGGCAAAATGCAGGGTGAGGCACTGGATCCACATCTCAGCCCCTGCCTCAAGTGCCAGTTATGCCCTGAAATCTCCAAACAGCACAGACAGCAGAAGCAACTGCAAACCAAGCTTGCTCCTCATGCTGCAGCTAGCATGAAGCATCCAGGCCTAGCCATAGTTCCCAGCACACTGTGAGAGCTTGTTGCACAGAGATGTCAGGTAGTACTCACTGGCCTGCTCTTGTTCTGGGACAGGCATCTCCTTCACATCCCTCACAGAGCTAAAGCCAGTGCCATGGAGCCTCCCTACATCCAGAAGTACTGGTAGATGAACCAGCACAAAATGCAACTTGGGCAAAGGAGCTGCCGCAAGACAGCTTCGTCCCCTGCCTTGCTGCAGCAGCCAGAGGCCACCATCAGGATCAGGCCCTCACTGTGCAAAATGGTACCCAGGATGATATACACCTGTAAAATCTTGCAGTGTTACCTAAAACCAGAGCCAAGCAACTCTAACAAGCACCAAGGGAAGGAAAAAAAGAAAACAGTAGTAAGATCATGGCTTCACATAGTTTCAGCATGTTCATGGCCTCAGTGGTGACCACATACTGTTTCTGAAGCATTCAGCAGAACCATTTTTTTCATCATTTATGTTAACAGCAATCTATGCATCATCTTTCAACTTCAGGCAACACTCCGTTGCCAGATATGCTGACTCCATTCAAGTCATTTACAGCATCCTCGCAGAAGGCCAGGGGGACCATTAGATCATCAGGTCTGCCTTTCTATTGCAGGACAGTGAACTTCATCCAACTGCATATGAAATATTTGCAGTCAGACCCAATGAAGAATATTAGCAAAAGTCTGCTGGCATTGCTGAGCTGCTAAAAATCCTTTGCCAAATCCACATCAGCATTAACTGCCTCTGCTCCTGAGCAATCCTACACGAACACTCCAGTGAGCACCTATATTCCATAAAGCCTGGGTAAAGCAGGACTATACAGCCATAGATGGTGTCTACAATAGCAATTAAACAAGAACTGGAGTGCAGAATGCAGAAAAAGAAAGTCGGTGGGAGGAAGAGAGAGTGTGGGACTTCCCAGCTGTTACCTGGGGAGCCTCACATGCCCCTGAAAATTGTCCAGGCTGGTACCAGAAGTGGAGGCTTCCCCAGACTACTCCCCTGTTACCCAGCTTCCTCTGATTTTGTGTACATCACCTGACGATCATTATTGGGACTCAACCCCTGTGCCTCCAGGGATGGGGCAGAGGAATGTGGGGGGGGTCACATCACAGGGGACACAAATTTGGGATGCATCCAGCACATGAGTACAACCATAGCTGGCATGTATCAGGGCTTGGGAGCTCCATACCCCACGACACTCAGGAGGAAAATCCATGAACTAGAAGCTCCATCAATAAGCCTATTAACTGTTTAAACATCAGGCTGAACACTCTGGACTGGGAAGTCACCTGCTCCATGGCACTGGGTAGAAATAACTCATCTGCAGCTGCGAGGACCAGTATGTATCTGCAAACCAGTCAAGGAAGCTAGAAACAGGCAGACTGAGCAGAGCACAGCAAAGTAGACAGGCTTTGGGGGCTGGGATTGTTTTCTTCGCTCAGTGTTAGGAGGAAGTAATTTTCTGTGATATTTGCTGTGGTGCCAAAAGTCACCTGAAAATGAGCCACCAGGAGAAAATACTAAAACCCAGCTCTTGCAAGACTGACAGTTGGACACACTCATGGAAGGGTGTGAGGGGGTCCCATCTACAACAAGGTCAAATGTAAGCAGGGCGACAAACACATCTATATGGTTCCCCAGAAAAGATCTCAAATTTGGCTATGCTACTACCAAACAAAGTGAGAAAATAATTACCCAGAAAAGGACACAATGCTAATACATTGTGTAATGTATTGTGTAATGTGTGTATGTAGCACATACTCTGTGCTAATACAGAGGCTTTTCAATGACAGGACAGTGTGAGGCCTCTGGAGGTACTTGCAGAGAACTCTGTAGAACCAGGAAAAGCAACTCATACAGGAGCTGAGATTTTAAGCCAAAGTAACTGCATAAAAAAAATAGCACCGAGGTTTAACACAGCCTGCAAAGATACCTGAGTAAGGGAAAATGAAGGTGGCCATACCAGGGAGTAGCAGGAGTTCAGTGCAAATAGAAGAATAGAAAATATCCCACCTGGCAAAAACCTGAAATATCATGAAATGAAGTTTTTTAGGGGCCCTGAGTTTCCTGGATGGAAACGTGTACGGTGCAGCAAGGGAACGTGAGAAGATGGATGAGGTGGAAGGATGGAGCCTCACTGAATGGCTGGAGGCAGCAGCAGCTAGCTTTCCATAAGGAGTAACGCCATGTGGTTACTCACGGACTCGGCTTTTTCATAAGCTCCAAAGAGGGTAGGTCATGAAGAAGTTTAAAAAGTGCCGATCTGGGCTCCAGAAGAGATGGAAAGCTACTGACAACAAGCCATTATATGCACATTCCAAAGTTCGGGTTCTTAGGGATCAGAGCAAGCCCCATATCTCCAGCCCTCATCTTCCAGGGCAGAGCAGAGGCAGAGCTTGCACAGGGAGCACAGCACCAAGGCACAGCTCTTCCTTCCTCTAAGGTTGGACGCAACTGCACTCTCTGATACCCCAGAAAGATAATTCTAGCTGATAAGAGGTCAACTAAACCTAAATGCTGGACCAAACATCCCCGTTTACATCCTTGATTAAGGGATGAAAGAAAGCTACTTGCAAAGAGGTTCAGCACCCTTCTGAACATAGCACGAATCCTGGGGCTGCCCACCTGTTCCTGACAGTGGTGTGGCCCAGCTGTTGTCACTGGGGGCAGCTGCCATCTGAAAACCTGGTGGACACTATTGGGGGTAGTCATTGAACTGGAATGGGCTACACCTCAGATTGTTCATCTCAATTGTTCAAATCCAACTAAACTGCTACATCACCCCAAAGCAATGCTGACAGTACTCCAACTCCAGAAAGGGTGAAATGCTCCTGAGCCCAAAACAACCCAAACTTGACTGAGCAAGACTGGATCTTCCCAAGCCTCTCCCTCTGGGCAGCTGACAAACCAAGGCTTGGACTGGGTAAGCCAAAATCTGCTTAAGATCCACCTGCCATTGACTAGCCACTAGTGTTAATACTTTGCATATCAAACATAATGGGAAAAAAAAGAACAAGTTTGGGTGTACTCCTTTTGCAGATTTGTTGTAGGAAACTACACAGAGAGGATCTTTCCATCTTTAGATTTTGTAAGGAGGCAAGTAGGAGAGAAACCTCAGGGATTAAGCTGCCTTTACTATTCCAGTGAAGCTACCCACTTGATGACAACAGAGAAAGTTTCTGCCCATGTCAGAGGGCAGCAGACCCTAGAGCCTGTCTTCTATGTCCCCCAGGCTTGGAGAGCAGGCACACACTGCCACATGGGTCAGTCAAATTGCCTGCACAACAGCTTCTGTAGCCCTTTCCAGCTGGCTCATCACAGGGGGCACCAGTCACAGGGCAGCAGAGGGAGAAGCGCAGAGGAGGGGGCCCAGGGTCAAAGGGTACATCAGCGCTGTTCCAGACGTCCCGCTTGCAGGCTCCTCTCGCAGCAGAGCAGCTGGCCTTGCCATATGATCTCCCCTCCACCTCCACAGGGCTGTAGCCAGAGACTGGAGCTAGAAGCAGTCCTGCCAGGCAGGTCATAGGAAGCCTCCCCCGGCTGAGCCAGCTGAAGCCATGGGAAGCTGCGGCGCAGAGTGCTTACAAGGGGCCCATTATGGGAGGAAGGAGCCAGGAGGCCAGGTACCTGCAGCAAGAGCAGCAGCAGCCAGATTCCGTCCTGTAGAGCCAAGTGCGCTCCTCCAGCCTCTCCCACCACCCACGCACCACGGCCACACTGCCTTTCCCCCTCTGGCAGCCCCCAACGCCTTCCCGGAGGACGGCAGGCAGCCCCGGAGACCCGCATACTGACACCCTCCCCGAGGAGCGCAGCTGTCTGACCTGCCGGAGCCCTGAGGTGTCAGCAGGAGGGCATCACACCCAGCTCGCTCGTCACTCGTGCATCCCCACGGGACAGGCAGCTGGCAACGCAGCGTCCAACCCACCTCACTCACTGACACACGCCCAGGGAAAAGCAGCCGGTGCGAGCGCGCACGGAGCGGGC